>NC_143041.1:10557446-10922446 GCF_057628025.1 Oncorhynchus mykiss
CCAAGCAGAGCCTGCTAGAACCAAAGCACATAGGAATCAGTTCCACATATTAGAAAACCACTACCTCTGTACTTGCGGCAGGCAGCTCTGGAGCAATGAATGATAAATAAGCCCTACTGTACTTTAAACTTGTAGCACCCAGAATAAAATGTCATTTATCTGGGTCTGCATCCCAAATGGCACCACATTCCCTTTATAGTGCACTAGTATTGACCAGTGCCCATAGGGAATATGGTGCCATTTGGGATGGCAAGGCAAGGGACATCCTGGGTACATTTAGTCTGCTGAATGCTTTCCCAGGCAGCAGGGCAGCACAGAACAGTACAGTGTGGAAAGACTCAGAAACACAGGCCCCTCCATTCTCTACAAAATTGTGTTATGACATTACCAGGGCCATATCTGGTTTCCTGGATCCCACTCGAGCTGCCCCAGCCACGGGCCTGCCACGGGCCACGGGACGGCGAGGCCTGCTTCTGATTGGTGAGTCCCGGGGGTGGGCGTGGCAGCTGCTGGGACTGTTGGTTGCGATTGGTCTTCCACATCTTGTTGTGTCCAATGGGCTCAGGGGGCCAGCTGGTCTTATACTCTGTGTAATTTGCTGTGAGTAACAGGAAATGAACTAGAGTCAGAACTGCCTCTGTTATAACCGCACACGTGGCGGATGGAGCACACAGAAAAACTAAACGAAGACAGAGTTGAAACTTGATTTACTGAATGATACAACAGCTGAAACAGTAAATGAGTGAAAAAAGCAGAGAAACACTACTGAGTGAATGTGTAACACTTTTGGTGAAAGGCACATTAGGACATTCATAAACCACACATAACACATTTACAGCAATACTGTGAGTGTTTTCCAGTCTGCTACCTGAGTTGTGTGCGTTGTTGAGGGGGCTGTCTGAGGCACTGTAGGGCCAGGCACCAGGTGAAGGCAGCAAGGTGTTCAGGGAGGGGTTGGGTTCTGAAACAAACACCACAAGCTTAGCTAGCATCAACACACATGTATTATTATCACAACCTGATGTTTAACAAATTCTGAATCTTCCCTAACACTGACTGATGCATGTATTGATGGGTATGATTTCAGTGTTATGTGCAAGTTTTTGACTTTATGTGAGAACACGGAGGGTTGACAATATACTTATGTAATGTGTTACTGTTAAGTAATAAGTAATGTCAGGTCAGCCGGTCTCAGCAACTAGTGCTCGGAATGTGGACTTAGTCATAGAAACAGGAGTAACTCTGCTTCAATCTAGGTAGGTACCTGTGTTGTCTCTTAGCAACTGGTGCTCTGTGTCGTTGAGGCTGGACGGCCCAGGGATTCCCATCATGCTCCCTGGGGTCATGTAGGGATCAGACTCGGGGTCGATGCTCTGGATCCCTTTCCAGGGCACGCCGGGCTGGAACTCTGACATCACAGACAAACATACAGGAATTCTGGATTAGAATTGCAGGGGCAGTATTGAGTAGCTTGGATGAAAGGTGCCCATATCAAACGGCCTGCTCCTCAGTCATAGTTGCTAATATTTGCATATTATTATTAGTATTGGATAGAAAACACTCAGAAATTTCTAAAACTGTGAGTATAACAGAACTCATATTGGCAGGTAAAATCCTGAGTTGAAATCAAAACAGAAAGTCAGAAATCTGAGCTT
Source organism: Oncorhynchus mykiss (assembly GCF_057628025.1). Taxonomy (NCBI): domain Eukaryota; kingdom Metazoa; phylum Chordata; class Actinopteri; order Salmoniformes; family Salmonidae; genus Oncorhynchus; species Oncorhynchus mykiss. Next base: position 10,559,102 of record NC_143041.1, read on the forward strand.
GTATGTATTCACCAGAGTCCCCAATGAAATCCCCTTCAGATATGAATGATGTTGCACTGCCTAGGGGTTCCACTTGATGTCAATATCAATATCAATATAAATTATAATGAGGCTTCTATGTTGTTGTGGGAGTGAATGAGAGGAGAATATATCAGATGTCCATCAAGCAGCCATTTTGTGATCGCCCTTTTTCCTCATGGTAGTCACTTGCGTTCCATTGCTCACGTAGACAAGAAGGAATACTCCGGTTGGAACTTTATTGAAGCTATATGTTAAAAACATCCTAATGATTGATTCTGTACTTAGTTTGAAATGTTTCTTCGACCGGTAATATCACTTTTTGTCCGATATAATAATGACCAGAATTAGCGTTTGGATATGTATACCAAACGCACTAACAAAAGAAGGTATTTGGACATAAATAACGGACATTTTCAAACAAAAACATTTTTTGTGGACCTGGGATTCCTGGAGTGCTTTCTGATGTAGATCATCAAAGGTAAGGGCATATTTATCATGTCATTTCTTGTTTATGTTGACGCCATCTTTGCGGCTGTGGTGTTTTTACTTTTGAGCGCCGTCTCAGATTATTGCATGCGTTTCTTTTTCCGTAAATTTTTTTTGAAATCTGACACAGTGGTTGCATTAAGGAGAGGTATATCTATAATTCCATGTGTATAACTTGTAATACCATCTACATTTATGATGAGTATTTCTGTTGAATGATGTGGCTATGCACAATCACTTGATGTTTTTGGAACTAGTGAATCTAACGCGCCAATGTAAACTCTGATAAAGTTCATATTTATATAAAAAAAATCTAACAAAACATGCATGAATTGTCTAACATGAAGTCTTATGAGTGTCATCTGATGAAGATAAAGAAAATTAATCACTAACCTTGAATTATTTCTGGTTTTTGTGAATGCTACATTTCGCTGGAAAATGGCTGTGCTTATTGTGGTTTGGTGGAGACCTAACATAATAGTTTGTAGTGCTTTCGCTGAAAAGCCTATTTGAAATCGGACACTTTGGTGGGATTAACAACGAGAATAGCTTTAAAATGATATAAGATATGTATGTTGTAATTATGAGATTTCTGTGGTTTGTATTTGGCGCCCTCTATTTTCACTGGTAGTTGTCATATCGATCCCGGTATCGGGATTGCAGCCATAACAGGTTAACCCTAGTCACAGAGAGTTGCAGGCTTCTGTTCCAATCCCAACAATAACTGATTCAGGGGATTTGATCAAATCAGGTGTGTTAGTGGTGGGATAGAACAATCCCTGCACATTCAGTTGATATTTAGAAGGGCCACTCACCAGGAGGCCAGCTGGACGTGCCCTGGGGCTTGGAGCCCATCTTGTTCCCAGGAGTACGGTGCCAGTTGTCCCCCTGTGTGGGCATACCTAGCCCCTCCCCTCCCATCATGTCATACTGGGAATATGGCGAGCCCCCCCTCCTCATAGGGGTGGACATAGGACCTGAAAGAGAGAGGGGGATGGAAAGACAGAGGGGGAAGAGAAGACCGTGAGATGAAGAGAATTAAAAAATGAAGTCAGATGAAAAATCAGCCGATGGGTTGACAATGTTGGCTTGTCATACTGTAATTAATTCCGTACACTCACTACAGAATAAGGGCGTTCGCTCTCACCGTTTTTGTGGAGGGTCTCAGGAAGGGAAGGGGCAGGAGAGTGACCCTCCATCATCCATTTGAAGCGGGATTGCTGCCCCCCCACGTCCTTCATGCCCCCTGGGCCCCCCACCACTGAGCCCCCCATGTCCAGACCAGACATGTTCACTCCTCCACTGTACCCTAGGTGGGGGGGAGCAAAAAGGTGTCAGAGCTGATGGCAGGTGGCATGTACAATGACTCAATTACATGCAGAGCGTCAGTCAGTATGCAATGAAAATCCACAAAACGGTCTACATTGTTAGTGGTTTGTATTGACAATAATATATTCTACTTAGGTGTTAATTTTAGGAATGTTCTCTCAGGTAAAAAAGGAAATCTCAAGTATGTGACAAGAGATTATTATCCATCCTTTATCTCCATTCATGTCTGTGTGTACACCACTCACCAGAGTAGCCCTGTGTTTTCTGGTGCAGGTCCAGAGAGCCCCCCATGCCTGGATGGGGCAGGGAGTCTGCCATAGGCAGTTTTGGGCCTCCCCCTCCCAGGTGAGAGGGGGACAGTTTGGAGCCCACTCCCACCCCACCGACGCCCTGCTGCTGCTGCTGCTGTTGCCTCTGCTGCTGGAGAATAGCCACGATCCTGGCCAGCTGAGGAGAGAGAGATGACGGATTAGTGGGATTGAAAACCCTGTAAGCAAACACAGCAACATGCGCGCATCACCACAGTCTGACCATCTATGCGATGCTGTGACAGTAATTCCTCAAGTACAGAGGTTTACCCGAGTCATAGCATGAAATAAGTGGGGTTGTGTTGTTTCCAATGCAGTAGTATTAGTAGCTGCTGTACCAGAAGTAGTAGGAGTACCTGTTGAGGGTCGGCCTGCTGCCGTACGTTCTGGTATATAGTAGAAGTAGTAGCAGTGCTTGACTTGGACTGAAGTAGGTGCCTGTACTCATTTTGGGTGCAGTAGCAGTAGTAGTAGTGGTTGTAACAGTATTATTGTATTTTATTTAACTATTTAAAAAAATAAACCTTTATTTAACTTCTTCGAGATAGGGGGCGCTCTTTTAATTTTTGGATAAAAAACGTTCCCGTTTTAAACAAGATATTTTGTCACGAAAAGATGCTCGACTATGCATATAACTGACAGCTTTGGAAAGAAAACACTCTGTTTCCAAAACTGCAAAGATATTGTCTGTGAGTGCCACAGAACTAATGCTACAGACAAAACCAAGATGAAATTTCATACAGGAAGTGAGCCAGATTTTTGAGGCGCTGTGTTCCAATGTCTCCTTATATGGCTGTGAATGCGCAAAGAGAGCCTACACTTTCTGTCGTTTCCCCAATGTGTTTGCAGCATTGTGACGTATTTGTAGGCATATCATTGGAAAATTGATCATAAGAGACTACATTTACCAGGTGTCCGCTGGGTGTCCTCCGTCGAAATTATTGCGCGATCTCCAGGTGCGCGCATTTTTTCAATTTTGAACAGAGGAGAAACCAAACTGCCAGGAGTGACTTATCATCGAATAGATATGTGAAAAACACCTTGAGGATTGATTCTAAACAACGTTTGCCATGTTTCTGTCGATATTCTGGAGTTAATTTGGAAAAAAGTTTGTGTTGTTATGACTGAATTTTCGTTTTTTTTCTCAGCCAAACATGAAGAACAAAACGGAGCGATTTCTCCTACACAAATAATATTTTTGGAAAAACTGAACATTTGCTTTCTAACTGAGAGTCTCCTCATTGAAAACATCTGAAGTTCTTCAAAGGTAAATGATTTTATTTGAATGCTTTTCTTGTTTTTGTGAAAATGTTGCATGCTGAATGCCAGGCTTAATGGTATGCTAGCTATCAATACCCTTACACAAATGCTTGTTTAGCTATGGTTCAAAAGCATATTTTGAAAATCAAATCTGAGATGACAGTGTTGTTAACAAAAGGCTAAGCTTGAGAGCTAATATAATTATTTCATTTGCGATTTTCATGAATAGTTAACGTTGCGTTATGGTAATGAGCTTGAGGCTATAAATATGATCCCGGATCCGGGTTTGCTCGTCGCAACAGGTTAACTACGCAAGTCCGTTAAGAACACATTCTTATTTACAATGACGGTGGGTCGTTCAGGGGCAGAACGACAAATTCTTACCTTGCCAGCTCTGGGATTCTATTCAGCAACCTTTCGGTTACTGGCCCAACGCTCTAACCAATAGGCTACCTGCCGCCCCAACAGTAACAGTAGTGGTGACGGTAAACAGTAGTAACAGTAGTGGTGCTGGTAGTGTCCCCCCCCCAACAATAGTTTACAGACAGATTATTTCACTTATAATTCACTGGATCACAATTCCAGTGGGTCAGAAGTTTACATTCCTTGAGTTGACTGTGCCTTTAAACAGCTTGGAAAATTCCAGAAAATGATGTCATGGCTTAAGAAGGCTAATTGACATAATTTGAGTCAATTGGAGGTGTACCTGTGGCTGTATTTCAAGGCCTACCTTCAAATTCAGTACCTCTTTGCTTGACATCATGGGAAAATCAAAAGAAATCAGCCAAGACCCCAGAAAAACAATCGTAGACCTCCACAAGTCTGGTTCATCCTTGGGAGCAATTTCCAAACGCCTGAAGGTACCACATTCTGTACAAACAATAGTACGCAAGTATAAACACCATGGGACCACGCAGCTGTCATACTGCTCAGGAAGGAGACGCGTTCTGTCTCCTAGAGATGAATGTATTTCGGTGCGAAAAGTACAAATCAATCCCAGAACAGCAAAGGACCTTGTGAAGATGCTGGAGGAAACAGGTACAAAAGTATCTATATCCACAGTAAAACGAGTCCTACATTGACATAACCTGAAAGGCCGCTCAGCAAGGAAGCAAGCAAGCCACTGCTCCAAAACCGCCATAAAAAAGCCAGACTATGGTTTACAACTGCACATGGGGACAAAGATCATACTTTTTGGAGAAATGTCCTCTGGTCTGATGAAACAAAAATATAACTATTTGGCCATAATGACCATCGTTATGTTTGGAGGAAAAAGGGGAGGCTTGCAAGCCGAAGAACACCATCCCAACCGTGAAGCACGGGGGTGACATCATCATGTTGTGGGGGTGCTTTGCTGAAGGAGGGCCTGGTGCACTTCACAAAATAGATGGCATCACGAGGAAAGAAAATTATGTGGATATATTGAGGAACCCCCAAGGCACCCCCACTGGTGGTCTAGAAGCGTGGTCACAATATTGGAGATAGCTTGGTGAGATCTGACCTGCCCACTCAGACACCCATTCCAAATGGGAACTACAAATGTGGCTATAAGGTCTAAAAATCCCTGTTAGGTGTATCTCATGCAAGACCATGGCAGTAATCTATTTTATCACTTGTTCATGTGGGAAAGCCTACATAGGACAAACGAAAAGGCAATTAAAACAACGCATAGCTGAACACCGCAGCCCCAATCAGGTGTAAGAACATTTGACTATCTAGTAGCAGCTCACTTTGTTAACCTGTTAGAGCTCTAGAGGCGCTATTTCATTTTTGGATAAAAAACGTTCCCGTTTTAAGCGCGATATTTTGTCACGAAAAGATGCTTGACTATGCATATAGAAAACACTCTGAAGTTTCAGAATCTGCAAAGATTTTGTCTGTAAGTGCCCCAGAACTCATTCTACAGGCAAAACCAAGATGATGCATCACCCAGGAATTAGCAGAATTTCTGAAGCTCTGTTTTCCATTCTCTCCTTATATGGCTGTGATTGCGCAACGAATGAGCCTACACTTTCTGTCGTTCGCCCAAGGTCTTAGCAGCATTGTGACGTATTTGTAGGCATATCATTGGAAGATTGACCATAAGAGACTACATTTTCCAAGTGTCCGCCTGGTGTCCTGCGTCGAATTCGGTGCGCAATTGCCAGCTGCTTCTACTTTACCATTTGATTCAGGGGAGAAAGCATGTGTCCAAGAACGATGTATCAATGAAGAGATATGTGAAAAACACCTTGATGATTGATTCTAAACAACGTTTGCCATGTTTTCAGTCGATATTATGGAGTTAATTTGGAAAAAAGTTCGCGTTTTGAGGACTGAATTTGGGGATTTTTTTTGGTAGCCAAATGTGATGTATAAAACGGAGCTATTTCTAATACACAAGGAATCTTTTTGGAAAAACTGAGCATCTGCTATCTAACTGAGAGTATCCTCATTGAAAACATCAGAAGTTCTTCAAAGGTAAATTATTTTATTTGAAGGCTTTTATGTTTTTGTTAATGTTGCGTGCTGGATGCTAACGCTAATGCTAACGCTAAATGCTAACGCGAAATGCTAACGCTAGCTAGCTACTTTTACACAAATGATTGTTTTCCTATGGTTGAGAAGCATATTTTGAAAATCTGAGATGACAGTGTTGTTTACAAAAGGCTAAGCTTGAGAGATGGCATATTTATTTCATTTCATTTGCGATTTTCATAAATAGTTAACGTTGTGTTATGCTAATGAGCTTGCTGATAGATTTACACAATCCTGGATACAGGGTTTTTTTCATAGCTAAACGTGACGCAGAAAACGGAGCGATTTGTCCTAAACAAATAATCTTTCAGGAAAAACTGAACATTTGCTATCTGAGAGTCTCCTCATTGAAAACATCTGAAGTTCTTCAAAGGTAAATGATTTTATTTGAATGCTTTTCTGTTTTTTTGTGTAAATGTTGCCAGCTGAATGCTAATGCTAAATGCTACGTTAGCCATCAATACTGTTACACAAACTCTTGTTTTGCAATGGTTGAGAAGCATATTTTGAAAATCTGAGATGACAGTGTTGTTAACAAAAGGCTAAGCTTGAGAGCTAGCATATTTATTTCATTTCATTTGCGATTTTCATGAATAGTTAACGTTGCGTTATGGTAATGAGCTTGAGTCTGTATTCACGATCCCGGATCCGGGATGGGGAGATCAGAAAGGTTAAAGCTAACCATCCTCCCACAAATACACAGGCATTGAGCATGTTGCTCTACCAAAGAGAGGAGGTAACGTCGAGATCCTACTTTTACAAAAGGAGGCTTACTGGATATCCCATCTAAAAACATTGACCCCCTGGTGGTCTGAATAGTCACTTTGATCTCCGGACCCAAATGAACAATTCTCTCTCATGGATACACATTTCTCTTTATGAAATAGGAAATTAAATATGAAATTGAATTAAACAATGTATGTCAATGATAATATTATGTACAATATTTAATAATATGCTATAAACTGTTGTTAAACAGTTTCACTCAATTCATTCTAATTAATGTAATAATTATGACACACCCCTCACTAGTGTCATTGGTTGCACTAATTGCACTGTGTCTACACAACCTGGTTCAAGCATTACCTGAAGAAGGCACAGTGACGCCGAAACGTGAGTTACCCAATAAATTACTGGGAGTTTATATATAGTGTGAGACAATTTTTTATAGCTTATGATTTTGTTTTAATAACAACATAACATGGCAAAAATAGTAGCACTGGAAAGTTGCATCCAAAGTGAAAGTATAGGCATTGAATTACTTTTCAAGCAGCTACAGTAGGCTACACACCACTGTTTGAGTTGAGCACCGCAGTAGTGCGCTTCAGACTATTTCACTCCCTTCATTTGAACATCGTGTCAGCCACCATTCATACATGTCAGTTCAGTGCACAGTTTAACAGAAAATAAAAATATTTGAGAAAATATTTATACCGAACAAAAATGTAAACGCAACAAGATTTTACTGAGTTAGAGTTCATATTAGGAAATCAGACAATTAAAAAAAAAAAACTATGGATTTCACGACTGGGAATACAGATATGCATCTGTTAGTCACAGATTTATATATATATATATTTTTAAAAATTGGGGCCGTGGATCAGAAAACCAGTCAGTATCTGGTGTGACTAGGGCCGTGGAAGTCCCAGAATTTTGTCAGCCAGTGAAGCAAATAACTGGTCGGTCTCACGGTAATTGACCATTCAAAAACATAAAACACATCTAGCATCTCCTTGCTTCCACACACAGCCTACAAGCCATTTAAAAAAGTCTAATAAATCAATGTAATATAGCTACACCTTCACAATAAATCCATTATTTATTTTAGACAAGTCTAAAGAAGCATGATATGAAGAAAATGTAGTCCATTTCAGAAGAAAAGAACAGCATACTCTGAGCTTTCTTTATGTTAGGTCCTGATGTGGCTATGCCAAATGGCAGTGGGCTACACCAGTTCATTTAGCAGACATGATTTGCTTATAATTCCGTGGCATTATTTTATTTAATAGTATGTAGAATACAATTGAACAAAGCTGAATAAAATATAAATATTTTCTCCAAACGATTTGCGGGAGTGCGCACATGCAGCTATTCTGTGTTGAGCAGTTAACAAAGAAACAGCTACTCCAATATGCTTAATTTAGAGTTATTAATGTAACTTTAGTTCTATAAACGTTGGGCTATATGTTTGGTCGTTTAATACATTGTAAGGCTGCATGATGAGACTAATGATGATTTGAAAAAATTTGATTGAAAGGGAAGAGCTCGGCTTTGTTTTTTTGCGAATGGTGTACACACTCCAATAGTCTCATTTACAATTTGACAAGCACTTGATAATGCCTCGAATTTAACGCCAGCATGCCCTTTGTGGCTGTAATGCACCCTAAAAAAAATCCATGCCTTTTGCGGCCCGGAGTGCTGCGTTGTGCCCTTCTCCCTGAGTGTGCGGCACAAGCCGAAGCTTCGCTTGCTCACGTGATCGGGTCTTTCTCACAGGGTACAAAATAAGACAGACAAAATCCAAGGTACATACTGAAGACATTGGAAGAACTGTCTACATTTACTTTGTCAGCAATCAAGATGAAACGGCCAAACGAACAGCAAAAGCACTAGCCTACGTCAATCTACTATACATTGTTCTAAAGTCAACCTATTCAATTCTGTGTGCAAAATAAATATTCCAAACATACTCTGGGACAGTTGTGGGATGCGATAGATCTCAAATTAATTACAACCACGAGCATCAAAAAAACTTTTTGATGCAATGTGGCTGACGCAACAGATCAGAACATTTAGCTTAAAAATTGTAATAAATGATTAGGCTTTTCCTTCACATTATAAGCGCAGCAATGCACACATCATAGTTGGCTATAAGCACGAATGTTCCATTAGCGGGAAAACACCATGATCAAAAGTGACCAAAAATGCAATTATGCATGTTATGCTTTGATTATAAATGGTGCCTTTTATAGTGAAAATTCTCACGCCCCTTGTAAAGCAGATTAATGTGCTTAATTTTAAGAAGTTATTTGGCCACTTTAGTTGTCATACAAACTTTAAAGTAAACTCAGCAACAACAAAAAAGTGTCCTCTCACTGTTAACTGCGTTTATTTTCAGCAAACTTAACACATGTAAATATTTGTATGAACATAAAATTCAACATCTGAGACATAAACTGAACAAGTTCCACAGACACGTGACTAACAGAAATGGAATAGTGTGTCCCTGAGCAAAGGGGGAGGTCAAAATCAAAAGTAACAGCAAGTATCTGGTGTGGACACCAGCTGCATTAAATACTGCAGTGCATCTCCTCCTCCAGATTTGCCAGTTCTTGTTGTGAGATATTACCCCACCTCTTCCACCAAGGCACCTGGAAGTTCCCAGACATTTCTGGGGGGGGGGGGGGGACACCGAATTTACGGTCTTGCAGGGAATCACGCAAAGAACGAGCAGTATGGCTGGTGTCATTTTCATGCTGGAGGATCATGTCAGGATGAGCCTGCAGGAAGGGTACCACATGAGGGAGGAGGATGTCTTCCCTGTAATGCATAGCACTGAGAACAAGCTCAGTCTGATGATGCTGTGACACACCACCCCAGACCATGACGGACCCTGCACCTCGATCCCACTCCAGAGTACAGGCTTCGGTGTAACACTCGTTCCTTCGACGATAAACGCGAATCCGACCATCGCCCATGGTGAGACAAAACTGCAACTTGTCAGTGAAGAGCACTTTTTGCCAGTCCTGTCTGGTCCAGCGACGGTGGTTTTGTCTCGTTGTGACGTTGTTGCTGGTGATGTTTGGTGAGGACCTGCCTTTACAACAGGCCTACAAGCCCTCAGTCCAGCCTCTCTCAGCCTATTGCGGACAGTCTTGAGCACTGATGGAGAGATTGTGCGTTCCTGGTGTAACTCGGGCAGTTGTTGTTGCCATCCTGTATCTGTCCCGCAGGTGTTATGTTCGGATGTACCGATCCTGTGCAGGTGTTGTTACACGTGGTCTGCCACTGCGAGGACGATCAGCTGTCCGCCCTGTCTCCCTGTAGCGCTATCTCACAGTACGGACATTGCAATTTATTGCCCTGGCCACATCTGCAGTCCTCATGCCTCCTTGCAGCATGCCTAAGGCACGTTCACACAGATGAGCAGGGACCCTGGGCATCTTCCTTTTGGTGTTTTTCAGAGTCAGTAGAAAGGCCTCTTTACTGTCCTAAGTTTTTATAACTGTGACCTTAATTGCCTACAGCTTATACTGTTAGTGTCTTAATCACCGTTCCACAGGTGCATGTTCATTAATTGTTTATGGTTCATTGAACAAGCGTTTAAACCCTTTACAATGAAGATCTGTGAAGTTATTTGGATTTTTATGAATTATCTTTGAAAGACAGGGTCCTGAAAAAGGGACGTTTATTTTTTTGCTGAGTTATATAGGCCTATGGGCTAGGCTACATGAGGTGAGCGACTATGATTCAAACAAGTTGACAAGAAAAGGCATTGTTTCTTATGCTGGGCATCATTCACAAGTGATTGGCTAATATTGTCACCCATCACACTATTCTTGATTTAATCTCGTCTTTACATATACTAAGTAATATATGTGACATGTGTTTTGATTTAGAATCGACCATTATCAAGCACCTGTATCAAAACGGGCAGAGGAAAAAATACATGTCATCACTTAAATAGCGAACGGAGGACTTTTCCCCGTGGTTTATTTTCATGCCAGCCAGGTAAGGTATTCTCCTTTCGTAAATATAAGCAATGTACTTAATATTAAGAAAGTTAAGAAATAAATGTAGTAGGCCTAGCCTATAGAAAGCTGATGGGATCCTATTTTTATTACCGGCCATCACTCGGTTTTCTCCCGTAACTACATAGCCTATAGAAATGTTGCTCAACATGAGCTCATGGGCTCTCATGAAGTGTTTGATTAGATTTTCAAAGACATTTGCATTGATGTCAGAGTGATTTGATGGACAATAGAGTGCTGAGTACCAGGCAGTTAGCAAGTTTGGTAGACTACTAATGACCAGCAGCAGCATCAGAACTTGGAGAAACCTAATTACCGGGACTAAACGGTCATGTGGAATTTGACTGCCTTCATGACTGGTGACAGCCGGTAACACGGTCACCGCAACAGCCCTAGGTGTGATCACCATTTGCCTCATTCAGCATGATACCTTCTTTGCATAGAGTTCGTCAGGCTGTTGATTGCGGCTTGTGGAATGTTGTCCCACTCTTCAATGGCTGTGCGAAGTTGCTGGATATTGGCGGGAACTGGAACACGCGGACATACACATCGACCCAGAGCATCCCAAACATGCTCAATGGGTAAAATGTCTGGTGAGTATGCAGGCTTCCAGGAATTGTATAAAGATCCTTGCGACATGGGGCTGTGCATTTTCATGCTGAATGGAACGTCAATAGGCCTCAGGATCTCTTCACAGTATCTCTGTGCTTTCAAATTGCCATCGATAAAATGCAATTGTGTTCGTAGTTTATGCCTGCCCATACCTTAATCCCACCGCCACCATGGGGCACTCTTAAAGTTGATATCAGCAAACCGCTAGCCCACACGATGCCATACATGTGGTCTGCGGTTGTGAGGCCAGCCGGATGTACAGCCAAATTCTTTAACATTACTTTGGAGGAGGGTTATGGTAGAGAAATGAACATTACATTCTCTGGCAACAGCTCTGGTGGACATTCCTGCAGTCAGCATGCCAATTGCACGCTCCCTCAAAACATGAGACATCTGTGGCATTGTATTGTGTAACAAAACTGCACATTTGAGGAATTAATTATTCCTAACACAAGGTGCACCTGTGTAATGATCAAGCTGTTTAATCAGCTTCTTGATATGCCACACCTGTCAGGTGGAAAGATCATCTTCCCAAAGGAGAAATGCTCACCAACAGGGATATAAACAAATGTGTGCACAAAATTTGAGAGAAATACATTTTTGTGCGTATGTAAGATTTCTGGGATCATTTATTTAATCTCATGAAACCAACACTTTACATGTTGCGTTTATATTTTTGTTCAGTGTATTTGGGAATATATTTCATTGGACAGAGATGATTCTGTATTAGACCTGTCATCTCCTAATCAATATAATAGTAGTAGTAACAGTAGCAGTAAAAGTAGTACCTGTTGTGGGTCGGCCTGCTGGCGTGGGTTTTGGGGGAACTTCCTCTGGTTCTGTAAGAGCTGTTGGAGCTGCTGTGGTGAGGTGAGCTGTTGCTGCTGGGGGTTCTGCTGCTGCTGCTGGAGGAGGAGCTGGCAGGCCTGGGGGAGAGGGATAGACGACTGTAAACACCTGTTACAACACCCTAAGAAGAGGAGGGCAGTTTGAACACAGCAGATAAAGTGAAGAGGGGTATGGACAGAAGTTGATCTCAAAATATGTTTTAAAAAGAAATTGGGCCTACAGTATAGTCGGAAAGTATTCAGACCCCTTCCCCTTTTCCACATTTTGTTAAGTTACAGCCTTATTCTAAAATTGATTTAAATAAATAAAATAACTCAATCTACACACAATACCCCATAATGACAAAGCAAAAATAGGTTTAGACATTTTTGCAAATGTATTAAAAATAAAGCCAGAAATCCCTTATTTACATAAATATTCAGACCCTTTGCTATAAGACTCAAAATTGAGCTCAGGTGCACCCTGTTTCCACTGATCATCCTTGATGTTTCTACAACTTAATTGAAGTCTACCTGTAATAAATTCAATTGATTGGACATGATTTGAAAAAGGCACACACTTGCCTATATAAGGTCCCACAGTTGAGTGCATGTCAGAGCAAAAAACAAGCCATTAGGTCGAAGGAATTGTCCGTAGAGCTCCGAGGCACAGATCTAGGGAAGGGTACCAAAAAAGTTTCTGCAGCATCGAAGGGCCTCAAGAACACAGAGACTATCATCATTCTTGAATGGAAGAAGCTTTGAACAACCAAGATTCTTCCTAGAGCTGGCCGCCCGGCCAAACTGAGCAATCGGCAATTTGGCTTGAATGCTAAGAGTCACATCTGGGGGAAACCAGGCACTGCTCATCACCACTCCCGAATGGTAAAGCGGTCAGTCCCTGGTTCGAATCCAGGCTGTATCACATCCGGCCGTGATTGGGAGTCCCATAGGGCGGCGCACAATTGGCCCAGCATCGTCCGGGTTTGGCCATCATTGTAAATAAGAATGTGTTCTTAACCGACTTGCCTAGTTAAAGAAAGGTTAAAATAAAATCACCTGGTCAATACCATCCCTACGGTGAAACATGGAGGCAGCAGCATCATGCTGAGGGGATGTTTTTCAGTGGCAGGGACTGGGAGACTAGTCAGGATCGAGGGAAAGATGAACGGAGCAAAGTACAGAGATCCATGACAAAAACCTGCTCCAGAGCAATCAGGACCTTGGAAGGTGAATCTTCATCCCAGTCTAACAGGACAACGACCCTAAGCACACAGCCAAGACAAAGCAGGAGTGGCTTCGGGAGAAGTCTCTGAATGTTCTTGAGTGGCCCGGCCAGAGCCCGGACTTGAACCCAATCGAACATCGCTGGAGACACCTGAAAATAGAGCTAAAGGCTAGAGCTGCCGCTTTCAAGGAGCAGGAGACTAATCCGGACACTTGTAAGAAATCCGCTATGCCCTCTGACGAACCATCAAACAAGCAAAGTGTCAATAAAGGATTAAGATAGAGCCGGTGTAGTAGGATTAAAAAGCGCGTCAGATGTAGCAGGGCTTAAACTATTACGGACTACAAAGGGAAATCCAGACGCGAGCTGCTCAGTGACGCGTGCCTACCAAACAAGCTAAATGCCTTTTATGCTCTCTTCGAGGCAAGCAACACTGAAGCATGCACGAGAGCACCAGCTGTTCTAGATGACTGTGTGATAATGCTCTCTGCAGCCGATGTGAACAAAACCTTTAAAACAGGTCAACATTCACAAAGACGCTGGGCCAGACATATTACCAGCACGTGTACTCAAAGCATGCGAGGACCAACTGTCTTCACTGACATTTTCAACCTCTCCCTAATACCTAGAGGGACCACAATAGTCCTTGTGCCCAAGGAAGCGAAGGTAACCTGCCTAAATGATTACAGCCCCGTGGGACTCACGTCGTTAGCCATGAAACGCTTTGAAAGGCTGGTCATGGCTCACATCAACAGCATCCCCTTGGACACTTTAGACACACTCCATTCGCATACCGCCCCAACAGATCCACAGATGACACAATCTCATTCGCACTCCACACCGCCCTTTCTAACCTGGAGAAAAGGAAAACCTATGTGAGAATGCTGTTTATCGACAACAGCTCAGCGTTCAACACCATAGTGCCCTCGAAGCTCATCACCAAGCTAAGGACTCTGGGACTAAACACCTCCCTCTGCAACTGGATCCTGGACTTCCTGACAGGCCGCCTACAGGTGGTAAGATGTCTGCCACGCTGATCCTTAACACTGGGGCCCCTCAGGGGTGTGTACTTAGTCCCCTCCTGTATTCCCTGTTCACCCACGACTGTGTGGCCAAACACGACTCCAACACCATCATTAAGTTTGCTGACGACACAATAGTGGTAGACTTGATCACCGATAACGATGAGACGGCCTATAGGGTGGTCAGAGAACTGGCAGTGTGGTGCCAGGACAACAACCTCTCCCTCAATGTGAGCAAGACAAAGGAGCTGATCGTGGACTTCAGGAAAAGGCGGGCCGAAGAGGCCCCCATTAACATTGACGGGGCAGTAGTGGAGCGGGTAGAGAGCCTCAAGTTCCTTCGTGTCCACATTACCAACGAACTATCATGGTCCAAACATACCAAGACAGTCATGAAGAGGGCACAGCAAAACATTTTTCCCCTCAGGAGACTGAAAAGATTAGGCATAGGCCCCCAGATCCTCAAAAGGTTCTATAGCTGCACCATCGAGAGCATCCTTACTGGTTGCATCACCACCTGGTATGGCAACTGCTTGGCATCTCACTGTAAGGCGCTAGAGGGTAGTGCGAACAGCCCAGTACATCACTGGGGCTAAACTTCCTGCCATCCAGGACCTATATAATAGGCGGTGTCAGAGGAAAGCCCATAAAATTGTCAGAGACTCCAGTCACCCAAGTTATAGACTGTTTCTTCTGCTACCGCACGGCAAGTGGTACCGGAGCGCCAAGTCTAGGTCCAAAAGGCTCCTCAACAGCTTCTACCCCCAAGCCATTAGACTGATGAACAATTCATAAAAATTGCCACCGGACAATTTACATTGACACTGCTGCTACTCGCTGTTTGTTTATTACCTATGCATAGTCACTTTGCCCCCACTTACATGTACAAATTACCTCAACTAGCCTGTACATAGCCACGTTAATCTTATTGTGTTACTTTTTATATTAGCCTACTTGGTAAATATTTTCTTCTTTAACTGCACTGTTGGTTAAGGGCTTGTAAGTAAGTATTTCATGGTATAAATGTGCAAACATTTCTAAAAACCTGCTTTTGCTTTGTCATTATGGGGTATTGTGTGTAGATTGGGGGGGAAACAATTTAATCCACTTTAGAATAAGGCTGTAAAGTGACGAAATGTGGAAAGTCAAGGGGTCTGAATACTTTCCGAATGCACTGTCTATATTAGAGGTCGACCGAATAAATCGGTATGGCCGATTAATTAGGGCCAATTTCAAGTTTTCACAACAATCGGAAAATCGGTATTTTTGGATACCGATTTGGCCTTTTTTTTTACAACAATATTTAACAAGGCAAGTCAGTTAAAGAACACATTCTTATTTTCATTGACGGCCTAGGAACGGTGGGTTAACTGCCTTGTTCAGGGGCAGAATGACCTTGTCAGCTCAGGGATTCAATCTGGCAGACTTACCGTTAACTAGTCCAACGCTCTAACCAACTGCCTTACTTTGCACTCTACGAGGAGCCTGCCTGTTACTCGAATGCACTAAGAAGCCAAGGTAAGTTGCTAGCTAGCATTAAACTTAATCAATCATAATCACTAGTTATAACTACACATGGTTGATGATATTACTAGTTTATCTAGCGTGTCCTGCGTTGCATATAATCGATGCGGTGCGCATTCGTGAAAAAGGACTGTCGTTGCTCCAACGTGTACCGAACCATAAACATCAATGCCGTTTAAATCAATACACAGAAGTATATATTTTTTTAAACCTGCATATTTAGCTAAAAGAAAGGTTAGCAGGTAATATTAACCAGGTGAAATTGTGTCACTTCTCTTGCGTTCATTGCACGCAGAGTCAGGGTATATGCAACAGTTTGGGCTGCATGGCTCAATGCGAACTAATTTGCCAGAATTTTACGTAATTATGACATAACATTGAAGGTTGTGCAATGTAACAGCAATATTTAGACTTATGGATGCCACCCGTTAGATAAAATACGGAACGGTTCCGTATTTCACCGAAATAATAAACGTTTTGTTTTCTAACTGATAGTTTCCGGATTTGACCATATTAAATGACCTAAGGCTCGTATTTCAGTGTGTTATTATGTTATAATTAAGTCTATGATTTGATAGAGCAGTCTGACTGAGCGATTGCAGGCACCAGCAGGCTCGTAAGCATTCATTCAAACAGCACTTTCGTGCGTTTTTCCAGCAGCTCTTCGCAATGCTTGACATTGCTCTGTTTATGACTTCAAGCCTATCAACTCCCGAGATTAGGCTGGTGTAACCGATGTGAAATGGCTAGCTAGTTAGCGGGGTGCGGGCTAATAGCGTTTCAAACGTCACTCGCTCTGAGACTCGCTCTGAGACTCAGAGTTGTAACGCTGCTTCGAGGGTGGCTGTTGTCGATGTGTTCCTGGTTCTTGCCCAGGTAGCGGCGAGAAAAGGTACGGAAGCTATACTGTTACACACACTGGCAATACTAAAGTGCCTATAAGAACATCCAATAGTCAAAGGTATATGAAATAAAAATCGTATAGAGAGAAATAGTCCTATAATTCCTATAATAACTACAAGCTAAAACTTCTTACCTGGGAATGTTGAAAACTCATGTTAAAAGGAACCACCAGCTTTCATATGTTCTCATGTTCTGAGCAAGGAACTTAAACGTTAGCTTTCTTACATGGCACATATTGCACTTTTACTTTCTTCTCCAACACTTTGTTTTTGCATTATTTAAACCAAATTGAACATGCTTCATTATTTATTTGAGGCTAAATTGATTTTATTGATGTTTATATTAAGTTCAAATAAGTGTTCATTCAGTATTGTTGTAATTGTCCTTATTACATTTATTTTATGTCTTCCATTTCCTAATAATTGCTCCCACAGTTGATTTCTTCAAACCAAGCTGCTTACCTATTGCAGATTCAGTCTTCCCAGCCTGGTGCAGGTCTACAATTTTGTTTCTGGTGTCCTTTGAGAGCTCTTTGGTCTTGGCCATAGTGGAGTTTGGAGTGTGACTGTTTGAGGTTGTGGACAGGTGTATTTTATACTGATAACAAGTTCAAACAGGTGCCATTAATACAGGTAACGAGTGGAGGACAGAGGAGCCTCTTAAAGAAGTTACAGGTCTGTGAGAGCCAAAAATCTTGCTTGTTTGTAGGTGACCAAATACTTATTTTCCACCATAATTTGCAAATAAATTCATTAAAAATCCTACAATGTGATTTTCAGGATTTTTTTTATTCTCATTTGGTCTGTCATAGTTGAAGTACCTATGATGAAAATTACAGGCCTCTCATCTTTTTAAGTGGGAGAACTTGCACAATTGGTGGCTGAGTAAATACTTTTTTGCCCCACTGTATGTAAAGAAAAAAGTGGATGTGTTATTTTAGTGTTCCCTTTATTTTTTTGAGCAGTGTAAACACACACACACACACACACACACACACACACACACACGAAGTCAGAAGTTTACATACACTAAGGTTTGAGTCATTAAAATTAGTTTTTCAACCACTCCACAAATGTCTTGTTAACAAACTATAGTTTTGGCAAGTCGGTTAGGACATCTACTTTGTGCATGACACAAGTAATTTTTCCAACAATTGTTTACAGACAGATTATTTCATTTATAATTCACTGTATCACAATTCCAGTGGGTCAGAAGTTTACATACACTAAGTTGACTGTGCCTTTTAACAGCTTGGAAAATTCCAGAAAATTATGTCATGGCTTTAGAAGCTTCTGGTAGGCTAATTGACATAATTTGAGTCAATTGAAGGTGCATCGTGGATGTATTTCAAGGCCTACCTTCAAACTCACTGCCTCTTTGCTTGACATCATGGGCCTTTGTGTTCCTCAAGGCTTTGTTCTCTGACCACTACTGTGATTATTCTAGTGTTGTATAGGAGTATAGCTACTCACCAGCTGGAACTGGATGTGCGGAGGGTAGATGCTGCTCAGCATGGCGATGTGCTGGGGGGACAGCTGAGGGGGGAACACGCCCCCTCCTACAGCCCCCACCCCACCCACACCTCCGACTCCACCCACGCTGGGAGGCGGCATCTGCTTCAGCACAGAACCTGGCACCTGGAACACGAACCATCGTGTTACCATGGGAACGTGGAATATAAAGCATCTTCTGTCCAGCACATTCCATTTCAAAACAGAACATCAGTGAGTGCACTCCTCATCGATTTGGTGAGGTTTTTTTTTTATCCATTGAGTGTAGTCACCTAAATACTCCCATTAGCCTATGATCAAGAGCAGGCTGATGAAATAAATCACTTCTCTGGAAACAACGTTTCACAGAAAGAACTTACTAAGAAACCAACGGACCAAAAATATTTTGTTCTGAGCAGAGGTTTGTTTGGGCATATAGGAGACTGATTTACATAAGGGAGTCCCTTGGAAAAAGCCCTGTAAAGGTGAACGTAAAAACAACTGACTACTTCTAGAGCCTGATAAAATGTAAAAAAATATATATAAATAATAAACAAAAGGGTACCTGAGGTGACAGGAACTGATGAGGCACTTGTGCTCGTATCCCTGCGGACGGGTTTATGGGTGGCACACCGGGCTGGTGTCTGGACGGGGGCATCCCACCACCGCTGCTGCCAAACATGTTATGACCACCCTGACAAGGAAACAGAGGGAGGGAGTGGGTTACAAACATGGCTGACTCTTTGACAGACATAACGATGGGGGAGATAGGGTGGGAAATGAGACGATACAACGCTGACACAGAGGAACTGATTTTGGGGGACTTTTTACTTGATGCTTAAAGGGAAATCTGCAATTGCTGCATACATTTTTTTTCTATTAAATGATATGTATTCATTGATTTTTAAAGAACACAATTTATGAGAGATGGACAGTAAGATACATTTCTATGTACAGGGAGATGTGGTGAAGTAGCCTGTCCCAGATCTTATGAAATAACAACAATAGTCGGCTAAAGCAGAAACAGATCTGGGACCAGCTTAGTGGTGAAGCAATGAGCCGATGGTCTAATGGAGACAGAGGGACACAGCCTTACTTGTCTAGGGGGGATAGTGTGGTTGTAGAGGGGGGAGGGCTTGTAGACAGAGGGTGGAGAGTACTCCTCCCCAAGGCACCCATCCTGATTGGTGAAAGGCAAGGTCTGCTGATCACAGTGACAGCCAATCAAAGTAGTTTCCCAATATGGGGGAAGAAGTAGGCGAGACAGGGAAGGGACCGGAAGAGGGACACCAAAAGAAGGAGGGCACACGAAGAGGGACACCAAAATAAGGAGGGAACAGGAAGAAGGTTACCAAAAGAAGGAGGGGAAGGAAGAAAAAGACATAGAATAAAGTGTTAATGAGACAAGTGGTACTTGGAGAAGTCAGAGGTTGCGTCCGAAATGGAACTATGTACCATTTAGTGCACTACTTTTGACCAATACCTATAGGGCTCTTATCAAAAGTAGTGTACTATAAAGGGAATAGGATGCCATTTGAGACACATCCACAGAGCGTTGCGATGGTCTGCGGTACCAACCTTGTCATAGTAAGGCCCAGGGTCGCCAGGCCCCATCTCTTTGGAACCAGGTGAACGGTAGACCATCCCTCCTCCTCCCATGGCTCTCTGCCCTCCTTTACGCATCTCTCCATTGTAGTCATTCAGGCCCATCCCTCGCTTCTCTCCTTCCATCTTCTTATCCTGAGGAGGACCAGGGGCCAAGTCCAGAGGCCGCCCACTAGGATCATCACCCTGCAAACACAGCACATATCCTCATCACTACCACCATCATAAATCAACCCCACCATACCTATTGGCATGTCACGCTCATTGTAATAGATACAACAACACATTTCTCACTACATACAGTATCTCAAACACACAGTGGATGCCTGTGAGCTCTAAACTTAGCCTTTTCTCTGAAACTTACCAGGAGCCCCATGTTGGAGAATTGTTTGTTCATGGGGTTCATCCAGGAGTCTCCTCCTCCACTCTTCAGGGGAGCCTGAGAGACAAACATACAGATATAACATTTCTGGCAGTAGGTTTTCTGGCACAAACAAATGCCATTTTCCCACCAAAAGGCCTCATCAAAAATCCAACTCCTCTGAAGTATCTGAATGAGGCAACCACCATAGAAAACCTAACCTAACCCATTGTGGATGGTGTCCTACCTTGTTGTTGGGCTTCTTGCCCCCGTGACCTTGGCCCCAGCCCCCACTATTGTAGGACGAGCTGCTGCCCTGGGATCCAACACTGTTCCACACCCCTGCTCCTCCCTCCTCCTCTTCCTCCCAGCTGGGGTGACGCGAGGCCGCCACCGAGCCCTGGTCTCCCTCACCCCAGCCTCCTTCTTGCATAGACTTTGAACCTGCTATGGAAATAACAATGAGTAGCATTATTACACCAATAATATGCTGTGTGTTATGACGACACTGCAAATCTGTGATTGTGTCTGGATTTTTTGGGAGACATTTTGTAAACAAACCCTATGTCTCCACCATTAATGGTTAAAAAGTTACTGACGATTTACTCTGAGAATTTAGCATGATCAGAGTGAATAGAATATTATAACGGCCATGGACATAAACGGTCACTGCTCTGTGGGCAGAATGGCACTAACTTCATGACAGTCCGCTTGTAGTTTGCCAAAGGGCACTTCAAGGACGCAGACCATGAGAAACAAGATTATCTGGTCTGATGAAACCAATATTGAACTCTTTGGCCCGAATGCCAAGAATCCCGTCTGGAGCAAACCTGGCACCATCCCTACGGTGAAGCATGGTGGTGGCAGCATCATGCTGTGGGGATGTTTTTCAGCGGCAGGGACTGGGAGACTCGTCAGGATCGAGGGAAATATTAACAGAGCAGAGGGAGATGAGAGATTCTTGATGAAAACCTGCTAAATAGCTGTGCAGCAATGGGAGAAACTTCCCAAATACAGGTGTGCCAAGCTTGTAGTGTCATACCCAAGAAGTTGAGGTTGTAGTCGCTGCCAAAGGTGCTTCAACAAAGTACTGAGTAAAGGGTCTGAATACTATGAAAATGTGTAAATTAGTTTATTTGTAATTTGCAAAAAAATATTTTTAAAAAGTTTTTTGACATTATGGGGTATTGTGTGTAGATTGATGAAGGGAAAAATCAATATACTACATTTTAGAATAAGGCTGTAATGTAACAAAATGTAGAAAAGGTAAAGTGGTTTGAATACTTTCCGAATGCACTGAACCTAATCAGACATCGTCATGTCTTTTTGAGGCTTTACAGTAGTTAGTTTCCTTACCAGATTTGATGGGGTTGGGTGAGGGGTTTCCCCAGCCAGAGGTGTTCTTCCCAGGTTCCTCCCCAGGGTCTCCCCAGCCGGTGGGGGTCTCAGTGGGCTTCCCCCAGGCTGCAGTGCCGTTGTCCACCGGGGGGTCTGAGGGAGAGCCACCGTCCCAGCCAGACGATGGAGCTACACACATGGGCAGAGGTAGGGATGTATCAATCAGTGATACAGTGGTGTGATTTATGTACTGTGCTCTATAGGTTGATGGGAAAGACTGATTTCTATAAGCCTTCCACTCCGCATGTCTATTAGGTAATAGGCTTAAATCTTATATTTAAAAAATCTATGCGAACGGTCCAGCACATCAGCCTAACAGTTAGTCTCTTACCCATCCCTGGAGCTTTCCCAGGTCCAGGTCCATGGCCAGGGTTGATGTCCCTGCCTCCCATCCCAGTGGGCTGCCTCCCAGGCCCAGGTTGCTGCTGTAGAGCTGGAGGCCCAGGCTGCTGCTGTTGGGGCGGTGGTCCTGGTCCCTGGCCGTGCATTGGCAGCTGCTGACCAGCGGGAACGCCGTTCTTCTCCCACAGGTTGACAGTCTTGTTATTAAACTGGCTGGGGTCTCCCCAAGCCGACGTCCCATCGTCAATGTCCATCTTCCTGCTAATGAATTGTGGTGAAGGTTCCTCCCAACCGCTGGACTGCGGCCCCTCTCCTCCGTTAGGACCGCTGGGGATGGGTCCGGCCGTCCAGCCTGAGCTGCTTTGGTTTTGGGCCTGGGGGCCCGATGGTCTCCCCCAGCCCTCTCCTCCTTGCATGTCCCCTGGGTCCAGTGCTTGCTGCGGTAGCGGCTGCTGCTGGGGCTGTGATTGGTGCTGCTGCTTTTGTGCCATGGGGCCTTTCACAGAGGCTGTCTGGCTGTTTGGCATCTGTGACGGGTGCATTTTCCCACCCCCCCCTCCACCCCAACGCCCCTGGTGGGGTTTGCTGCCCCCCATGTCCACACCTGCCCCTCCTCCACATGTACCTCCTGCCCCCCAGGCTCTCCTAGGGGCTCCCTCGTCCCAGCTACCCCACGTACCGACTTCTGAGTCTCCCCCACCTTTCCTTTCCTCTCCCCATGCTCCTCCTCCACTGCTTGATTTGGCCTCTCGCTCTCCCCAGTCCCCCCCACCCCTCTCCCTCTGTCCACCACACCCTCCTCCATCCCTCCCCATCTCCTTCCATCCTCCTCCTGTCCCCTTCTCCTCCTGGCTGCCTCCCCAGCCACCACCTCCTCCTCCACCTTGGTTACCCTGTTGTCCATTATCTCCCCAGCCTCCTCCTCCACCACCTCCTCTACTACTACGTTCCCTCCCTCCACCCCACTCTGATCCTTCGTTCCCCCATCCTTTTCCTTGGCTCTCCCCTGGTCCTAGCCCACCCCAGCCTCCTGTAGGCTTCCCCTGGCCTGGTCCAAGGCCTCCTCCTCCTCCCATACCTGCTCCAGTGGTCATTGACGCAGATTGTGTGACACCAGAAACATTCCTCATGTTGGATCCCGGGTGAGGTGGTCCTCGGTTGGGTAGGGAGTTGCTGCAACCGCTGCTGCTGTTACCACCACTCTCCCAGCCCTCCCCAGAGCCACCAGAGGTCCCCAGGGAAGGGTTGGAGTTCAGGTTTGGAGCTGAGCCAGCGAGAAGGGAAGGAGAATCAGTAGTTGTAGCAGAGCCAGTGGAGTACTGAGAAGACGGACCAATGGGAGGTGGAGAGTTTTTGGATGAAGCAGACAACCCAGAACCTCCTTTTCCTGGTTCTAGGTCCCAGGCCACGTTCTGTCTGATCTGGGTCTGGCCCCAACCCGTGTTGGAGAGGACGCGCGGGTCCAGGTCATTGCGGCTGAGCATTGCCTGTAAGGCCACTTCAGGGTTGGGTGGTGGGGGATGGGAATACCGGTGGTGGCCATACCCATGGTGTTGATTGTGATTGCCGCCACCTCTGGAGTTTCCTCCACCGCTGGATGAAGAATGACCTCTTCCACCCCGGCCCCCCCCCCACTCCCCTGTGTCCCCCTCTGTCCCTCCGTCCCCCACTCCAACTCCCTTCTGATTGTCCAAAGCTCTTGTTGTAGTGGTGGATGATTTGGGAGAAGAGGCGGCGGCAGGGGGGTTGCCGATGCTGCCCCCGCTGCTGCTGCTGCTACTGCTGCGGCCGCCGACACCACCAGCCTCCCCTCCTGAATTGCCAACTCCACCACTTCCACCCATCCCACCTGAATTACCTCCCCAGTCTCCAACTGAAGACCCTCGCTCTCCTCCTCCTCCTCCCCACCCTCCCTGAGATACCCCGGCGGTCTGAGTGTTACCCCCACTTCCAGCGCCCCAGGCTTTCCCTCCATTACCCCCCTGAGCGTTGTACCCCCACCGCGAGCCTCCACCACCCTCAGCAGCCCCGCCTTCCCAACCATCAGTCCTTGAGGCACCCGTTTTGGAGTTAGCAGCGGGGAAAGGCTGGCCTCCCCAGGAGGAAGAGGTTTGGGAAGCAGAGAGGTTGTCTCCCCCGTTGCCTCCTCCCCCACAGTCTATATTGGCTCCCTCCCCTGTCCCCGCATTTTTTGGTCCTGCTCCGGTCTCCAGCGCCGCTCCACCCCAGCCCCCGTCCGACGGGTGCTCTCTTTCTCTGGATTGCATTTGGTGAAGTTGGTGCTGATGAGCGGATTGATTCAAAGCTAGAGGTGGGTTCCCCAGGGCCGGGGGAGGGTTGTTGGCAGACAGAGACCCAACCTGGCTCTGGAGGAAGGAAGAGGGGGGGGCACCTTCAGAGGAAGCTGCCCCAGCTCCATCCTGCTGCACTAGGGCAGGCCAGGCAGAAGGGTTGGCATTTGGGTTGAAGTTGGCACCAGGGATCCCCCCACTGCTACCAAGCGAGCCATCAGGGCCCACTGGCAGAGGGGAGGATTTGGGAATGGGTGGCAATGACGTCCCTGGGGCTGCATTCCCTTCTACAGGACCCTGTGAGGCAGCAGACCCCCACACCACACTGCCGGACAGCATACATTCATTGGACATTGAGAACGAGGAAGTGGGTGAAGGACTGCCAGGATCCCCACCTTTCCATGAGGCACAGCTGTTCGGCATTCCACCACCGCCCTCCACCGACGACTCACTACCGCTTCCTGGCCCTGAAGCTCCACCTCCTCCACTCCCGTCGCCAGGGGCGATGTTAGGCCACTCCTCTAGGTCCGAGCCGTCCACAATGACCTTCTCCCTGCCCTGAGAGGAGGGCAGGCTGCCAGAGCCCGTCCCCCACGTGGAATTTGCATAATTTGAAGTAGAAGAAGCAGCGATTGATGATGAAGAGGATGATGAGGTGAGGGGCAGTGAGGGTGCAGCTGGACCCACATAGCCTGGACTGGAATCTGGACGGGAAACAACAAAGACACGAGAGACACACACATTGACTGCCGCTCAATTTTTATGGACTTGGACAAAGAGAGAACAAACAGTTTTCCCCAAAACGGTCTACCAAGACAAAGCGAGTAAAGTGGGATGCACTTCTAAAGTATTCAAACAGAGCCTAACTTCGCATGATGCCCCATGTCGACTCGTGCCAGACACCCACCTGAGGCAGCAGCCATGGTTGCGTTGAGGCCGTCTCCCCCTCCGCCCCCTCCACCCAGTAGCATGGAGGACAGCGGCGGCTGGCCCCTCTTCAGTAGCACTTTGTGGTCTTGCTGGCAGCGGAATCGCGGGGGCACTTCGCGGGGCATGTAGCGCTGGGGGGCCTGGGTGCCTGCTGTGGGGGGCTGTCCGTTGGCCACCGCCGGCCGCTTCGCATTGTTCCCGCCCTGAGGGGGGGTGCCGCCTGCAGCCGCGGTGGCAGGGGAGGAGGATGCCGAGGGGGTGGGTCCAGGGCTGGGGGAAGCAGAGCTGGGGGCAGCAGGAGACTGGGTGGACAAGGGCTTGGTCAATTCTGGCACTGCATGGTGAAGGAGAAGACAGAGAGAAGTTAGTAAGGAGTATAGAGGACATTCAGCATAAAAATGGTGATATGAAATTAAAATAATATTTCCTAGTGGATAATAAAACCTTTTATCTAGCCATCATCGTACGGCAGGGTAGCCTAGTGGTTGGACTAGTAACCAGAAGGTTGCAAGTTCAAACCCCCGAGCTGACAAGGTAAAAATCTGTCATTTTGCCCCTGAACAGGCAGTTAACCCACTGTTCCTAGGCCGTCATTGAAAATAAGAATTTGTTCTTAACTGACTTGCTTAGTTAAATAAAGTTAAATAGAGTCAAATTGCCACATGCATCTAAACAATAGGCCAGACCTGGTTCAAATACATCAAATACATAGCCAAATATACTACTTTCATTTGAAGTATTTTGAAATAATTGGCTTGGGTTATTTGAAATTGGTTTGGGCCATGAACAGGGGTATTTGGAAATAGCCACGGGATGACCGTTGAAACTATTTAAGGTTCTTTATCTATCGGAATATCTGTAGCTACTTTTTAAGTAAATAACTGCAGTCAACTTCTGCCCTAAGTTAGGAGATAAAGCAGATTGCGTTGTTCATTTCACCCTTCACATTTTTCATTTCGAAGCTTACTGGTAGTCCCCAGTCACATGGTATATGTTTTCAAGCACATAACGACGAGAGACTGTTGACTGTTGTGCAGCACTTGTCAGGAAATCTAATTACAGTATGGAAATTACAACTTTGCCAGCTAGATATCTTATAACTAAGTTAACTGTCTAAAATGTGCTAATTGCTCTGCAGTTGTACATTTGGTTTGCTCATTTAGTGGCTAGTTAGCTAGCTTCTTGCAAAATTAAGAGTCTTGGTAACAGCAGAGAATCCCCTCCTGGATCTAGAGTCTTACGGTCTAATATTTGCTTTGTGCGTACAGCAAACTGAGTAGCAATTTTGCGTTACTTGTATAACTTTAAGAGCTGGGATGTCTGTCATGCAAATTGTTTGTCAGAGACTGCATAAAATGTTTTCAATGTGTTCATGAGCATTTAGCTAGCATTCCCTATGGGATTTTACATATACTTGTTAGCATTGCTAACCTTTGGGGTTCGAAAATAGCACCCCTTGTGTTCAGTGCCAGTATTACCAAATATCCTGGGATCGCACAAGGATTCCAAACACATTTCAAATAACCCAAGAGCAAATCAGACCGGAGTTAAAATGCATAGAGTACTGCAATATTTGTATGAGTATTTTCAAATGCATGTCAATATTTTCCAAATGCATTCCCTAATATGTACAGGGGATACTGGTACAGAGCCAATGTGTTGTACCGGTACCCCTTGTATATAGCCACACTATTGTTATTTTGCTGCTGCTCTTTAATTATTTATTTGTTACTTTTAATTCTTTTTTTTTTAACTGCGTTGTTGGTTAAGGTTGTAAGCATTTGACTGTAAGGTCTACACCCGTTGTGTACAGGGTGACAAATACGGTTTGATTTAATATATTCCAATATTCAGTTACTTGTGAGAAGGATGGAAGAGGGAAAGAAACTGTGCTCTTTATCTGCTGGATATTGTGTCACTGGAGATACAAAGCACAAAGCCAACCGCATAAACAAACAAAGCTCAGGCACCCAGAACCAAAATCATGCGTAATTGCATCAGATGCTTGATTAAGTTCTGGTGGGAGAAATATTAGAAAAGGTACTAATGAGACTAGCGAAGTCTCTAGCAAAGTCTCCACCCCTCCGAACAGAAACTGAAGACAGTTTTGGGCAAGTCCATGAGCCAAAGATGCAAGCACTTGCGAAATCGTGATTAATACAAATGATCAGTGACGAAAAATCTGCATACTGGAACAGTACTAAGTACCTCATTAGGTGTCGCAAAAAAATGCTAGCGATGAGAACGACAAGACCGCCATAAGCAGACAGAGAAACAGGTGCGACGTTGTGAACATTGCAACCAGGTGAATCTAGCAGAGGACACAAAGACACCACTCACCTTTGTTTTTTTGCTCTGCAACCTGAAATAAGACAAAAGTACATCAAAAGCCAAATATGGAGATATTAATTAATTTGTTAAAGACATTCAAGTGAAAGACAAACATAACTGTATGAACATCAAAGTAGGACAATGAAAGAGTCAAATGTGTGGCAGTGGCACTGGCTGGTTAGAGTACTGTGGTCTGGACAGAGTGCCAGGCATAACAACACTAATCAACAATCTATTATTACATTTCATTTATTGAGATGTGTTGTGTGTATTGTATACAACTTTGCAATACTGAATATACCCCAGCTGGCCAGGTCATCGCAACTTGGTGATATCATGTAGCCTATAATCTGGTTCATCAGAATACTATTGTGTCAAAACAAAAGTCCTAAGAAAAACAATAAGACTGCAACAAGTTAAACTGAGCATCCTTCTGGGCAAAGTTGTATGTTGGCGTGGAAATACATCTTTACCTTCTGAGATGCTTCCCTTTTCCTTTTGTCGTCTTTCTTCCTTTTCTTGTCTTCCATGAACTACTGTTCCCTGTCCTGATACTCTTTTCTGGGGGTGAGAGGAAATAGAAGAAACACATTATAAACCGCAAACCAGTGCAACTGTCCTTAGAACAATCTGTATACTGGCTTGAGCCACAATGATTTACAAGCCTAGGGTTCAGAAGATTGCTTGGCAGGTTCACTGTTCATAGGGTAATTATCCACATAATACACCTGCAGGAAATTTCTGGCTAATCCTCCCCTCCAAGCCTTGTGATTTAGCCAGTAAAAGGATGGAGTGTCTAGGTCTTGTTCTAAGCTTCGAATGCTAAAGGCCCAGTCCTGTTGACAAAGCAGGGACACACTTTCTAATGCCTTGTTTTCAAACTATGACTTAACAGTAGCTAGCCTATGCCATGACAGCACTGTAAGGGATCTGAAGTATGGCTGCCTTGACACACCTATTAAAATGCAGTTACTGTTTCTAAAAGGCCAGATATACTAAACGGGTTGATGTTTCTCTTAAGGAACCCATAAGTAAGCATTCAAATAAAAAACGGGGCATGTAACGTTACATCACAAAAAATACATGAACAGCCAGCACACTCATTGTTGATAAGAGTCAAGGTGACACATCGCCACGAACCCAATGCTCTGAAAATGACCCGTAAAGGCAACAAAACTGATCATGATGCGAATGTGCAGCTATCTGGCCCTTATTTATCAGTGGCATAGTTAACGTTAGAGGCTATGGCGGCTCACTATGAGCCACAGTTGTCATGATTTCGGGAGCTCGGGGTAACTACTGTCAGCCTAGTTACGTTAGCTGCAACAGCTATCCTTCATGCACGCACGTAACCTTTGGTGCATGGGAATAAGCAACATAGTTCGCTAGCTACCTTTGCAAGTATGAAGGTGCAACAATTATTACAATGTAACTAGCTAATGCTAAACCCTGCCGATGGTGGCCATTCAGCAACCGTGGCTAACAACCAAAACGCTTCATGTCGATGGATGTTAGCCATCGTTTGAAACTATGGGGGGCTAAAAATGGACACACAAGGACAACAGGCTCAGATCACGAAACCGAGGAGCTAACGTTATCTATCCACGCAACACAGGTAGTTCACTGACTAACGGTAAATGGACCAACATCTTCATATTTTAGTGTACGCGAGATCTTGCACCGACGCTATCAAGGTAAAAGAGATGTAGCTAAATTAGCTATCTGCTGTGTCGACCAACTACACACCCTGTAACTAGTTGCTAAACTAGCACCAAATTTGTTTTGTTTTTTAAATACAAGTATGCCAGCATTTTCTGCAGGATTACTACCCAGACTCCGGATTTATATTGCTACATTGGTCTGCTCGTGACTGAAGTGAGCGCCAGAGAACTCCTCCAGAGGCTCACTCGCGCGACGACATCAACTCTGTAGCATGCTAGCTAGCTAGACATATTTTAGCACCGATGTCGACAGAAAATTGCTGCGTTGCAAGACTGTTAGCAATAGCCTCTTATCTATGGAATATGCATATTATTGCAAAATATGCATGCAGTTAACCAACAACTTTACAAATAGTGACGAAGATATACTCACCTCAGGAATCACATATGAAATAGAGCTAGCTAACTAAAGCTAAGATTATTTCCTCTTTCATCTGTGGCTAAAGTGCTTCAGTGCGAAATCCTCGGTTTTTTTTGTCATTCGAGGCTACTTGAAAATCAACAGCCCCTAAACGAATAATGAAGTAACGTTATGTGGCTAACAAAGAAATATACTTGTTGGTGCTCTTGATTTCTAAGTAAGTACTATGATAATGTAAACCTAGCTAATGTGCAGAAGAATTCGTTTTTAAAGCGCTGGAAAGTCAGTTGGTTGACGGTCGGCCATTTTGCAGCTATGAATCGAATGTCTCGCCAGCAGCAAGCTCTCTCTGGTGGGGGTGAGGGAGATTTTTGTCCTTCAATTAGACAACTGTGGAGTTAGTTTCATACAGCATCATTACCGTTAGACAATAATTCCTTCGTCAAATAAAATACCAGTTTTAATGAATGTCATGGGTTGATCAAGTATGGACACTGTGTGCTGTTAAGGGCTGTCTTTGTAATGACGTCGTATTTCAAAAATGTCTGCCATAAAAATGTTTTAATTTCATGGATTTGGTATTCTAACTGAAACGTTGAGGCCTCCCGCCCTTCCCATATTATTTAGAGGCATTGATTGTAAATGTACTTTTTTGTGCTGCAGTATTGACTAAACCCTGAGAGTGGCGCAATTTCTTGCTCATTTTCTCCCCCAAATAATCCGCTCGTTTGCTGTCTGTCTGCGAGGCGTTTGTGTTCCTTTTTGTTGAACTTGTCAGGGATACAGTATTTTGGTTGCAACAGTGGTGAAATTCCAATTTGAACTGATTATAACTTAATTTCAAATGTACAAGTACAATTGTCTTCTTTAATTACTTGGATGCTGTCTTCAACTTATTTTTGGTCTATCAAGAAAGAGAGAAGCAAGGAAAACGAAATAAGGAGTGATGGACAAAGAAAATGATTGAGCAGGTGAACCAACAGAAGACAGGCTAGAGGAAAGAAGGACCAGGGAAAGTCAGGAACATGGGAAAATATAAAAGCAACATGCAACAATTTAAACGATTTGACTGAATTACAGTTAATTTAACGAAATCAGTCAATTTAGATAAATTAATTAGGCCTTAATATATGGATTTGATATGACTGGGCAGGGGTGCAAACATGGTTGGGCTTGGGAGGGCATAGACCCACCCACTTGGGAGCCAGGCCTAGCCAATCAGAATTATTTTTTTCCCACAAAAGGTCTTTATTACAGACAGAAATACTCTTCAGTTTCATCAGTTGCCTGGGTGGCTGGTTTCAGACGATCCCGCAGGTGAAGAAACCAGATTTGGAGGTCCTGGGCTTGCATGGTTACACGTGGTCTGCGGTTGTGAGGCCGGTTGGACGTACTGCAGAATTCTCTAAAATGATGTTAGAGGTGGCTTATGGTAGAGAAATGGACATTACATTCTCTGAGAATAGAGAATACGATAGACATCAAGAAAGCCAGTCAGTTGATTATTGACAAGTTTTTCCAACACTTGATAAACAGGGCAAAATAGAAATTGGCCTGTGACAGTTAGGATCAGCTTGATCTCCCCCATTAAATAAAGGATGCAGCGTGTCTGCCTTCCAAGCAATGGGAACCACCCCAGAGAGGAGAGACAGGCTTAGCAATGATAGGGGCTGCAACCTTAAAGGATCTAAACCATCTGACCCAGATGTTTTTGGGGGGTCAAATTTAAGGAGCTCCTTTAGCACCTCAGACTCTGTGAAATTTTGTAGCAGGGCAGGGGAAAAAGAGGGAGAAGCACCAGGGCTAGTTGCATTAGAAGGGGTGGGAGATAAGGAAATGTTGGATGGGCAATGAGGCATGGCTGAGTCAAATAGGAATCCTGACTTAATGAAATGGTGATTATAGAGCTCAGCCATGTGCTCCTTGTCAGTAACAACCACATCATGGGACATGGGTAGCTGTGAGGAAGAGGGTTGATTCTCCAGGTCTTTAACCATTTTCCAGAACTTTTTGGGGTTAGACCCACAGAGAGAGAACTGCTCCTTAAAGTAACTAACTTTGGCCTTCCAGATAGCCTGAGTGCACTTATTTCTCATTTGCTTGAACGAGAGCCAGTCAGCCTGAGTATGTGTGTGCCGAGCCTTTCGCCAAATGGAATTCTTGAGTTGGAGTAACTCTGCAAGATGACTGTCGAAACGGGCTGAACCTGTTTTTTTCCTCATCTTTATGGGGTCTATTATACCACTGAAAATATTTTAAAAAGATGGTCCAAGCTTCTTCGACAGAGGGGATCAAGCTGATTCTATACCAATTTACAGAGGCCAGGTCATGAAGGAAGGCTTGCTCATTCAAGTTTTTTAGCAAGCGTCTATGATAAATCAGGACAGGTTGTTTCACTGAGCAGCCATTACGAACACAAGCTGTAAAACAGTGATCACTAAGGTAATTACAGAAAACACCAGACTGATACCTATCCAGATTATTTGTGACGATAACATCAAGGACAGACATTGGCAGTAGAATGGCCCTTAGTGAAAAGCTTAGTGACTTTCAACAAAGCACTGTCATTGGATGCCACCTTTCCAACAATTCAGTTCGTCAAGACTCTGTCCTGCTAGAGCTGCCCCGTTCAACTGTAAGTGCTGTTATTATGAAGTGGAAAGTCTAGGAGCAACAACTGCTCAGCCGCAAAGTGGTAGACCACACAAGCTCACAGAACTGGACTGCCGAGTGCTGAAGCGCATAGCACGTAAAAATGTGCCTGTCCTAGTTTGCAACACTCACTACTGAGTTCCAAACTGCTTCTGGAAGCACTGTCAGCACAATAACTGTTTGTTGCGAGCCGAGCAGCCATACACAAGCCTAAGATCACCATGTGCAATGCCAAGCATCGGCTGGAGCTCGCCACCATTGGACTCTGGAACAGTGTAAACAGTGAATCACGTTTCACCATCTGGCAGTCAGAGGGACAAATCTGGGTTTGGCAGATGCCAGGAGAACGCTACCTGCCCCAATGCATAGTGCCAACGCTACATCATTCAAATAGTCAGTTGTTCCTTCACAGCTAACTTTACCAGCAGAGGGTGCTATGGACACAGAAATACACTCTATGCCAGACCAATAAGCCATTGAACCATTCTGTTTACTGTAACATGAGTGCTGGTTAAGGCGGTAAATACTCGTTATTTAGGCATAGGAACTTTTATATGTGGGACCTTTTGGATCCAGTCAGTCTCTAGCAGGGCAAAAATATTTTAAAACCTGTTATAGGATCCTGTGCCTAATGTTTGATATAGTCATTCTACCCTCATCTAACAATTTCTTTCTCTCCCACCCACTACCCTTCCTCTCTCCATTCTCATCATTATAAAATGTGAAATGGGAGACCCTGGCTTACTGTACTCTTCTGTCCCCCCCTCCCCCCCTGGCCAGCTGTTGAATACATACCCACCCTTTGGTGCAGACAGCTGCCCATAGCAGGAGGTCCAGCACAGTCACACCAGATTACATAACACCTCCCCCATGAGACACACCATCACACACCATACTGGCATGGGAGGTATGTTTTGATGTACATCTATACATCATGGGAGATATGCCATGGACATCATTTCTCTATCATGTACAGTGTGAAACCATTTCCACAAAGAGTAGTATATAGGCTACTGGATAGCAATGATTGAGTCAGAGAAAGGCAAGACCAATGAAGTCCTGAGCAGTGAAGGCAATGGCTAACATATAAGTGCCTCTTGCCCTGTAACTCTGAAGCAGGCTTTACAATTACAGTGCTGTATGGGGTGGATATCTAATATCTCCCTGATACTTTAGAAACACTCCATCATGAATACTTCCTTTCACCCTAATACAGTTAATTAGAGCAGGCTTTACACCTACAGCCAGTCTGAGCTGTCTTCTATACTGATTCTGCAGAGCGTCATTGAGCGTTGAGGGAGAGGCAGGAAACACGTCTTTCTGCGGGGTGTGAACAGAGACAGGAAGTGGAGGTGCCTGGCCCAGGAATGTCTCTGCCTCTCTGGCCCCGCCCACAGGAAATGCCAATTCCGCTGCGCGTCTGGATCAACAGGCTTCTGGAGGTCCTTAGACAGGGGACTGGAGTGCATCACAAATAACACCCTATCCTCTATATAGAGCAGTATTTTTGACCAGATCCGTTTGGGCCCTGGTCAAAAGTACTGCACTATAAAAGGAATAGGTTACCATTTAGGACTAACGCTGGAGTGGGAAAGGGCAGGGCAACGGGTACGACCCAGTGAGGGGGCAGATTAGGCTGGGTTACATTCTTATAGTTTGGGTGTGATGTTCCGGGAGAGGGGGGTAGGGGAACAGTAGTAATACACACGCAGCCACATATCGGTACACATCCTCTTCTATTGTGACCCACTTGGTGGTTTAGGGTGTATGTCCAAATGTGAAGGAATTCATAAGAGATACTACATGAAGTTGTCCTACTTTCATAAATCCTATTCCTCCTTTTCTTCCTCTGGAAACATGGAGGTATTTGAGCTGAATGTGCCCTCTGATACTTGGAAGCTCAAGTTCAGCTCAGTGAGTAGTCCTCCCTCTCTGTCATTACATTTTGATGAGAGTATTTTCCATAGCAGCCTAAAGCCACCAATCTAATTATAAGACATTGTAAATACTTCCAGATATTCTTGGTTAGACCATGCAATGTCATGGTGGAAGACCACTTGAGACAATAAATAAAAGGATTCTGACTAACCAACCATTGGATGATCAGTCATTTGACTCAGTTTCCATCTGCATCTCATTGACGAAACACTCCAATTAAAATATAAGTATCATTCAAATTCAGAGGATGAAGTATTATTACTTCAACATTTACGTTATTCTACACCAATCTCGACAAACAATTTTTGTATGTACCTCACTTTGTGTACTGGGGCATTGTCATGCTGAAACAGGAAAGGGCCTTCCCCAAACGGCTGAGCCGTTGTTGCTCCTAGACGTTTCCACTTCACAAAAGTAGCACTTACAGTTGACCGGGGCCGCTCTAGCAGGGCAGAGATTTGATGAACTGACTTGTTGGAAAGGTGGGATACTATGACGGTGCCATGTTGAAAGTCAGTGAGCTCTTCTGTAAGGCCATTCTACTGCCAATGTTTGTCTATGGAGATTGCATGGCGGTGTGCTCGATTTTATCACCTGTCAGCAACAGGTGTGGCTGAAATAGCGGAATCAACTAATTTGAAGGGGTGTCCACATACTTAAATATATAGTGTATGTACAGTTTAAGTCAAAAGTTTACAAACACCGTAGCCAAATACATTTAAGCTCAGTTTTTCATAATTCCTGATATTTAGTCCTTGTAAAAATTCCCTGTCTTAGGTCAGTTAGGATCACCACTTTATTTTAAGAATGTGAAATGTCAGAATAATAGTAGAGAGAATGATTTATTTCAGCTTTTATTTATTTCATCACATTCCCAGTGGGTCAGAAGTTTACATACACTCAATTAGTATTTGGTAGCATTGCCTTTAAATTATTTAACTTGGGTCAAACGTTTCAGGTAGCCTTCCACAAGCTTCCCACAATAAGTTGGGTAAATTTTGGCCCATTCCTCCTGACAGAGCTGGTGTAACTGAGTCAGGTTTGTAGGCCTCCTTGCGTTGAGATGGTGTTCTTTGGCTTGCAAGCTTCCCTCTTTTTCCTCCAAGCATAACAATGGTCATTATGACCAAACAGTTCTATTTTTGTTTCATCAGACCAGAGGACATTTCTCCAAAAAGTACGATCTTTGTCCCCATGTGCAGTTGCAAACCATAGTCTGGCTTTTTTATGACGGTTTTGGAGCAGTGGCTTCTTCCTTTCTGAGCGGCCCTTCAGGTTATGTCGATATAGGACTTGTTTTACTGTGGATATAGATACTTTTGTACCCGTTTCCTCCAGCATCTTCACAAGGTCCTTTGCTGTTGTTCTGGGATTGATTTGCACTTTTCGCACCAAAGTACGTTTATCTCTAGGAGACAGAACGCGTCTCCTTCCTGAGCGGTATGATGGCTGCGTGGTCCCATGGTGTTTATACTTGCGTACTATTGTTTGTACAGATGAACATGGTACCTTCAGGCGTTTGGAAATTTCTCCCTTGGATGAACCAGACTTGTGGAGGTCTACAAGTCTGCTTCTTAGATCTTTCCATGATGTCAAGCAAAGAGGCACTGAGTTTGAAGGTTGGCCTTGAAATACATCCACAGGTACACCTCCAATTGACTCAAATTATGTCAATTAGCCTATCAGAAGTTTCGAAAGCCATGACCTCATTTTCTGGATTTTTCCAAGTTGTTTAAAGGCACAGTCAACTTAGTGTATGTAAACTTCTGACCCACTGGAATTGTGATACAGTGAATTATAAGTGAAACAATCTGTCTATAAACAATTGTTGGAAAAATTACTTGTGTCATGCACAAAGTAGATGTCTTAACCGACTTGCCAAAACTATAGTTTGTTAACAAGACATTTGTGGAGTGGTTGAAAAACAAGTTTTAATGACTCCTAAGTGTATGTAAACTTCCGACTTCAACTATACATACAGTACCAGTCAAAAGTTTGGACACACTTACCCATTCCAGGGTTTTTCTTTATTTGTACTATTTTCTACATTGTCAAATAATAGCGACGACATCAAAACTATGAAATAACACATATGGAATCATATAGTAACCAAAGAAGTATTAGACAAATCAAAATATACAGTATTTTATATCTGAGATTCTTCAAAGTAGCCACTCTTTGCCTTTGACAGCTTTGCACAATCTAGGCTGTCTCGTCGTCGTGGGTGATCAAGCTGTAACTACCAATTGGATACCACGAAATTGGGGAGATAAAGAGGTCAAAAAAATAAATAATGATAAATAAATCAGCAAACTTTGATTTATTTTATCTCCCCAATTTCGTGGTATCCAATTGGTAGTTACAGTCTTGTCTCATCGCTGCAACTCCCGTAGGGACACGGAAGAGGCAAAGGTTGAGAGCCGTGCATCCTCTGAATTACAACCCAACCAAGCCGTACTTCTTCTTGACAATGCCCACTTAACCCGGAAGCCAGCCACACCAATGTGTTGGAGGAAACACCGTACACCTGGCGACCGTGTCAGTGTGCACTGCGCCGAGCCTGCCACAGGAGTCGCTAGTGCACGATGGTACAAGGACATCCCTGCCGGCCAAACCCTCCCTTAACCCGTACGACACTGGGCCAATTGTGCACTGCCCCATGGGTCTCCCGGTCGAGGGCCGGCTGTGACAGAGCCTGGATTTGAACCCAGAATCTCTAGTGGCACAGCTAGTACTAGTGCCTTAGACCACTGCGACCACTTGGGAAGCCCCGTCAGCAAACTTAATGATGTTGTTGGAGTCATGCGCTGCCACGTAGTTGTGGGTGAACAGGGAGTACATGAGGGGACTAAGCATGCACCCCTGGGGGGCCCCGTGTTGAGCTTGGTGGATGTGTTGTTGCCTACCCTCACCACCTGGGGGCGGCCCGTCAGAAAGTCCAGGATCCAGTTGCAGAGGGATGTGTTCAAGCCCAGGGTCCTGAACTTAGTGATGAGCTTGGATGGCACTATAGTGTGGAACACTGAGCTGTGGTCAATGAACAGCATTCTAACGTGTTTCTCTTGTCCAGGTGGGAGAGGACAGTGTGGAGTGCAATAGAGACTGCATCATCTGTGGATCTTTGGGGCGGTATGCAAATTGGAGTGGGTCCAGGATGTCGAAGATGATGGTGTTGATCTGAGCCATGACCAGTCTTTCAAGGCATTTCATGGATACAGATGTGAGTGCTACGGGGCAACAGTTATTTAGACATATTCTTGGGCACAGGTATTATGGTGGTCTGCTTGAAACATGTAGGTATTACAGACTGGGTCAGGAAGAGGTTGAAAATGTCAGTGAAGACACTTGCCTGATGGTCAGCGTATGCTCTGAGTACGCGTCCTGCTAATCCATCTGGCCCCACAACCTTGTGAATGTTAACCTGTTTAAAGGTCTTACTCACATTGGCTATTTATAGGGAGATTATACAGTAGTCCGGAACAGCTGGTGCTCTAATTAATGGTTCAGTTTTGCTTGCCTCAAAGCGAGCATAGAAGGAATTTATCTCGTCTGGTAGGCCTTTGTCACTGGGCAGCTCGCAGCTGGGTTTTCCCTTTCTAACCCTCGATAGTTTGCAATTCCTGCCACATCCCTGCCATAGTCCTGTATTGACGTTTTGACTGTTTGATGGGGTCGTGGCGGGATTTCTTATAAGCGTCCGAATTAGAGTCCCGCTCCTTGAAAGTGGCAGCTCTAGCCTTTAGCTCAGTGCGGATGTTGCTTGTAATCCATGTTTTCTGGTTGCGATAAGTACTGTACATACGGTCACTGTGGGGACGACTTCATCGATGCACTTATCAATAAAGCTGGTGACTGATGTGGTAAACTCCTCAATGTTATCGGATGAATACCAGAACATATTCCAGTCTGTGCAACCAAAACAGTCCTGTGGCTCAAGGTTACCCAATGAGCAGTACATCCACAGCTGCCGAATCGTTGTATAAATCTTCATACAAATCGAGGTTCG
The DNA here is from genome assembly GCF_057628025.1 of Oncorhynchus mykiss. Lineage (NCBI taxonomy): Eukaryota > Metazoa > Chordata > Actinopteri > Salmoniformes > Salmonidae > Oncorhynchus > Oncorhynchus mykiss. Next base: position 10,597,316 of record NC_143041.1, read on the forward strand.
TGATCACTGTTCTGATGTCCAGAAGCTGTTTTCGGTCATAGGCGATATTATTATTTTTTTAAAGTGAAGCTCAACGTAAAAACCCCCACAAAATAGCAGAATTGTTCAGGAGTCCGAAGGCGGCAGCTATCCACTGCGGCGCCATTGTCTTCTTTTGTGTGTGTACGTGTGTGTGTGCGTGCGTGTTTGTTTATATGTGAGAGAGGGGAGGAGGGCAGGGGCAGAATCGTCTTTAGCTGGGCAGTAAAGGCCCTGCATACGTGGCTCCTCAGTTATAGTCAGGCTTTAGCACCAAGCCAAGTTCCATATCCACAGTCTGACTGTCCCCATGCCAGCAGCTCCCAATGAAGATACCATACACACCTACACAAACACAAAATCTCACACACTTGCACATACACACTCAAACTAAAGTTCCTCAAGGAATGGTAAGTGTATAACAGGTTGGAGTCCCTCCTGCAATCTCAGCATTATATTGAATTAGTTCCAAACTGCCCTGTACATCATAAATCAAAAATAAGATGTAACATTCCTTCCTTCCGTGTCTGTCTGTGTGTGCATGCATGCGTGCTTTCCTCCCTGCGTGTGTTTTCATAGCATTTTTGCCATTCATTTGTGTGGTCATGTGGCATATCTGTGTATACAGTAACAAGCAGTGCTTTGAGTGGCTGTTTTAGGAGAGTAGATGCGAGCTATAAACAGCTGTTGAAAGGAACATTTATGGTAAGTAAGCACTATCAAGACATTTAAAATTACTTAAGACATTAAAAAAATGTGTTTAAACCTCTCAGCAGGGTCAATGTGGATTTTACATGCAGTTAAACCAGTGTCTCTGTGGAGAGTGGAGAGAGTTGGGTCTCTATATAAGGAGTCCTCCTGTGCCTCACTCTGTTTCTGTCCCAAATGGCACCCTATTCCCTATATAAGGCCCTGGTCAAAAGTAGTGCACTATATAGGGAACAGGGTACCATTTGAGATGCAGATTCTCTCTCTGGACCTGGCCTAAGGGTAAGTAAGGAATGCTACCCAGTGGTGGCTAGGCCTGGGTAGAAGGTCTGGGCAGAGAGCCATGCAGAGACCGGCTGTCACAGCACAGTAGTAGGACTACCACAGTCTCCTCTCAAGGTTAGTCCACATCAGGCCCTGTCTCTGTCTCTGTCTGCCTCCCTGGCCTGGCATCATCTCTACACAACCATCTGTCTTTCTGAGAATACACCAATACAAAGACCAGTACAGAGTAGAAGAGATACCAGCACAGACCAGTACAGATACCAGAGAGGACTAGTTAGAATAGCAAAAACCAGCATGGATCTTCACATAATTGACAGACCAGATGCAAAGACCAGAACGGTCCACTTCAGAGACCAGCATAGAAAAGTGAACAGCAACACATACCAACCAGCACAGAAAAGCTCAGACCACAAGGACCCATTGGAAGAAGATAACAAGTCCAGCTGTTTGTTTCTCATGGCAACAAAACAAAATTCTGGAGAGCAAGAACCTTTTAGTGCCCTCATTTTTTTATAGAAAAATGGCCAATCTCTACCCCCACCACAGAATGGGTGACCACATGCCTCTTTTTCCACTTACATGCCCACTGTCACAAACACACACTCTACTGTTAAGATGCCACTCTTCACCACATGTTGAGTACTAATTACCCTGCGGTGAATACAAACACACACAGACACTGTCTCCAAAACAGAATGGGAGAGAGTGTTATCCACATGTTGACTGACGTACAAACACACACATTACATTTCAGTGTGTTGCATGTCCTTTACACGCAGGGAGGAGTCAAGAGTGTGCCTGGTGTGTGTGTGTGTGTGTGTGTGTGTGTGTGTGTGTGTGTGTGTGTGTGTGTGTGTGTGTGTGTTCTGCGTTCTAAGCCACTGCATCTCAGTGCAAGAGGCAACACTACAGTCCCTGGTTTGAATCCAGGCAGAATCACATTTGGTTGTGATTGGGAGTCCCATAGGGCGGTGCACAATTGGTCCAGTGTTGTCTGAGGTAGGCCGTCATTGTAAATAAGAGCTTGTTCTTAACTAACTTGCCTAAGTTAAATAAAAAATAAAAAATTCAGTGGACCACTGGCCTGAGAGGCTGAACCTTTATGTGTCTGCTACACACACACTGCTCCGCTCCACTCCAGACACAGACACACACACTTGACCCCTCCTGTCCCCTGCTCCTCGGATATACGTCTCAAACTAAATAAACACATACAGTTTATGTAGCAAAGCTCCCCTTCTCTCTGTTATCACATAGACAGATACAGGCTTAGAGGACAACACTGGCTTTTTCCACAAGATCCCTGATAACTGGGACCTAAAGTCTCAGCATAGTCCTGTGAACTCAGACACGTCACCTTTACAACAAATAGAGGAGGGTTGGGGCTGGGATGATCCATTTGTTTAGGATGGGTACGAAAGGATGAAAGATCTATTGTGGGAGAGATCCAAAGCTATTTGGAGACTGTGAGGTATGTGTCAGACGATTTCTGTTTGTGAGTGTGTGGGTCTTTTGAGAGAGAGAGTGTGAGTGTGTGTGTGTCTCAGTCCGTTTTCCTGTTTTAGTCTTGCATGAGCATGTAGCTGGACCTTATAATAGCCCATTGTCTCTGGTCCCCGCCACATTTCCTTCCAGGTCAGAATTCACGGAAATAGGGACACAGTCCAAACAAATACCAACAGCTACACCTCCATCCCTACCTCACTACTGCGTTGCTAGAGGAACCGTGTGCCTACAGGGGTCTTGTTCCCCAGAGAAAGCTAATCAACGTCGCACCCTGACCTGAGAAAAAGCCACATGCGATTGTCCTTGGGCTTGGGTACATAGAGATAAATGGGCGGATGAGGGTTTTAAAATTAAACCAAGACTGTGATATTCAATAGTAGCCCATGTAGCTTGTTTGGTCCTAATCCAAGGTAAGGATTTGAGGAAGGTAAACTGATCCTAGATCTGTGCGTACAGGCACCATCCACCCAGAGAGGTTCCACAGCAGATCATTGGACTCGGGGATATAGACTGGGTACCAGGGATACAGGCCTCTCCTGTACATCCCCTCCACTTCCCACCTTCCCTTCTGAAGGCAACATCTGGGATTTATAATAACCAAATCCAGCTCTGCTCTCAGCTCCTAATAGAGCTCAAATACCGCGGCTGCATGGCCAAGGGTCTCTGGGTCTATGCTTTGGCTGCTCTGACTGCTCCATTACATAAATATTTGCTTTCTGGGAAAACAAAAGAAGGAGAAAATTACCCAACATGTTAACTGTTGATGTCCCTGCTGTTCAGAGACTAGAAAAACAGAAAGTTGATATAGAGAAGTTTCTTTCATGATGTGAATGTAAACGTATAAATACGCACACACTTGCACACACACGCAAGTACACACAAACCTTTCCTCCGCTAAGCCCATGGCAGTATAGGAAAGGAAAGAGTAGGTCAGGAAACAGACTTCATGAAAACAAGAGTTTGGGGATTTTTCATCTGGCCACTAAGATTTCACTGCGAATGCAGTAAGTCACTCCAGAACATATCAAACCCTGTGCCATACTCCTGGAGAAGATGTACTATACCTGTGGTCCCTCCAGACCTCTCCCTCCCTCAGATGGCTGAAAACACAGTAGTTGCTGTTATTTTAGTTGTCAAATTAGTTTGGACCTCAACATGGAACCTCATTGCAGCTCTAGATGAGTAATTGAAAACAGTTGCCCACAATTAAGCATTCACTGCAATAAAGCTAGGAAGATATTGGTTAGCGGTATAATTTGAATTTAACTAAGTTAAGTTACATTTGTGGTGTAAATTGCAATTTAAAAGATAGTCTCATCATGGAACTTATTTGTAGTAGACCCAGTCCAAGATCTCCCACAAACGGTGTGTCTATGTTATTAGCAAACTGTTGCTGGACCATTTGCAACTCCACTTTTTTTCAAACCATTACATATACATTTGTGAGGTTGCTTATTACCTGAACATTTTAAATTATACAGTTTTAATTGTTTTTATTTTATTTCACCTTTTTTTAACCAGGTGGGCTAGTTGAGAACAAGTTCTCATTTGCAACTGGAGACCTGGCCAAGATAAAGCAAAGCAGTGTGACACAGACAACAACACAGAGTTACACATGGAGTAAACAATAAACAAGCCAATAACACAATAAGTCAATGACACAGTAGAAATAAAGAAAGTATATATACAGTGTGTGCAAAAGGCATGAGGAGGTAAGGCAATAAATAGGCCATAGGAGCGAATAATTACAATTTAGCAGATTAACACTGGAGTGATAAATGAGCAGATGATGATGTGCAAGTAGAGATACTGGTGTGCAAAAGAGCAGAAAAGTAAATAAAATAAAAACAGTATGGGGATGAGGTAGGTAGATTGGGTGGGTAATTTACAGATGGGCTATGTACAGCTGCTCAGATAGTTGATGTTTAAAGTTGGTGAGGGAAATAAAAGTCTCCAACTTTAGCGATTTTTGCAATTCGTTCCAGTCACTGGCAGCAGAGAACTGGAAGGAAAGGTGGCCAAATGAGGTATTGGCTTTGGGGATGATCAGTGAGATATACAGTGCCTTGCGAAAGTATTCGGCCCCCTTGAACTTTGCGACCTTTTGCCACATTTCATGCTTCAAACATAAAGATATAAAACTGTATTTTTTTGTGAAGAATCAACAACAAGTGGGACACAATCATGAAGTGGAACGACATTTATTGGATATTTCAAGCTTTTTTAACAAATCAAAAACTGAAAAATTGGGCGTGCAAAATTATTCAGCCCCTTTACTTTCAGTGCAGCAAACTCTCTCCAGAAGTTCAGTGAGGATCTCTGAATGATCCAATGTTGACCTAAATGACTAATGATGATAAATACAATCCACCTGTGTGTAATCAAGTCTCCGTATAAATGCACCTGCACTGTGATAGTCTCAGAGGTCCGTTATAAGCGCAGAGAGCATCATGAAGAACAAGGAACACACCAGGCAGGTCCGAGATACTGTTGTGAAGAAGTTTAAAGCCGGATTTGGATACAAAAATATTTCCCAAGCTTTAAACATCCCAAGGAGCACTGTGCAAGCGATAATATTGAAATGGAAGGAGTATCAGACCATTGCAAATCTACCAAGACCTGGCCGTCCCTCTAAACTTTCAGCTCATACAAGGAGAAGACTGATCAGAGATGCAGCCAAGAGGCCCATGATCACTCTGGATGAACTGCAGAGATCTACAGCTGAGGTGGGAGACTCTGTCCATAGGACAACAATCAGTCGTATATTGCACAAATCTGGCCTTTATGGAAGAGTGGCAAGAAGAAAGCCATTTCTTAAAGATATCCATAAAAAGTGTCGTTTAAAGTTTGCCACAAGCATGTGGAAGAAGGTGCTCTGGTCAGATGAAACCAAAATTGAACTTTTTGGCAACAATGCAAAACGTTATGTTTGGCGTAAAAGCAACACAGCTGAACACACCATCCCCACTGTCAAACATGGTGGTGGCAGCATCATGGTTTGGGCCTGCTTTTCTTCAGCAGGGACAGGGAAGATGGTTAAAATTGATGGGAAGATGGATGGAGCCAAATACAGGACCATTCTGGAAGAAAACCTGATGGAGTCTGCAAAAGACCTGAGACTGGGACGGAGATTTGTCTTCCAACAAGACAATGATCCAAAACATAAAGCAAAATCTACAATGGAATGGTTCAAAAATAAACATATCCAGGTGTTAGAATGGCCAAGTTAAAGTCCAGACCTGAATCCAATCGAGAATCTGTGGAAAGAACTGAAAACTGCTGTTCACAAATGCTCTCCATCCAACCTCACTGAGCTCGAGCTGTTTTGCAAGGAGGAATGGGAAAAAAATTCAGTCTCTCGATGTGCAAAACTGATAGAGACATACCCCAAGCGACTTACAGCTGTAATCGCAGCAAAAGGTGGCGCTACAAAGTATTAACTTAAGGGGGCTGAATAATTTTGCACGCCCAATTTTTCAGTTTTTGATTTGTTAAAAAAGTTTGAAATATCCAATAAATGTCGTTCCACTTCATGATTGTGTCCCACTTGTTGTTGATTCTTCACAAAAAAATACAGTTTTATATCTTTATGTTTGAAGCCTGAAATGTGGCAAAAGGTTGCAAAGTTCAAGGGGGCCGAATACTTTCGCAAGGCACTGTACCTGCTGGAACGTGTGCTACGGGTGGGTGTTGCAATCGTGACCAGTGAACTGAGATAAGGCGTAGCTTTACCTAGCATAGACTTATAGATGACCTGGAGCCAGTGGGTCTGGCGACGAATATGTAGCGAGGGCCAGCCGACTAGAGCATGCAGGTCGCAGTGGTGGGTGGTGTAAGGTGATTTGGTAACAAAACGGATGGCACTGTGATAGACTGCATCCAATTTGCTGAGTAGAGTGTTGGAAGCTATTTTGTAGATGACATCGCCGAAGTCGAGGATCAGTAGGATAGTCAGTTTTACTAGGGTAAGTTTGGTGGCGTGAGTGAAGGAGGCTTTATTGTGAAATAGAAAGCCGATTCTAGATTTCATTTTGGATTGGAGATGTTTAATATGAGTCTGGAAGGAGAGTTTACAGTCTAGCCAGACACCTAGGTATTTATAGTTGTCCACATATTCTAGTTCGGAACCGTCCAGGGTGGTAATGCTAGTCGGGCGGGCGTGTGCGGGCAGCGAATGGTTGAAAAGCATGCATTTGGTTTTACTAGCGTTTAAGAGCAGTTGGAGGCCACGGAAGGAGTGTTGTATGGCATTGAAGCTCGTTTGGAGGTTAGTTAGCACAGTGTCCAAGGAAGGGCCAGAAGTATACAGAATGGTGTCGTCTGCGTAGAGGTGGATCAGGGAATCGCCCGCAGCAAGAGCTACATCATTGATATATACAAAGAAAAGAGTCGGCCCGAGAATTGAACCCTGTGGTACCCCCATAGAGACCGCCAGAGGTCCGGACAACATGCCCTCCGATTTGACACACTGAACTCTGTCTGCAAAGTAGTTGGTGAACCAGGCGAGGCAGTCGTCAGAAGCTGTTGGCCGGGGTTGGAGTAGCCAGGAGGAAGGCATGGCCAGCCGTTGCGAAATGCTTATTGAAATTTTCAATTATCATTGGTTAACCAGTGGTGCCCGTGTTACCTAGCCTCAGTGCAGTGGGTAGCTGGGAGGAGGTGCTCTTGTTCTCCATGGACTTTACAGTGTCCCAAAACTTTTTGGAGTTAGAGCTTCAGGATGCAAATTTCTGCTTGAAAAAGCTAGCCTTTGCTTTCCTGACTGACTGCGTGTATTGGTTCCTGACTTCCCTGAACAGTTGCATATTGTGGGGACTATTCAATGCTATGGCATTGTGCATTTGTGCTGGTCAAGGGCAGTCAGGTCTGGAGTGAACCAAGGGCTATATCTGTTCTTAGTTCTGCATTTTTTGAACGGGGCATGCTTATCTAAGATGGTGAGGAAATTACTTTAAAATAATGACCAAGCATCCTCGACTGACGGGATGAGGTCAATATCCTTCCAGGATACCCGGGCCATGACGATTAGAAAGGCCTGCTCGCAGAATTTTTTTAGGGAGCGTTTGACAGTGATGAGGGGTGGTCGTTTGACCGCGGATACAGGCAATGAGGCAGTGATCGCTGAGATCCTGATTGAGAACAGCGGAGGTGTATTTGGAGGGCAAGTTGGTCAGGATAATGTCTATGAGGGTGCCCATGTTTACGGATTTAGGGTTGTACCTGGTGGGTTCCTTGATGATTTGTGTGAGATTGAGGGCATCTAGCTTAGATTGTAGGACTGCCGGGGTGTTAAGCATATCCCAGTTTAGGTCACCTAACAGAACAAACTCTGAAGCTAGATGGGGGGCGATCAATTCACAAATGGTGTCCAGGGCACTGCTGGGAGCGGAGGGGGGTCGATAGCAGGCGGCAACAGAGAGAGACTTATTTCTGGAGAGGTTCATTTTTAAAATTAGAAGTTCAAACTGTTTGGGTATAGACCTGGAAAGTATGTGAGGAGGCATTTGGTAAAAGGGTTTCAACATAGCTGGCAGACCTTCTATACTGTGTGATAGTCATTTCCTGGAAAGACGTCCCTATTCTGTCTGTGATATACTCATCACATTTTACTGGCCCCTTGAAGAATGTAAGAATATCCAAACTGTTCTTCTATCCAATTACAATGACACAAATCACAAGCAAAGGTTTGGAAAAGATTCGCACATTTACACTTCCAAACACAAAACTCAGGAGACAACAGGAGGCAACATGGGCTTATACTATGAACCAGACATACACACAGCCATGTACACACCTCCCCCTACCAAACAACCCAAAAACAAAACACACAGTCAGTCCACTAAAAATGAAAACCTGTGAGGCACGTTTGTCTCTCTTTGGTTCTTGACCTCAACCTCTCTCTCGCTCTTTATCTCCCTTCTCTCTCTCTCGGTTGTTGTTGCTCTGGTTATTGTGTAATTACACCCTCAACATGCCCAGTAAGCCAAACTGTTATCTGTATCTCTATATAGGAATGGTGGCCCAGTCTAAACACGGGATACCATGTTTGTGTGTGTGATTGTGTGCGTGTGTGTTGTGCATGTGTGTGGGATGCTGTGGTCTGACAGTAGCTCGCCTCGCCGGCTGGTTACTGTGCATGGGTGACGGAGGTTGCTGTCATCGCACACTGTCGCACAGCTGATACACAGTGCTGATGGGCCGTAACACAAGGAGGGAGAGAGGATAGAGAGGCAGACAGAGGGTAAAGAGATGCAGACAGACAGAGAGTGTTTAATGTCAAGACAACTACCAAAGACCACCAAAAAAACAACAACAATCAAGACAATTATCCAAACCTAAAAGAGAATGTAGTGTGTTACCGCCAACTGTGACGTTAAAGTGTGTGTGGGTGACTGTGTGTGTCTGTGCGTGCTTATGTGTGTGAGCTCCTGTGGGACTATACTTAAGTTTAGCCATAGCTTTGAAGCCTGAGAACCAGAGGTTTTCCCCTTATGATCATTTAGTGAGAGTGTTGAAACCCCTGGCCAGTCATAGAAACATGTCAGTGATTGTTAAACAATGAGGGAGAGGGGGACTGTATACAGTACAACTGCTGGGCTATGGAGAGGGTGTGCAGGTCAAATGTAAGGGTGCCAGTATTACGGTACTGGGTGTGATAATTGTGAGTCCACAGGGCCCTTTGAATGATTGACTTAAACCTCATCTGAGAGAGTGAGGGAACGAAAGAGCTACTCAGACAAAGGGAGACAGAGAGAAAAATAAAAAGGTTTACATTTGTAATCTTGCCTCCCTGTGGGGACCCATATATCTGAACAGTGTCCAAAATCTGTGGGCTTTTTTGGACAAATAGCTGGCATGCTTCAGCACTGGGTTGTTTATCTTGGGACGGAGAGGGGAGGTAGTACAGAGGGATTCAGGGATAGCCTGTGAGAAAAGAAGGAGAAAACAGACCCAAATAGATGGATTGGAAGATAGAGTATGAGCTTATGCAAAGGCAACAGAAGAAAGAAAGCCAGAGAGGGAGAGATGAGAAAGATGAGAGAGATAGAAAAAGAAGTAGGCCTAAGCCTGATACTATTCCTTCATCCATCCCGGTTTAAACCAGATTGGAAAGCCGGATCGATTTGCTTCAAATTGCTGATGTCACAATGCTCCTTGTCACAAGATAGATCACAATATCGATCAGGCATTGAACCTAGTTTGTGGGTGAAAAAAAGTCAAATTTGGTTCAAGACACCTAGAGCTGTGCACGGCAAGTGGTTTGTATAAGTACCAGCCTTGTCAACGTCTCATGCCACACCATTTGAATCAGAGAAGCGTGGGTAGAGGTGGCAGCTGGACACAGGACAGACCATAAACAGCCCTGCCATCCTCACATGCCCTACTCTACTTGTTTATACTGATACAAGTGTGTGATCCAAAATGGCCAGGCAGACACCTCAGCGAAGGCTTGAGGTAGACATTGTTGCTAGGCACAGATTTGGATCAGCTTATTGTTCCACAGGTCTACAGCCATAAACATGTGGAGGTGAAAAGCAAAACTGACCATAGATCAGCACTGAGGGGAAACTTTGTCCTACATTTAAGTGATGAGATGAGGAAGGGTGTTTACTTGTTTTTTTACAGTTCTACGGAGGTGGTGTGTTTGTGTTTGTATGTATGTGTGTGTGTGTGTGTGTGTGTGTGTGTGTGTGTGTGTGTGTGTGCGCGTGTGCGTGTGCGTGTAGGTGTGTGTGTGTGTTGGGGAAGTGGTAAAACATGAAGAGTGGGTGTCATCAAAACTCGATCAGCCTTGCCAGAAGCTCAGGCCACCTGGGAGTTGTTGCTACTTAGCGGCCGACACATAAAATACTTTGAAGACCGTCTTCAGGATACTTCTGTGTTCTTGTTGATAAGAACGTAGTATCCTGTTGAACATGTCAGCATTGGAAACTGGAAATTGGTTTCATTACTGTTTATACAGTGGGGCAAAAAAGTATTTAGTCAGCCACCAATTGTGCAAGTTCTCCCACTTAAAAAATGAGAAGAAAAAGCAAGAAAATCACATTGTAGGATTTTTAATGAATTTATTTGCAAATTATGGTGGAAAATAAGTATTTGGTCACCTACAAACAATCAAGATTTCTGGCTCTCACAGACCTGTAACTTATTCTTTAAGAGGCTCCTCTGTCCTCCACTCGTTACCTGTATTAATGGCACCTGTTTGAACTTGTTATCAGTATAAAAGACACCTGTCCACAACCTCAAACAGTCACACTCCAAACTCCACTATGGCCAAGACCAAAGAGCTGTCAAAGGACACCAGAAACAAAATTGTAGACCTGCACCAGGCTGGGAAGACTGAATCTGCAATAGGTAAGCAGCTTGGTTTGAAGAAATCAACTGTGGGAGCAATTATTAGGAAATCACTGATAATCTCCCTCGATCTGGGGCTCCACGCAAGATCTCACCCCGTGGGGTCAAAATTATCACAACCACACGGGGAGACCTAGTGAATGACCTGCAGAGAGCTGGGACCAAAGTAACAAAGCCTACCATCAGTAACACACTACGCCGCCAGGGTCTCAAATCCTGCAGTGCCAGACGTGTCCCCCTGCTTAAGCCAGTACATGTCCAGGCCCGTCTGAAGTTTGCTAGAGAGCATTTGGATGATCCAGATTGGGAGAATGTTATATGGTCAGATGAAACCAAAATATAACTTTTTGGCAAAAACTCAACTCGTCGTGTTTGGAGGACGAAGAATGCTGAGTTGCACCCAAAGAACACCATACCTACTGTGAAGCATGGGGGTGGAAACATCATGCTTTGGGGCTGTTTTTCTGCAAAGGGACCAGGACGACTGATCCGTGTAAAGGAAAGAATGAATGGGGCCATGTATCGTGAGATTTTGAGTGAAAACCTCCTTCCATCAGCAAGGGCATTGAAGATGAAACGTGGTCTTTCAGCATGACAATGATCCCAAACAAACCGCCCGGGCAACGAAGGAGTGGCTTCGTAAGAAGCATTTCAAGGTCCTGGAGTGGCCTAGCCAGTCTCCAGATCTCAACCCCATAGAAAATCTTTGGAGGGAGTTGAAAGTCTGTGTTGCCCAGCAACAGCCCCAAAACATCACTGCTCTAGAGGAGATCTGCATGGAGGAATGGGCCAAAATACCAGCAACAGTGTGTGAAAACCTTGTGAAGACTTACAGAAAACGTTTGACCTATGTCATTGCCAACAAAGGGTATATAACAAAGTATTGAGATAAACTTTTGTTATTGACCAAATACTTATTTTCCACCATAATTTGCAAATAAATTCATAAAAAATCCTACAATGTGATTTTCTGGATTTTTTTCTTCTAATTTTGTCTCTCATAGTTGAAGTGTACCTATGATGAAAATTACAGGACTCTCTAGTCTTTTTAAGTGGGGGAACTTGCACAATTGGTGGCTGACCAAATACTTTTTTGCCCCACTGTATGTCTGTAACAGTTTGGGTCTAGAGTGTCACCCCCTTTGAAGAGGGGGATGACCACAGCAGCTTTCCAATCTTTAGGGATCTCAGACAATACGAAAGTGAGGTTGAACAGGCTAGTGATAGGGGTTGCAACAATTGCAGCTGATAATTTTAGATAGAGAGGTTCCAGATTGTCTAGCCCAGCTGATTTGTAAGTCCAGATTTTTTGTAGCTCTTTCAAAACATCAGCTATCTGGATTTGGGTGAATGAGAAATAGGGGAGGCTGGGGCAAGTTGCTGTGGGGGGTGCAGAGCTGTTGACCGGTGTAGGGGTAGCCAGGTGGAAAGCATAGCCAGCCGTGGAAAAATGCTTATTGAAATTCTTGATTATCGTAGATGTATCTTGGTGACAGTGTTTTCTAGCCTCAGTGCAGTGGGCAGCTGGGAGGAGATGCTCTTTGTCTCCATGGACTTTACGGTGTCCCAGAACTTTTTGGAGTTTGTGCTACAGGATGCAAATTTCTGTTTGAAAAAGCTAGCCTTTGCTTTCTTAACTGCCTGTGTATATTGGTTCCTAACTTCCCTGAAAAGTTGCATATCGCGGGGACTATTCAATGCTAATGCAGTATGCCACAGGATGTTTTTGTGCTGGTCAAGGGCAGTCGAGTCTGGAGTGAACCAAGGGTTATATCTGTTCTTAGTTCTACATTTTTTGAATGGGTCATGCTTATTTAAGATGGTGAGGAAAGCACTTTAAAAGAATAACCAGGAATCCTCTACTGACGGGATGAGGTCAATATTCTTCCAGGATAGCTGGGCCAGGTCGATTAGAAAGGCCTGCTCGTTGAAGTGTTTTAGGGAGCGTTTGACAGTGATGAGTGATAAATTGACAGTGATGAGTGATAAAGATAAGTAAATAAATAATTAAATGGATCAATGTAAATTGTCTGGGTAGCCCTTTGATTAACTGTTCAGCAGTCTTATGGCTTGAGGGTAGAAGTTGCCTTTTGGTCCCAGACTTGGCACTCCGATTGTGCCATTCAAGAAGCGCTTCTACTTTTTCTTCTTGTTGCTCGTTAGTATGTGCTTTTTCCCTGTTGTTGCTCTACTGTTGACATCATGTTCATAGAATCTAGTGATTTTCTCTTATGTGGCTATGCTAATTATGTTACACTGATTTTCCCTGGAGTATTGAAGACTTGTTGGCCTATTTTCATTTGCTCTTTGATCATGCCATACTTTCTCAGGATGTTGCCTGTGAGCATTTTTGAAGCCACTTGTTTGCACTCTGCATTTTTTGATACTTTTGCTTTAGCTCTGCAATGGTGGCATTTTGAAACAATTAAAATCCTTCTCAAGTTCTTCGGCGTTCCCTTCATTTGCTGTTTTGACTTTGTCTTGGGAGAATCTTGTCTCTCCATTTTCTTCATCAGTTGATCATACCTTTTTTTCTCAGCTTTCTGTAAGTTTGATCAAGTTTGACATTTGTCATGCAATGAAATCTGTATGTTTTAAGTGACCTCTTCCAACCTTTTTCCTTCCAGCAAGTATTTGACTTCTCATTCCTGTTGCAGATGATGAGGAAGGGGTATCAGGGCGTGCATCAAGGGCAGGTAAGTTAGGGGCAGGTATGTTGGCCTCATGTTCTGGCTGCAAGTCATCTGGTGACTGAGGTGGTGTGTCGCCTGAGAGGTAGGTTTCCATTGCAACTGTTCTCTTTAAAGTCTGTCTTCTATTCCATTGGTTACATTTCCATTGTCATCTCTTGCTTCTCCGTTCTTGCTTTGTAAGCTCAGAGATAGATTTAACTTCTCCCATCTCTTTTTTCTTCCAGTATCTCTCCCTGTCTATTTGCAGATGTTCCAGGTATGGTATAGGATATTATTTAAATGTTGTTTCTGTCTGTATGTTTTTATGTGGCATCTTTTAAAAGCAAAGAAAAATACTACTTAAGTTTTCAATGTGTGTACACATTGGAGCATTTTCTAGATTAAATTAATTTAAAGCATGATTAAATAAGCCTAAAGCAAAACAAAGTGAAAAGTAATAACATAATGGATTTTTTGTGAATACATAAAAGAAAACATAAATTATACCCCAAATTAACGAAATTATAGACTGTTTGACCCTATAACCTGCATATAACTGCGGGACTGCAGGTTATGAGTCAACCCGCGTATCACTAGCTACTTCATACAGTAAATTCCCCTTGCCAGCTTCGCCTCTGCTGATTCGATGATGGCCTCGTCATCAGTTTATGAGTAGCCCGCACCATTCTTCACCGCCTACTCAAACTCATTCTGCTGAAGCAGAACGCGCTAAACGTACTGTCCGGTTACAAGACCGGCTACTAGAACTCACAATACATCATGATACTTCATTATAATTACGGATTTTTGGGATTATCATAAAAAGTACGCTCTTTTAATCGCGTGAACGGCTCTAAATCTACTTGCCCAGGTAAGTTTTTCTTTACACTCAACTTTTTATTTTCCTCTCGTAGCCTCTCCTTTCATTAGGCTATTTGAATAAATATTAAGGCTATTAATTAGTCTTCTATAAATGCAATCTCTCAAATATCAATAGACTATGTCAACTGAAAGTAAAGTATGGAGGAAAACTTTTTTGTTTAATGTTGTCTTGCTGTCTATTCACAATCAAGTCATCATATTTGATAACTGAAATTATGAGCCATAGGCTGCCGATGTATACGGTTCTATGGCTCTGTAGCCTAGCTGTATCCTAACATGCACATTTGTTATTGTGGTAAAAGTTTTGAGGGTGACTGTCCATAGATCATTTGGCATGAAACATAATCTGTCCTGCATTATATTTAGGGTTGCTTGTGTTGCAATATATCACTGGTCTATGCTTAGGTCTTAGCAGATCAAAAATATTGTCCACAAATTATATGAATCTATCCTCTCCTGTATTCTTCGTTCTTGCTTACGCTCATCGGATGTTTTATGGGGGGAATCAGAACATTTACCATTGAGGATTCAACTATTCAATAAAATGACTTGTTTAACAGAACACCGTAGGGGAACCCCTGACTCACATATTGACAAGTTAATGACGCAGCCCCTGCTCCACATGTCAAGGGTAGCAACACCACATAACAGAGCTCTCATTACTCTGACCTCATTAGGGAGATCAGCCAATACAATTGATTGGAGAGCTTGTTAGCTTCACACACAAGGCAGATCAATGGAGAGAGCAGGCTCTGTGATAATAGCAATGTTTTCCTGGCGCTCTGCCTGCAACACCAGGCAGGTCTGATGGATCTACTCTTGTTTACGCATGGCTGCAGTAGACCTGTTTGACCATCGCATGCCTCTATTGATTTTTATTTTTCAATTTTGGCCTGCCACCGGCCTTACTCATGCATATTGTACCAGAATAACCAAGCAAACACCTAGAATCAGAACCTGATGATGAGGTATTGGAATGTAGAGTTGGGGCATTCCTTCCCTGTTGGCCTCATCCAATGAGATTCCTTCATTTGAACTCTAGACATTTGTACCTGTGCCCCACATTCCTCCATGTGACCCGTGCCATTGACGCCAGAGTCTGAAGAGGAATCGAGACACCCCACTCTCAGGTTTTGTTCTGGTTACATTGAAGTCAATGACCTAATCAGACCAGACCCAGATGCTATCGCATTGGTGTCTATGGGAGAGCCATCCCGTTAAGCGGGCAGAAAATAATTCAATGGTAAACGGCCTGAGTGAACTATCTTCATTTATCCACCATCTTTGATTGACGCAACCAGGAAAGAGTTTAGTTTAGAAGGTGTGAACTCCCAGTATGGAGGAACTGTCTGTTTTAACACCTGAGGCTACTTGTTGTTGGTGTCTTGGTTGCCACACATAAAGAGTAGAGGATACATGACCTGTCACGTCACCAAATGGGCCTGACTCATTCCTTTCCTGACCCCCTCAAAGTCTGTCGACAACAGCATGGCAAATGACAAATGGAGAGAAAGAGGGGTAGAGAGAGAATGAGGGGGACTGGAGAGAACGCTGAAAGGAGGGAAAAGGAAGACAAAGGATGAAGGAAGGATAGATGCTTCAAGAGCCTATGGATGTTTGTTGAAAAAGCATAAAAAAATTATTGGCTTAGGGGAAGTGTTGCTCTATTTTCCTTGGATTCAAATAGAGCACAGCTAAGGGGAAGATAAATTATTTGGATGTGGCGGGGGAGTGAAAAAATGCAGCCTTATCTTGTATGTTTGTTCACCTGGTTAACTTAGTTAGTGAGTAAGGGACTTACAATAGGACCGGAGTTTGGAAAGGAGGAGAGGGGTCAAATGCTGGTTGGTATACCCAACAAAACATAATTCTGTATAAACTCCTGACTCATTCGATTCAATAAAATATGATTGAGAGTACAGTACAGGATCTCTCCAGTCCATTGATCTAGCCATGTGTTTTTTTTGCATGTGTGTGTGTGCCAGCTGTATCTCTCCAAACCATGAGATCTTCATACAGTACTGTAACACAGCCAGACTCAGAGAAGGAAAGCGGGATCAGACCTTAAGGTGTTTCTAATCAGGGATGTGGTTGGGTTCTTTTCTTCGCTCTCTGATGTGATGGTTGTAATGCAGAGAGAGAGTCCAGTGATATTGCTCCCAGGAATGTGTTCACACACACACGGCTCCTATTAGAGCCTGGCTTCTCCGGTTTACAGTGTAGATGGCTTCTCCATCTACAGTGCGTCCCAAATGGAACCCTATTCACTACATAGTGCACTACTTTTGACCCTGTCAAAAGTAATGACCTATATAAGTAATATGGTGCCATTTGGAATGTTACCATACCATACCTCACAGACCAGTCAGTGAACATCCACCATCCCTCACCTTGGCTCACAGGTATGGCAGCTACATGGTGGAGGGGGTGGATTGGATGGATGGTTCTGGGATGTAGCCTACCAGAGGGATATTCGGGAAACCCCTTTAATACTCAGCTTGTGTAATTTTGGAGTTTTGTGTTATGTTTAGCCAGTTGAATTACAGTCAAACAGAAACTATTATATAGTTACTACTTGGGTAGTGGCAGGAAAAGGAGTGGAAAAAATGTGGAATACAAACAAAAACAACTGTCAGTACCAGCTGCACAATGAAAACAACTGTCAGTACCAGCTGCACTTTGAAAACAACTGTCAGTACCAGCTGCACTTTGAAAACAACTGTCAGTACCAGCTGCACTTTGAAAACAACTGTCAGTACCAGCTGCACAATGAAAACAACTGTCAGTACCAGCTGCACAATGAAAACAACTGTCAGTACCAGCTGCACTTTGAAAACAACTGTCAGTACTAGCTGCACTATGAAAACAACTGTCAGTACCAGCTGCACTTTGAAAACAACTGTCAGTACTAGCTGCACTATGAAAACAACTGTCAGTACCAGCTGCACAATGAAAACAACTGTCAGTACCAGCTGCACAATGAAAACAACTGTCAGTACCAGCTGCACTATGAAAACAACTGTCAGTACCAGCTGCACAATGAAAACAACTGTCAGTACCAGCTGCACTTTGAAAACAACTGTCAGTACCAGCTGCACATTGAAAACGACTGTCAGTACCAGCTGCACAATGAAAACAACTGTCAGTACCAGCTGCACTATGAAAACAACTGTCAGTACCAGCTGCACAATGAAAACAACGGTCAGTACCAGCTGCACTATGAAAACAACTGTCAGTACCAGCTGCACTTTGAAAACAACTGTCAGTACCAGCTGCACTATGAAAACAACTGTCAGTACCAGCTGCACTTTGAAAACAACTGTCAGTACCAGCTGCACTATGAAAACAACTGTCAGTACCAGCTGCACTATGAAAACAACTGTCAGTACCAGCTGCACAATGAAAACAACAGTCAGTACCAGCTGCACAATGAAAACAACTGTCAGTACCAGCTGCACAATGAAAACAACTGTCAGTACCAGCTGCACTATGAAAACAACTGTCAGTACCAGCTGCACAATGAAAACAACGGTCAGTACCAGCTGCACAATGAAAACAACTGTCAGTACCAGCTGCACTTTGAAAACAACTGTCAGTACCAGCTGCACTATGAAAACAACTGTCAGTACCAGCTGCACTATGAAAACAACTGTCAGTACCAGCTGCACAATGAAAACAACTGTCAGTACCAGCTGCACAATGAAAACAACTGTCAGTACCAGCTGCACTATGAAAACAACTGTCAGTACCAGCTGCACAATGAAAACAACGGTCAGTACCAGCTGCACAATGAAAACAACTGTCAGTACCAGCTGCACTTTGAAAACAACTGTCAGTACCAGCTGCACAATGAAAACAACTGTCAGTACCAGCTGCACTATGAAAACAACTGTCAGTACCAGCTGCACAATGAAAACAACTGTCAGTACCAGCTGCACTTTGAAAACAACTGTCAGTACCAGCTGCACTATGAAAACAACTGTCAGTACCAGCTGCACATTGAAAACAACTGTCAGTACCAGCTGCACTATGAAAACAACTGTCAGTACCAGCTGCACTATGAAAACAACTGTCAGTACCAGCTGCACTATGAAAACAACTGTCAGTACCAGCTGCACAATGAAAACAACTGTCAGTACCAGCTGCACAATGAAAACAACTGTCAGTACCAGCTGCACTATGAAAACAACTGTCAATACCAGCTGCACTATGAAAACAACTGTCAGTACCAGCTGCACTATGAAAACAACTGTCAGTACCAGCTGCACAATGAAAACAACGGTCAGTACCAGCTGCACAATGAAAACAACTGTCAGTACCAGCTGCACTATGAAAACAACTGTCAGTACCAGCTGCACAATGAAAACAACTGTCAGTACCAGCTGCACAATGAAAACAACTGTCAGTACCAGCTGCACTTTGAAAACAACTGTCAGTACCAGCTGCACATTGAAAACAACTGTCAGTACCAGCTGCACAATGAAAACAACGGTCAGTACCAGCTGCACAATGAAAACAACTGTCAGTACCAGCTGCACTTTGAAAACAACTGTCAGTACCAGCTGCACTATGAAAACAACTGTCAGTACCAGCTGCACTATGAAAACAACTGTCAGTACCAGCTGCACAATGAAAACAACTGTCAGTACCAGCTGCACTTTGAAAACAACTGTCAGTACCAGCTGCACATTGAAAACAACTGTCAGTACCAGCTGCACAATGAAAACAACTGTCAGTACCAGCTGCACAATGAAAACAACTGTCAGTACCAGCTGCACTTTGAAAACAACTGTCAGTACCAGCTGCACTATGAAAACAACTGTCAGTACCAGCTGCACATTGAAAACAACTGTCAGTACTAGCTGCACATTGAAAACAACTGTCAGTACCAGCTGCACTATGAAAACAACTGTCAGTACCAGCTGCACTATGAAAACAACTGTCAGTACAAGCTGCACTATGAAAACAACTGTCAGTACCAGCTGCACTATGAAAACAACTGTCAGTACCAGCTGCACTTTGAAAACAACTGTCAGTACCAGCTGCACTATGAAAACAACTGTCAGTACCAGCTGCACTTTGAAAACAACTGTCAGTACCAGCTGCACAATGAAAACAACTGTCAGTACCAGCTGCACTTTGAAAACAACTGTCAGTACCAGCTGCACAATGAAAACAACTGTCAGTACCAGCTGTACTTTGAAAACAACTGTCAGTACCAGCTGCACAATGAAAACAACTGTCAGTACCAGCTGCACAATGAAAACAACTGTCAGTACCAGCTGCACTTTGAAAACAACTGTCAGTACCAGCTGCACATTGAAAACAACTGTCAGTACCAGCTGCACTATGAAAACAACTGTCAGTACTAGCTGCACTTTGAAAACAACTGTCAGTACCAGCTGCACTTTGAAAACAACTGTCAGTACCAGCTGCACATTGAAAACAACTGTCAGTACCAGCTGCACTATGAAAACAACTGTCAGTACTAGCTGCACATTGAAAACAACTGTCAGTACCAGCTGCACTATGAAAACAACTGTCAGTACCAGCTGCACATTGAAAACAACTGTCAGTACCAGCTGCACTATGAAAACAACTGTCAGTACCAGCTGCACTTTGAAAACAACTGTCAGTACCAGCTGCACTATGAAAACAACTGTCAGTACTAGCTGCACTCCGAATGCCAGATGATTTACCTTTCATTATATTTCTGTGTGTCTTACCTACAGTTGAAGTCGGATGTTTACATACACCATAGCCAAATACATTTAAACTCAGTTTTTCACAATTCCTGTCATTTAATCCTAGTAAACATTCCCTGTCTTAGTTCAGTTAGGATCACCACTTTATTTTAAGAATGTGAAATGTAAGAATAATAGTAGAGAGAATAATTTATTTAAGCTTTTATTTCTTTCATCACATTTCCAGTGGGTCAGAAGTTTACATACACTCAATTAGTATTTTGTAGCATTGCCTTTAAATTGTTTAACTTGGGTTAAATGTTTCTGGTTAGCCTTCCACAAACTTCTCACAATAGGTTGGGTGAATTTTGGCCCATTCCTCCTGACAGAGCTGGTGTAACTGAGTCAGGTTTGTAGGCCTCCTTGCTCGCACACGCTTTTTCAGTTCTGCCCACAAACTTTCTATAGGATTGAGGTCAGGGCTTTGTGATGGACACTCCAATAATTTGACTTTGTTGTCCTTAAGCCATTTTGCCACCACTTTGGAAGTGTGCTTGGGGTCATTGTTCATTTGGAAGACCCATTTGCGACCAAGCTTTAACTTCCTGACTGATGTCTTGAGATGTTTCTTCAATATATCCACATAATTTTCTTCCCTCATGATGCCATCTATTTTGTGAAGTGCACCAGTCCCTCCTGAAGCAAAGCACCCCCACAAGATGATGCTGCAACCCCCGTGCTTCATGGTTGGGATGGTGTTCTTCGGCTTGCAAGCCTCCCCCTTTTTCCTCCAAACATAACGATGCCCATTATGGCCAAACAGTTCAGAGGACATTTCTCCAAAAAGTATGATCTTTGTCCCCATGTGCAGTTGCAAACCGTAGTCTGGCTTTTTTTATGGTGGTTTTGGAGCACTGGCTTCTTCCTTGCTGAGGGCCTTTCAGGTTATGTTGATATAGGACTCGTTTTACTGAAGATATAGATACTTTTGTACCTGTTTCCTCCAGCATCTTCACAGGGTCCTTTGCTGTTGTTCTGGGATTGATTTGCACTTTTCGCACCAAAGTACATTCATCTCTAGGAGACAGAACGCGTCTCCTTCCTGAGCAGTATGATGGCTGCATGGTCCCATGGTGTTTATACTTGCGTACTATTGTTTGTACAGATGAACATGGTACCTTCAGGCATTTGGAAATTGCTCCCAAGGATGAACCAGACTTGTGGGGGTCTACAATTTTTTTTCTGAGGTCTTGACTGATTTCTTTTGATTTTCCCATGATGTCAAGCAAAGAGGCACTGAGTTTGAAGGTAGGCCTTGAAATACAGGTACACCTCCAATTGACTCAAATGATGTCAATTAGCCTATCAGTTGCTTCTAAAGCAATTCCACAATCTGTTAAAAGGCACAGTCAACTTAGTGTATGTAAACCTCTGACCCACTGGAATTGTGACACAGTGAATTATAAGTGAAATATTCTGTCTGTAAATAATTGTTGGAAAAATGACTTGTGTCATGCACAAAGTAGATGTCCTAACCGACTTGCCAAAACTATAGCTTGTTAACAAGAAATTTGTGGAGTGTTTAAAAAACAAGTTTTAATGACTCCACCATAAGTGTATGTAAACTTCCGACTTTCAACTGTATGTACCGGAACCATGACCCACCATTTCTAACTCCCTGTCTCCCCCCTCTCTATCTCCCACAACAGACAGCATGTTCAGAGTGAGGCCAAGGTAGCTTCTCAGACCCAGATAACCAGCAGATAACCAGCAGGCCTGGTGGAGAGAACCAGCACAGACCCAGAGAGAGGAACGACAGTGCCAGGACAGAGCCCAGAAAGAGGGAGGAGAGAGCCCCCAAAAAGTATTGAGGGGAAGAAGAGATCCAGGGATTAGGGGCTCATCCAGGCTACGACCAATCCCCTGAGGAGACCCCCCTTTTTCCTTCTGAAAACTCAGACAGCCGCTCGGATTACTGTATTAAACTTATTACCTTTTATTAGAGACTTCTGTTTTTGTTATTTTTTCTGAAACCAACTGGTGCTCAGTTTCAGCCCTGCTCTATCAGATGCCTGGAGTGTGGGCGGCTGGATTTGTGTAACTCTGAAAACAAAGGATCAGAAGGCGAGGAGGGGGACAGAGCAGGGCATGGGGGGATGCTGGAACGTGTAGGAGACATCTAGAAGCGTTCCTTAAAGACGTGTGGGGATAAACCTTCGGGCTCCAGCTGTGTCTGCGGGAGTCAGACGAGAGGTCAACAAGTCTCTCTCTCTCTCTTTCTCTTTCTTTCAACCATGAGAGAGAATCTGCTTTGCTTCACATTCACACACAAGCTGAGCAGTGCATGATTGCTTTTGCCTCTGCAGCTCACAGTCACATAGGAGAGTTAGTCAGAGATGTTGAGGTGGTGACTTGAACTGTAAGTATATGAAGTCTGGTTATGAGTGTCTGGTTCATGCTCTCGAGAGGTTAAGACTATCTCAAATTCAACATCACACCTAATATAAGTCTGTTGGTCTGGTAAGTAGACCCCTGGTACTGCTCTCTATCTCTCTCTCGACTCCTCTCCCTCGCTCTCTCTCTTTCCATTCTGTGGTATGAGGTGTGCTTCCTCCCTCTGTGCTGCTCCCAGCTGCCCCTCTTAAAACGCCAGCCAGTGGAGACCTAAAGGAGAGGGCCTGGGACTGTGGTCAGGAGCAAATTAAAAGGCTGCTTTAACCCTGACGCAATCCCATTCAGACGTCTGCTCCAAGTCATTAATAAAGACAGGCTATCGCTCGTGGGAGGGCCTCGGCAATGGAAAGCTCTTAAAAGAACAAGAACACCTTGTCAGTGTACGTTACACTATCAAATTATTACAGAAAGCAATATCCATTACTTTGCTGGCTAAAGATAACAAAGGAAAAGTCCATTATTTGCATACCTCCTGCCAGTGTTGACTTACTGGGGTATTTTGTGCAATAAAAGTCAGCTAAGTGATTTTCTTATCAGTACATTTGTCAGTATTTTATGAATTTTGGGCTAAAAATAGAACCGTATGTTTTTTTTCTAGTGGAACATACTTTGCATGTTTGAAAACAAGATTTGGGGCTTCTGGTCAGATCAGTTGTAAGTGTTGAATGAGGGTCTCTGCTCTGCTTTTATAGATATTTTGCAAAAGTATTTTGGGGAAATATGTGATCTGATTAAGTAGCACGCACTCATGTTGTAACAAAACACAGGACGAGAGAGAGACAAAATACCCTGAAACTCTCAGACAATTAAAACATACTTACATTTAATTTGTTCTCGAGGGCAGTGACAGGAGAGTCACTGTGGTCTACATTTAGAAGGTTCTAGAACAGTGGACTTTGAAACCCGGAACTTTGACGACTAACAGCAGGCAAGGGTCTGTAGAAAAACCTGATCCAGTTACTTTATGACTGAATGTTCCAGATTGTGATGTGTTCTGCCAGATATCCTACCTGGTTCTACATCTATACACTAAATCAGTCTCTAGCAAAAAAAATCCCTTAAGGATTACTGGACTGTTATAGCTGCATTTGAGCCTCTTCTAGGCGGAGAATTGAATACATTTTTTGTGCTTTCTTTTAATAAATGGTTCCAGTGTACAACCACAGGAGGGATATTTGCAGCTAGAACTGGGGTTATTCCTGAGCTGATGTTTTAAAAACCCAAAGCCTAAAACAACTGTAGAGCATAGCGTCTCTGACCACACTGAAACTGGCAGTGAATTCCAGGAACTGAGCTGCATACTTTTTCCCTCCATTTCTCTCGACTTATGGATGACAACAAACAGCAGAAAATGGGACTGAAATTGCAAACAGCACATGATAACAAGAGAATACAATAGACGTCTCCATTACCGAGTTTGACCCTACAAGACCTGGTGGTGGAATTCTATTCAAAACCTAAACTTACATGATCATTACTTTTGAGCCACACTTTCCCCCTGGGAGAATTTTGAAGCAAATCTTTCACCAAAGATATTTAAATTCCTTTTCCATCCCTACTTTCAGTGGATTTAAAGGGATTTTTGTACTTTTGTTAGAGAACCTTACCCTTGGCCATCACCATGAACCTGGGGAAGATCCCTGGGCTGAAGGGCCTGGTGGCCGGCTCTCAGGGTAAACGTCATTTCAAGGGTGACCTCACCTTGGACATGATCAGCCCTCCGCTGGGAGACTTCCGTCACACCATGCATGTGGGCCGCGGAGGGGACGTGTTCGGTGACACTTCGTTCCTTAGCAATCACGGCGGGGCCGCCAACGGAAATGAAGATGATGATTCCGTCACAAGTCCTGATAACAAGATCGGGGCTTTCTTCTCCCGGACCCTCCGGCATGTTCGGAAGACACCAGAGCATCCCAGGGGGGGGTCGAAGGACCTGTCCCCGCCACCCCCTCCCATCTCCCCCATCATCAAGAATGCAGTGTCCCTCCCCCGGCTGGATGTGGACGGCTGCCCTATTAAAAACCTCTTCCACACCTCTCCTACCTCCCTGGATGAGACCACTTATGGTTATGGTGAGTCTTACTGTACACCCACACACACACAAAAACAAACATATGCACGCATCCACACAATAAATGAACATGCAACCATACCTGTGAAAACTTGCGGGAATATCCTGGACCTAAAGTCTAAGCTTAAGCTCAGAAAGCTAACACTGTCTGTGGCATGCATAGACGCAATAGCTGCTGTTGGACATGCTGTGAAAACATACTCTCATTTCCACAGTAATTCAGACAAATTTTCCACAGCTGTCATGATGAATCACCTTGGCTGACACACAACAACCCTCACACTCTCTTTAGCTTGTTATGTGATGATAAGAGAGAGGCGCATCAGACATTACTGTGCTGCTGTGTGTCTGGTCTGAGGCCCTATGTGACTGACTGCCCCACATTAATACCCTCATGTTTCACTGTCTGACCTCTCTGCTCTATTTTGGTGTGTGTGTTTGGAAGCATGTTTTTGTCTATGTGCGTGCAAGCATGTTATTGGTGTAAGAGACCTGGCAGAGGGCACTTCCCATTCAAACTATGTAGTGGTACTAATTTACCTTGCATCGTGTTTGTTTCCAGCAGACCTGGGCACATTTTCTTAGCATTTTGTAGTTTATTTGAAAATACCAACTTTTCAAATACTTATGGTAGTCGAATATACTGTAGTTTATATAGAGTTTAAACTAAAAGGCAACTATTTTCTTTGATATTTAAATACAGTACCAGAAAACTAAACAATATTTGAATGTATTTGAATACATGCAAATTATTTGAAATATATGATCATAAGCACATGGTTTTGAGGGCTCTTAGATATGAATCTTAATGTAGCCTATAGCCTATAATTAAATACACAAGGGACATGGAATCACCTCAACATTAGATTAGACCACTTTTGCAGCTTCAAAATTACTAACAAATATATTTTCATAATGTCTGAGTCATAAGGTAATACCAACAAACTCTCACAGTCTAACTTCATCCACATTCTCCAAACATTAAATTTCAATATTGCTCAAAATGTAAAATTTCAAAGTGTTTTTCACACCCTGGGCTGACTCCTGCTGCTCTTTATCGTTCCATTTCTCCAAATGTCAAATTTTGAAGTTAAGGTGTAAGTTTAGGCACTCTTTCTGAATGGTAAGGTAAGGGTTAAGGTTCGGGATAGGGTTAAAACCCCAAATTGCCTCCACAGTGGCACAGCGGCACTGCATCGCAGCACTAGAGGCGTCACTACAGATCCGGGTTCGATCCCGGGCTGTGTCGCAGTCAACCGCGACTGGGAGACTCATGAGGCGGTGCACAATTGTCCCAGCGTCGTCTGGGTTAGGGGAGGGTTAGGCCGGCTGGGATGTCCTTGTCCCATTGCACTCTAGCGACTCCTTGTGGCGGGCCGGTCACATGCACGCTGACTTTGGTCACTAGCTGTACGGTGTTTCCTCTGACACATTGGTGCGGCCGGCTTCCGGGTTAAACGAGCAGTGTGTCAAGAAGCAGAGCGGCTTGGCGGGGTCGTGTTTCGGAGGACGCATGGCTCTCGACCTTTGCCTCTCCCGAGTCCGTACGGGAATTTCAGCAATTGGACAAGACTGTCAAGGGTCAAAACCAGGAGGGTGAGAAAAAGAGAGACTGGGGAGAAGCAGGAGCTGAGATGAAAAACGCTGGTTGACTTGACAAACAAGACGAACTGGCAACAGACAAACAGAGAACACAGGTATAAATACACAGGGGATAATGGGGAAGATGGGTGACATCTGGAGGAGGTGGAGACAATCGCAAAGACATGGGTTTATCTCTGGACACATGAAAGGTGGGATGTATACGAAGGGTATGTGGCAACAGAAGACAAACAGCTGAGGGGCTAATCATTTTGGCGATGGGAAATGGGCCAATAAACCTTGTGGGATTCTACCCGGAAGGGCAGTTCCCTGGTGGATAGCCATACCTTCTGCCCAAGATGATGCCGGGGAGCCGGGGTCCGATGGAGCCGACCGGGCTCTCCTTCAGTTATGATGACAGCGGCAGACAAACATCTGGGCAGAAGGCATGACGCACTCTTCCTCCTGCTTGGGGAAGAGCGGGGGCTGATACCCCAGGTAACACTCAAAAGGAGATAGGCCCGTGGCAGAGCAGGGAAGGGTGTTGCGGGCATATTCAACCCACACTAGCTGCTGGCTCCAGGAGGTGGGGTTGGCGGAGACCATGCAGTGCAGAGTAGTCACCAGATCCTGGTTGGCTTGCTCCGACTGGCCGTTGGACTGGGGGTGGAATCCGTAGGACAGGCTGGTCGATGACCTAATGAGGGTGCAGAACGCCTTCCAGAACCGAGATGAGAACTGAGGGCCCCGGTCAGAGACCATGTCGACCGGCAGTCCATGGATCCGGAAGACGTGCTGCACCATGAGCTGGCCGTCTCCTTGGCTGAGGGTAGTTTGGGGAGAGGAATGATGTGGGCGGCTTTGGAAACCCAATCCACCACAGTCAGGATGGCGGTGTTGCCATCAGATGGGGGAAGACCGGTGACAAAGTCCAGGGAGATGTGGGACCAGGATGGTGAGTGACAGGCAGAAGTTGGAGGAGACCAGCTGGAGCTTGTTGAGGAGTCTTGTTTTGTGCACACACTGTGCAAGCGACGACAAATGCGGAGACGTCAGGGACCATGGTAGGCCACCAAAAGCATTGTCGCAAAAAGCCAGGGTCCGGCGGGAACCCGGGTGGCAGGCCAGTCCAGGACCGTGGAGCGGACCATGTCAGGCACGAACATCCGGTTATTTCAGCATAAGAAAATTATGAGGATACCCCTCATGTTTGGGTTCAAGGAACGATATTACTAGTATTGCTAAGCATTGAACTTGTTATAATTTTTATATTGCCTTTCGTCCAGGACATTTACATAGTGATGACACCATGTCAATTAATGAACAATGGACAATATATGGATCATACAGCTGTCATGACATTGGCCTGGGGGATAGGTTTATGACAGTCATAAATACCTCTTCCCCCCTTTTTCCTCTCTCTACCCTACTGAGGTTACATTTGCAAACCCCTTGGTTAACATAGAGATTCTGGGAACATCAGAAGGTGGGGGGAAATTAACTATATTCTGTTAATCTGACCCATTGAACATATGCGGCCTCCTCTCAAACACGCGGTGGTACTTAATGAATATGATGTCAGTTCGGTTGTCATCTGAGACATTCTCATCAATGATAAAATGACATAAACTCTACAGTGGAAAGTCTATACATCAGAGTTATCGGATTCACATGGAATTGTTGTTCAATTTAAATGTTTGAATATGAAATTATTCGTGATGTGATGAAATGTGATTTTAGCTTCTAAAATGTGAGATTTGGGTTTTCATAAGATAGGGCTGCGCTCAATCAGTGGCCCGCCCCTGTGAAGGGACATGGGCTATAAAACTTTTCAAACACGCCCTCCTCTCCCTTCCTATATAAGCCCTTGACGACAATATAACCTCCTGTTCCGAGGATGTAGGACGACGGTCCGATGTCAGAATGGTTCAGATAATAACTACAGAACGAAGCCAACATCAGCGTGAGCTTTGGTTGCGAATGGTATGAACTTTGAACTCTTATTCACTACAGAAGTGATACCTCCTAGCCGTTTAGTTAGCAACAGCAGATGCAAACGAGGGTTGGGAAGGAACAGACAGAGTAGCCCGTCTATCACACTACGACGTTACTACAACGTATCCAATTGACAACCAGAGACATTCTTCAAAGGACTCGGTTGGGCAACACGGCCTTCTATCTACCACCAACCTACCGAAGCGCAGCTCAGAGTAAATATTTATTGCATTTTCCTTTTCCAAATGGGTGGTAATTAGAATGCATAAGATACTGTATTTACGATAGCACAGCTTCGGCCTTTCTTCCTCAGTCTTCCCGCTCCTTCACTCAAACCCAGCCCCTTTTCTTTTGTGTAACCAACTGTCATATCTGTTCCGCCCGCTAGGGACGTTTTCCTTTATGACGTAATTTGTAATCAAGTTATGATTTAATTATGTGTATGTGTAATTCTGTGTGATTAGTTAGGTATTTAGTAAATAAATGATTAAACCCAATTTTGTATTGCTGATTCAAATTGTTAGCCAGGGTTCATGCAGATAACCAAGAATTTACAACTTTCAGATGAGACTGAAGTAAGATGACCATTAATATTGACTGCTATTGGATGTAAAATATTACTAGGTCTTTAAGAGTTTATTCGGAAGATAACAGCTCTATAAATATTATTTTGTGGTGCCCGACTCTCTAGTTAATTACATTTACATGATTAGCTCAATCAGGTAATATTAATTACGGATAAATTATTTTATAGAATAGCATGTCATATCACTTAATCCGGCATAGCCAAAGACACGACATAGCTATCCCATTTTTTTTACTGTTTATGCATTAAGGGTTGCATATCTGTTATCATCTTTTTGTTTTCATTCTCGTTCTTGCTTCTTCAATACCCACCCTTACTCGTAAAATCTGCTAACCTAATTGTAAAGGTCTGAATTGGTTACTTATTTTGTTTGACATTGTTATTATTTAATTATCATTAGACCAGAAATATGCGGCTTAATTTATTTAATATGTAAGGCTGCCATTATGCCAAAACTCTGTAATTATAGTGCAGGTCTGGGAACCGGGGAGGGAGGGCTGGGGAAAAGGGGGCAGGGAAGTGGGAACGATTTATAGAGTGTCTTCTGGGTGGGTAGTGACCAGTGGGTGGGTTTTCCTGTGGGTCCTGCTTTTTATTTTAGATCTATGGGATTATCAATACTTGTCATGTTTGCTCTCTCTCTGGCCTCTAGGTCACCAGGTTGCTCGTTATGGCACACACCTGTCACCATCGTTAAGCGCATCTGCGCGTCATCAGACTCATCCGGACTCAATCACCTCCTTGATTACCTGCCATATATATATATATATATATATATATAACTCCCTTTGGTTCGTTCCCCAGGCATCATTGTTTCTGTTCCAGTGTCATGTTTGTGTTTCTTGTTTTGTATTTAGTTGCGTTTTATTTATTAAAACACTCACTCCCTGAACTTGCTTCCCGACTCTCAGCGCACACGTTACAGAACGACGCCTCACCAAAGGGAAGCACCAGGGGGTAATATTTGTTTTGTGTTGGAGGTGATGTCTGGTCCGGGTGTCCGAACCGGAGCTACCTGGGAGGCCTCAGCCGGTTTGTCGGGTTCCCCTGCCTCAGCTGGATCGACGGGTTTCCATACCTCAGCGGGATCGATAGACTCCCAAACCTCAGCTGGCTCGACAGGATCCAATGCCTCAACAGGTTCCCGTGCCTCGACAAGGCAACTGGGGAGGTCTCAGCTGGCTCATCAGACTCTCACGCCTCAGCAGGTTCATCAGGTTTCTGCGCCTCAGTGGAGGTGACCGGTCCACTCCTGAACCCCGGGATCGTCATTTTGGTCGGAGTCCTGCGGCTGGAACCGCTTGTCGGGAGGGGGTACCTAGGCTGCTCATTATAGTGCACACCTGTCACCCTCGTTACGCGCACCTGCCCGTCATCAGACTCACCTGGACTCATCACCTCCTTGATTACCTGCCCTATATCAAATCAAACTTTATTTGCCACATGCGCCGAATACAAGTGTAGACCCTTACCATGTAATGCTTACTTACTTACTTAACGAACAGTGCAGTTCAATAAGAGGAAAACATTTACCAAGTAGGCAAAAAAAATGTAACAGAATAACAATAATGAGGCTACAGTTGAAGTCGGAAGTTTACATACACCATAGCAAATACATTTCAACTTCACAATTCCAACAATTAATCCAAGTAAAAATCCCTGTTTTAGGTCAGTTAGGATCACCATTTTATTTTAAGAATGTAAAATGTCAGAATAATGGTAGAGAATGATTTATTTCAGATTTGATTTCTTTCATCACATTCCCAGTGGGTCAGAAGTTTACATACACTCAATTAGTATTTTGTAGCACTGCCTTTAAATTGTTTAACTTGGGTTAAATGTTTCTATAGGATTAAGGTCAGGGCTTTGTGATGGACACTCCAAAACCTTGACTTTGTTGTCCTTAAGCCATTTTGCCACAACGTTGGGAGTATGCTTGGGGTCATTGTCCATTTGGAAGACCAAGCATTAACTTCCTGACTGATGTCTTGAGATGATGCTTCAATATATCCACATACTTTTCCTACCTCATGATGCCATCTATTTTGTGAAGTGCACCAGTCCATCCTGCAGCAAAGCACCCCCATGCTGCTGTTGGGATGGTGTCTTCGGCTTGCAAGCATCCCCCTTTTTCCTCCAAACATAACAATGGTCATTATGGCCAAACAGTTCTATTTTTGTTTCATCAGAGGACATTTCTCCAAAAAGTACAATCTTTGTCCCCAAGTGCAGTTGCAAACGGTAGTCTGGCTTTTTTATGGTGGTTTTGGAGCAATTGCTTCTTCCTTGCTGAGCGGCCTTTCAGGTTATGTCGATATAGGATTCGTCTTACTGTGGATATAGGTATCTTTGTACCTCTTTCCTCCATTATCTTCACAAGGTCCTTTTGCTGTTGTTCTGGGATTGATTTGCACTTTTCGCACCAAAGTACGTTCATCTCTAGGAGACATAATGTGTCTCCTTCCTGGGAGGTATGACGGCTGCGTGGTCCCATGGTGTTTATACTTGCATACTATTGTTTGTACAGATGAACGTGGTACCTTCAGGCATTTGGAAATTGCTCCCAAGGATGAACCAGACATGTGGGGGTCTACAATTTTTTTTCTGAGGTCTTGGCTGATTTCTTTTGATTTTCCCATGATGTCAAGCAAAGAGGCAGTGAGTTTGAAGGTAGGCCTTGAAATACACCCATAGGTACACCTCCAATTGACTCAAATTATGTCAATTAGCCTATCAGAAGCTTCTAAAGCCATGACAATTTTCTGGCATTTTCCAAGTTGTTTAAAGGCACAGTCAACTTAGTGTATGTAAACTTCTGACCCACTAGAATTGTGATACAGTGAATTATAAGTGAAATTATCTGGCTGTAAACAATTGTTGGAAAACTGACTTGTGTCATGCACAAGGTAGATGTCCTAACCAACTTGCCAAAACTATAGTTTGTTAACAAGACATTTGTGGAGTGGTTGAAAAACAAGTTTTAATGACTCCAACATAAGTGTATGTAAACTTCCGACTTCAACTGTCGGGAGGGGTAGGGGGGGGGGGGGGGGGGGGGGTGTCAATGTAATTTGTCCAGTGGCAGTCTAATGGCTTGGGGGTAGAAGCTGTTGAGGAGCCTTTTGGCCCTAGTCTTGGAACTCCGGTACCGCTTCCATGTGGTAGCAGAGAAAACAGACAAAAGGGTGACTGGAGTCTTTTACAATTTTAAGGGCTTTCCTACACTGTCTATTTACAGGTCCTGGATGGCAGAAAGCTTGTACTGGGCCATTCGCACTACCCTCTGTAGCATCTTAAGGTCAGATGCAGAGCAGTTGCCATACCGGTGATGCAACCGGTAAGGATGCTCTCGATGGTGCAGCTGTAGAACTTTTTGAGGATCTGGGGGCCCATGCCAAATCTTTTCAGTCTCCTGAGGGGGAAAAGGTTTTGTCGTGCCCTCTTCAAGACTGTTTTGGTATGTTTGGACCATGATAGTTCGTTGGTGTTGTGGACACCAAGGAACTTGAATCTCTCGACCCGCTCCACTACAGCCCCGTCGATGTTAATGGGTGCCTGTTCGGCCCACCTTTTCATGAAGTCCACGATCAGCTCCTTTGTCTTGCTCACATTGAGGGAGAGGTTGTTGTCCTGACACCACACTGCCAGTTCTCTGACCTCCTCCTTGTAGGCCGTCTCATTGTTGTCGGTGATCAGGTCTACCACTGTTGTGTCGTCATCAAACTTAATGATGGTGTTGGAGTCGTGTTTGGCCACGCAGTCGTGGGTGAACAGGGGATACAGGAGGGGACTAAGTACACACCCCTGAGGGACCCCAGTGTTAACTTGTTATGGCTGCAATCCCCTTATCGGGATAAGTGTCATCAACAACCGCTGAATAGCATAGCGCTACATACAATAAATATTACTATAAATATTTATACGATAAAACATTAAGTACACTTAGCATCAGGTAGCTCGGTCACAAAAATCAGAAAAGCAATCAAATTAATAATTTACCTTTGATGATCTTCGGCTGTTTTCACTCACGAGACTCCCAGTTACACAACAAATGTTCCGTTTGTTCCATAAGATTTTTATATCCAAAATACCTCAGTTTGTTTGTCGCGTTATGTTCAGAAATCCACAGGAAAGAGCGGTCACGACAACGCAGAAGAAAATTCCAAATAGTTTCCATAATGTCCACAGAAACATGTCAAACGTTTTTTATAATCAATCCTCAGGTTGTTTTTAAATCGATATATAATCGATAATATATCAACCGCAAATGTCTTTCACAGTAGGAGAGGGGAAAACAATGGCTGTCCAAATTCTGTTGCGCAAGCAAATCTCATGTGACCACCTGACGCGATGTTATCGTTCTGGCTCATTTTTCAAAATAAAAGCCTGAAACTATGTCTGAAGACTTTTGACACCTTGAGGAAGCGATAGGAAAAGGAATCTGGTTCATATCCCTTTAAATCCAGCAAAGGGAGGCTATGGAACATGGAGTTTTCAAAATAGAAGCCACTTCCTGTTTTGATTTTCCTCAGGGTTTCGCCTGCAATATCAGTTCTGTTATACTCACAGACAATATTTTGACAGTTTTGGAAACTTTAGAGTGTTTTCTATCCAATACTAATAATAATATGCATATATTAGCAACTGAGACTGAGGAGCTGGCCGTTTACAATGGGCACCTTTTCATCCAAGCTCCTCAATACTGCCCCTGCAGCCATATGAAGTTAAGGATCAGCGTGGCAGACGTATTGTTGTCTTCTCTTATCACCTGGGGGCGGCCAGTCAGGATGTCCAGGATCCAGTTGCAGAGAGAGGTGTTTAGTTCCAGAATCCTTAGCTTACTGATTAGATACGTGGGGACTATGGTGTTGATTTCTGAGCTGTAGTTGATGAACAGCATTCTCACATAGGTGTTCCTTCTGTCCAGGTTAGAAAGGGCGAGTGTGGAGTGCGATTGCGATTGTGTCATCTGTGGATCTGTTGGGGCGTTTTGCGAATTGGAGTGGGTCTAGGGTGTCCGGGAGGATGCTGTAGATGTGATCCATGACCAGCCTTTCAAAGCACTTCATGGCTACCGACGTGAGTGACATGGGGCGGTAATCATTTAGGCAGGTTACCTTTGCTTCCTTGGGCACAGGGATTATGGTGGTCTTCTTGAAACATGTAGGTATTACAGACCCGGCTAGGGATAGGTTGAAAATGTCAGTGAAGACACTTGACAGTTGGTCCACACATGCTTTGAGTACACGTCCTGATAATCCGTCTGGTCCAGCTGCTTTGTGAATGTGGACCTGTTTAACTTCTTGATGCACCCATCCCGTTAGCGGGATCATTTTCGTCAACATCCGCTGAATTGCAGAGCACCAAATTTAAATTAAATTACTAAAAATATAAGTGCAATATAGCAAAACACAGCTTAGCTTGTTGTTAATCCACCTGGCGTGTCAGATTTCAAAAAGCTTTTAGGAGAAAGCATACCAAGCGTTTATGTAAGGACATCTCTCTCAGCAGACAAAACATTACAAACAGCTAGCAGCCAAGTAGATTGGTCACGAAAGTCAGAAACGCAATAAAATGAATCGCTTAACTTTGATAATCTTCGGATGATTGCACTCACAAGACTCCCAGTTATACAATAAATGTTCCTTTTGTTCCATAAAGATTATTTTTATATCCAAAATACCTCAGTTTGGTTGGTGCGTTATGTTCAGAATTCCACAGGCTCGAGCGGTCACAACCGGGCAGATGAAAATTCCAAATCTTTCTCGCTCATTTTTCAAAATAAAAGCCTGAAACTATGTCTAAAGACTGTTCACAACATGTGGAAGCCATAGGAAAATGAATCTGGTTGATATCCCTTTAAATGGAGCGAAGGCAGGCAATGGAACAGAGAGCTTTCGGGAAAAACAGCACTTCCGGGTTGGATTTTCCTCAGGTTTTTGCCTGCAATATCAGTTCTGTTCTACTCACAGACAATATTTTGACAGTTTTGGAAACTTTAGAGTGTTTTCTATCCTAATCTGACAATTATATGCATATTCTAGATTCTGTGCCTTAGAAATAGGCAGTTTCATTTGGGTACGTTTTTCATCCAAACATCAAAATACTGCCTCCTACACTCAACATGTTAAAGGTTTTGTTCACATTGGCTACCGAGAGCTTTATCACATAATCATCCAGAATAGCTGCTGCTCTCGTGCATGCTTCAGTGTTGCTTGCCTCGAAGCGAGCATAAAAGGCAATTAGCTTGTCTGGTAGGCTCGTGTCACTGGGCAGCTCGCGTCTGGGTTTTCCTTTGTAGTCCGTAATAGTTTTCAAGCCCTGCCAC
Source organism: Oncorhynchus mykiss (assembly GCF_057628025.1). Lineage (NCBI taxonomy): Eukaryota > Metazoa > Chordata > Actinopteri > Salmoniformes > Salmonidae > Oncorhynchus > Oncorhynchus mykiss. Next base: position 10,632,441 of record NC_143041.1, read on the forward strand.
ATCCGACGAGCATCAGAGTCGGTGTAGTAGGATTCAAACTTAATCCCATATTGACGCTTTACTTGTTTGATGGTTCGTCTGAGGGCATAGGGGAATTTCTTACTAGGTTCCGGATTAGTCTCCCGCTCCTTGAAAGTGGAAGCTCTAGCCTTTAGCTTGATGCGTATGTTGCCTGTAATCCATGGCTTCTGGTTGGGATATGTACGTACAGTCACTGTGGGGACGACGTCATCGTTGCACTTATTGATGAAGCCAATGACTGAGGTGGTGTGTTCCTCAATGCTGTTGTATGAATCCCAGAACATATTCCAGTCTGTGCTAGCAAAACAGTCCTATAGTGTAGCATTCGAGTCATCTGACCAGTTCCGGATTGAGAGAGTCACTGGTACTTCCTGCTTTAGTTTTTGCTTGTAAACAGGAATCAGGAGGATAGAATTGTGGTCATATTTGCCAAATGGGGAGAGCTTTGCATGCATCTCTGTGTGGAGTAAAGGTGGTGTAGGATTTTTTCCCCCTGGTTGCACATGTGACATGCTGGTAAAAATTTGGTAAAACCGTTGCCTGCATTAAAGTCCCCGGCCACTAGGAGCACCGCTTCTGGGTGAGCATTTTCTTCTTTGCTTATGGCCTTATAGAGTTGGTTGAGAGTGGTCTTAGTGCCAGCTTCGCTTTCTGGTGGTAAATAGACGGCTACGAATAATACAGATGAGAACTCTCTTGGTAGATAGTGTCGTCGACAACTTATCATAAGGTACTCTACCTCAGGCGAGCAATACCTCGAGACTTCTTTATCATTAGACATTGCACACCAGCTGTTATTGACAAAAAGACACACACCCACGCCCCTCATCTTACCAGAGGTAGCTTCTCTGTTCTGCCGGTGCATGGAAAATCCAGCCAGCTCTATATTGTCAGTTTCTTTGTTCAGCCACGTCTCGGTGAAACATAGGATGTTACAGTTTTTAATATCCCGTTGGTAGGATAAGATGATTAAGATGGCGCAGAAGAAAATGGCTGACGTTTTACAATCTCCCAAACAATTGTGCAATTTTTATTAATTTTTTAAAGTTTTGTGTAACTTATTTTTTAACTTATTGCGTACATAATGTTGCTGCTACCGTCTCTTATGACCAAAAATTACTTCTGGACATCAGAAAAGCAGTTAGTTACCACGGACTGGAAGAAACTTTTTCCTTTAACGAGTCTGACGAGAAGGAAATCCTGCTTTCACTGGAACAGGCCCAGATCCACGCCTTTTGCATGAAGAATCGAATCTGAATCTGAATCAGGTGAATTACAATCATAACCCATATTAATCGACCAAAGATTATCCCGTTTCTATAAAGAATTGTACACCTCTGATTGTAAATCCACACCAAGCCAGATTGAGTCCTTTTTAAAATATATAAAAACTCCTCTTCTCTCAACTGAGGAAGAGGGCTTGCTGGGAGCCCAAATCTCTCTCCATGACCTACAAAAGGGCATTGGATAACATGATTAAAGGCAAATCATGTGGTTGTGATAGTATTCCTCCTGAGGGATATTTAAAATGTTGGAACCAGTTAGGTCTGGTGTTGCTTAGAATGATTAATACAGCTCTTCACGAAGGTTCATTTGGAAGAGATGTAAATACAGCACTAATTTAGCTTTTATAAAAAAGTTAAGGACGCCATCTAGTGCTCTCATTATCGCCCTCTAGCTTTGATAAACACAGATATTAAACTATATTCAAAACTTCTGTCGCCCAGTCTCTAAACTTACTTACCCAAATTGGTATCTGGAGCAAAGCGGGTTTGTTAAAAAACTATTATCCTCCGTTGCCTATTACATATCTTACATGCTTCATCAGAACCAAAGCTCCTTGCGCAGTTCTATCCCTCGATGCAGAAAACGCTTTTGATTGACTAGAATGGTTATATCTTTGGTCGGTTTTGGAACATATGGGACTTGGCTCCAATTTCATTAATATGTTTAAGATACTATATGCCAATCCTTCAGCCATATTAATAACAGACAATAACTGCTCTGTTCTGTTCAGAATAACTAGAAGTGGCAGGCAAGGTGATCCCATCTCACCTCTGCTATTTTTATTGTCTATGGAGCCCTTGGCTCAGGCAATTCAACAATTACACAAATATCTCTCAATCCTACAGATCATGTGATCTCATTATACGACAACGATATATTACGTTTATTGAGACAATCCCTCCCAAAAGCTTCATAGACAAATTCAGGTCCATAAAATAAAGTTATAAAATAAATTGAACAAAATCTGCTCTACTGCCTATCAAGATCCCGAACCGTCACTACATGTTTGAATATTTGGGAATAGATATATTTCCATCCTTAGATAAAACCATTGCCAAAAACTTTAACAGAACGCTCAAATCAATTCAATCCAACCTCAGTAGATGGACTAATTTCCCAGTTGCTTTAACCTGCAGAATATCTATTGTCAAAATGAATATATTTCCACAGCTTAATTAATGTGTGTAGTTCAATGCTTCTCTTGTCTTCCTCTTCTGGCTTTTGGGATAAAATCCATAGTGTGGTTTCAAAACATACAGTACCAGTCAAAAGTTTGTACACACCTACTCATTCAAGGGTTTTTCTTTATTTTCACTATTTTCTACATTGTAGAATAATAGTGAAGACATCAAAACTATGAAATAACACATGGAATCATGTTGTAACCAAAAAAGTGTTAATCAAATCAAAATATATTTTATATTTGAGATTCTTCAAAGTAGCCACCCTTTGCCTTGATGACTCCTTGCTGTCCCCAGTCCACCTGACTGTGCTGCTGCTCCAGTTTCAACTATTCTGCCTTATTATTATTCGACCATGCTGGTCATTTATGAATATTTGAACATCTTGACCATGTTTTGTTATAATCTCCACCCGGCACAGCCAGAAGAGGACTGGCCACCTCACATAGCCTGGTTCCTCTCTAGGTTTCTTCCTAGGTTTTGGCCTTTCTAGGGAGTTTTTCCTAGCCACCGTGCTTCTACACCTGCATTGCTTGCTGTTTGGGGTTTTAGGCAGGGTTTCTGTACAGCACTTTGAGATATCAGCTGATGTACGAAGGGCTATATAAATAAATTTGATTTGATTTGATTTGATGACAGCTTTGCACACTCTTGGCATTCTCTCAACCAGCTTCACCTCAACCAGCTTCACTCTTGGCTGCTTTTTCTTCACGCTGCGGTCCAACTCATCCCAAACCATCTCAATTTGGTTGAGGTCGGGTGATTGTGGAGGCCAGGTCATCTGATGCAGCACTCCATCCTTCTTGGTCATATAGCCCTTACACAGTCTGGAGGTGTGTTGGGTTAGTGTCCTGTTGAAAAACAAATTATAGTTCCACTAAGTGCAAAGCAAATGAGATGGTGTATCGCTGCAGAATGCTGTGGTAGCCATGCTGGTTAAGTGTGCCTTGAATTTGAAATACATCACAGATCATCGGTTCACCTACTGCATTTATTTGGGCTGCAATTTCTGAGGCTGGTAACTCTAATGAACTTATCCTCTGCAGCAGAAGTAACTCTGGGTCTTCCTTTCCTGTGGCGGTCCTCCTGAGAGCCAGTTTAATCATAGCTCTTGACGGTTTTTGCAACTGCACTTGAAGAAACTTTCAAAGTTCTTGAAATTTTACAGATTGACTGACCTTCATGTTTTAAAGTAATGATGGACTGCCGTTTCTCTTGGCTTATTTTTGCTGCTATTGCCATAATACGGACTTGGTCTTTCACAAAATAGGGCTATATTCTGTATACCATCCCTACTTTGTCACAACACAACTGATTGGCTCAAACGCATTAAGAAGGAAAGGAATTCCACAAACTAACTTTTAACAAGGGACACCTGTTAATTGAAATGCATTCCAGTTGACTACCTCATGAAGCTGGTTGAGAGAATGCCAAGATCGTGCAAAGCTGTCATCAAGGCAAAGGGTGGCTACTTTGAAGAATCTCAAATATAAAATCTATTTTGTATAACACCCTTGGTTACTACATGATTCCATATGTGTTATTTCATAGTTTTGATGTCTTCACTATTATTCTACAATGTAGAAAATATTACAAATAAAGATAAACCCTTGAATGAGCAGGTTTGTCCAAACTTTTGACTGGTAGGCCTACTGCATATGGCAAGGTAAGCTATAGTGCACCCTGGTGAACTGATTTATCCATTAAACAATGTAACTAGGCTTTGGTACTATTATTGCTCACAATTGTGCACTCCTATTATTATCCACTCCTTAATTGTCCAGTGTTGGTGATCGCGTACCCACAGAAGCTGCTTCTTCTTGCGTTTGGTTGATTGGAGTGGTCATCTGCTGCAATAGCACATCCATGACAAGCACCGACGAGTGGTTCATTCACAGATGCCGTTGTACTGCGTCGTTATTTGGCTGTTAGTGGCATGATGGTTATCTTGCACGATTATTGCCATTCTCCCTCGACCTCTCATCCACGAGCTGTTTTCGCCCACAGGACTGCCGCTGACAAGATGTTTTGTGCTTGTCACACCATTCTTGATAAACCCTAGAAACTGTCGTGCGTGAAATGCACAGGAGACGGGAGACTGATTAGCAACCCTAGTTGCTAGGTGGAGTGGGAAGGGGTGGGAAACATGGTTTCCAGGAGTGGGGGAGGTTGGGGCTGGAGGCACACTTATTTTTTTATTTTTTTTCTGCTTGTATTGAATTCATCACTTAAACTCTGTATGTACTTGTGGCAGCCTATGGATACATGTTTTTATAAACATATCATTTTAAATGGATAATGTATATAGTGTTTTGGAACAAAACGGTTAAAATATGACTGTCAGATTGATTGCAATAGTATAGGAGATTGTGATTGCTCTATTCATTCGATCTTCAACATGCAGTTCCAGATGCAGCCCTGCTATTAGTTGAACGCAGCCAATCTGATAGTTTCAGAAAAGTAGTCACTTCCTGAGATCTGTATTCAAGTATTTTACAAAAGTAGTTACTTTCTGTGAACTTTATTCAAATATACTGAAAAAAATATAAATGCAACATATAATGTGTTGGTCCCATGTTTCATGATCTGAAATAAAAGATCCCAGAAATTTCCCATACACACAAAAAGCTTATTTCTTTCAAATGTTGTGCAGAATTTAGTTTACATCCCTGTTAGTGAGCATTTCTCTTTGCCAAGAAAATCCATCCACCTGACAGGTGTGGCATATCAAGAAGCTGATTAAACAGCATGACCATTGCACACGTGCACCTTGTGCTGGAGACAATAAAAGGCCACTCTAAAATGTGCAGTTTTGTCAATGCCACAGATGTCTCTAGTTTTGAGGGAGTGTGCAATTGGCATGCTAACTGCAAGAATGTCCACCAGAGCTGTTGCCAGAGAATTTAATGTAAATTTCTTTACCCTAAGCCGTCTCCAATGTTTTTTCAGAGAATTTGGCAGTACGTCCAACCGGCCTCACAACCGCAGACCACGGGTAACTACATCAGCCCAGGACCTCCACATCCGAGATCCTGAGGCCCATTGTCTTGCCATTCATCCCGGCGCCCTCCCCTCATGTTTCAGCACGATAATGCATTGCCCCATGTCACAAGGATCTGTACACAATTCCTGGAAGCTGAAAATGTCCCAGTTCTCCCATGGCCTGCATACCCACCAGACAGGTCAACCATTGAGCATGTTAGGGATGCTCTGGATCGACGTGTACGACCACCTGTTCCAGTTCCTGTCAATATCCAGCAACTTCGCACAGCCATTAAAGAGGAGTGAGACAACATTCCACAGTCCACAATCAACAGCCTGATCAACTCTATGCAAAGGAGCATTCTATTCCTCAGCACTGCATGAGGAAAATTGTGGTCACACCAGATACTGACTGGTTTTCTGATCCATGTCCCTATCCCTTTTTTAAGGTATCTGTGACCAACAGATGCATATCTATATTCTCAGTCATGTGAAATCCATAGATTAGGACCTAATTTATTTATTTCAATTGACTGATTTCCTTATTTGAACTTGAAATTGTTGCATGTTACATTTATATTTTTTCAGTGTAGTTTTTAAAAGTAGTCACTTTCTGAAATCTGTATTCTACTAGTTTTTTTAGGGGATTCAAATAGTTGTTGTCACCTCCAAAGTAACTATTTGTTCCCCCGGAATAATATTTTACTTTCCACAAAGCATAGTTAAAACTATAGTTATCCCAGGTCTTGTTTCAGCTATGGAAGCAGTAAGTCATGAGGGCACTGGTGTGTGACATGTATTGTGAGTCATCTGTCCTGGGAACAACGTGCCTGAGAGGTGATGTCTAACTCAGAGATAGAGAAAGAGTTGGAATTTTTCAGCATTTTGAAACTGGCAGGACTCACTATTTTATGACATAGTTTTCACTGCCCTCTGTTGGTGATGGGAGAGCATCTACAGTGCATTCAGAAAGTATTCACACCCTTTGACTTTCCCCACATTTTGTTGTGTAACAAAGTGGGATTAAAATTGATGTAATTGTAATTTTTGGTCAACGGTCTACACAAAATACTCTGCAATGTCAAAGTGGAAAAAAGTGCTAACATTTAAAAAAAACTTTTTTTTTTAAACAAACACTAATATCTTGATTATAATAAGTATTCAACCTCCTGAGTCAATACATGTTACAATCACCTTTGGCAGTGATTACAGCTGTGAGTCTTTCTGGGTAAGCCTCTAAGAGCTTTCCAAACCTGGATTGTGCAACATTTTCCCATTATTCTCAATGTATTTTTTCACACTCTGTCAAATTGGTTGTTGATCATTGTCAGACAACCATTTTCAGGTCTTGCCATAGATTTTCAAGCAGATTTAAGTCAAAAATGTAACTCGCCAACTCTCTTTCTATAACTTTTCTTTCTATAGGATCCTGTGCTTAGCTACATTCCATTTCTTTTTTATCCTGAAAAACTCCCCAGTCCTTAACAATTACAAGCACACCCATAAAATGATGTGCTTGAACATATGGAGTGTGGTACTCAGTAATGTGTTTTATTGGAGTTGCCCCAAACATAACACTTTGTATTCAGGACAAATAGTTAATTGCTTTGATACATTTTCTGCTGTATTTAGTGCCTTGTTGCAAACAGGTTTTGGAATATTTGTGTTCTGTACAGGCTTCCTACTTTTCACTCTATCAATTAGGTTAGTACTGTGGAGTAACTACAAGGTTGTTGATCCATCCTCATTTTTCTCCTATCGTAGCCATTCAACTCTGTAACAGTTTTAAAGTCACCATTGGCCTTATGGTGAAATACCTGAGCGGTTTCCTTCCTCTCCGGGAACTGAGTTAAGAAGGACACCTGTAACTTTGTAGTGACTGGTTGTATTGATACACAATCCAATGTGTAATTAAATCTACCAATAGGTGGCCTTCTTTGCAAAGCATTTGAAAACTTTATGGTTGAATCTTTGTTTGAAATTCACTGCTCGACTGAGGGACCTTACAGATGAGTGGGGTACAAAGATTAAAAAATCATGTTAACTATTATTGAACACAGTGAGTCCATGGAAATTATTATATGACACATGTTTATTTAATGTTAAAACTATGGTGCCAACTGAAATTCCATTTATTATTTTACATTTTTAAGTTTCTGTCGAAATGTAAATCACAATACAGAATGTTATGCCTAATCTCCCTCTCTCTACTCCACCTCAGGTCTGGAGTCAGGTTTCGTCACTCTGCCCCGCCTCTCCCGCTCAGCGGAGCGTCAGTCGCAGCAGGGAGGCTCTAACTCCTGTACCCCCAACACCCACTGTGGCTCGCTCACCGACGTCTCTGCCCTCCTGCCCTCCTCCGCTGACCCGACCCTGACCTCTGGCCCCAGTCACATGACCCGGTTCGACTCCTTGTCCTCCATGGCATCCTTCACATTCGACCTGGGTCCCTCCCTCATGAGCGAGGTGTTCGGTTTGATTGACAGCCCTAATGGCCACCCAGAGCCCAGCCACGCCTGGGAGGCAGAAGAGGCAGAAGAGCCAAGCGGCTCTGCCATTGGGTTTGCGACCAATGAAGGCTCGGAGATGGACTCGGAGATGGATGCCACCACTGCCTCATTGGTGGATTCTCTGCTTCGAGAGGACTGTAGTAGCAGCAGGAAGAGTCCATATGGGATGGAGTGGGAAGAGGAGGAAGAGGAGGCTAGGAGAATGGAGGTGAATGGAGGTGAGCAGCATCTTAAAGGGGCAGTGCCTGATTTAGTTATGGGCTCCCCCTCTAGACAGAGGCCTGCTATGGAGAGTGAGAGGTTCCAGGGTTCCACTGATGTGCTGGGGGTGCTCTATGGGGTTGGAGGGCTCCTGAAGGGGCAGCAGAGGATGGATCTGGAGGGAAAGGTGACCATGTGCCAGACCATGAAGAAAACCCCTTACATCTGCATTACACCTGATGAGGAGGAGGAGGAGGAAATCAAAGTCTGAACTACAATGACAGCCTCAATTGTGTTTAACTAGAATTACCTACAACAGATGTCCCACTGGGCACACACTGGTTGAATCAACGTTGTTTCCATGTCATTTCAATTAAATTACGTTGAACCAACATGAAATAGACGTTGAATTGACGTCTGTGCCCAGTGGGTTGTGATTCTTGGTTAATTCCTTGTAAAGTCTTGTTTTAAGAAACTGGCTCTATTGACCTGACTCAGCTTTGAACCCTTCTTCATAATTTTCAAATATTCCTTTCAGAAATGTAATGTTATGTCGTCAGGAGACTCACTTAAAGACTTAGATTGTTCCCAAATTGTTCCCAAATTCACCCAAATGTAATGGAAAGTATGTTTGTTGAAAGACTCATTGAAAGATTATGGATGCTGAAAGTTCCCCAAGCAAACATGCTGTATGGAAGGCGCTAGAACAGGCTAATAATAGCAAACTACATGTCCTTTTAAAAGAGGTCACTGGAACCAGTGGAGAACAAAGAAATAAAGAGATGGGGTAGAAAGTGTGAGAATGTACCAGAGAAAGTGGTTGGACACAGAGGAGTTACCATGGAAACCATAGGAGGTTGGTGGCACATGAATTGGGGAGAACGGGCTCGTGGTAATGACTGAAGTGGAATAGTATCAAATACATTAAACACATTTATTTGCCATCCATGCCATCCATTTGTGCCGTTCCCGGCCATTATTATTAGCTGTTCTCCCCTCAGCAGCCTCCTGTGATGTAAACACTAAAGACATTGCTCAACAGTGTGTAAGTCTGTTAACAGCTGGTTAAATATATGTGGACTTCCTGAGAAAAATGCTCAGTGTGACTTCATATAACTATTCAAGGCAAAAGGCAGGACACGAAGACAAAGTAGTAGCGGTTTCAACCCAACTTCATCTTTCCCTCACCACCAACCAGTCCCATGGAAATTAACTACGCCAAGAGAGAGATCTTAACTCTTAGCACGTGATGTTAACTTCAGGAAAACAATACTCTTTTGCCTGAAGATTGCACCCAAGACAAACACTTCATTTTTGCTTATTCTACCGATACAGTATGAAGCACAAACCATGAGAAATTCACTCAGAAATGAAATTGAAGATAATTTTGTACAATGTAATAATCACAAGTATAATGTTGTTACAGTATGTTTGTTAATTCACATATTTACATCATACACCATTTAGACATGTTTCCCAAATTCATTATGGGTCTAGCTAACTCTCATCTTGCTTTTCGATAGGATAGTCACCTGCTTGTCTGCTATTCTGTCAACCAATGGTTGAATCCTATTTTTAGACTATATTAAGAAAAACAGTGTCCCTCATCCGCATCAATGTGCTGCTATTGATACCAATGATATTTCTATAATGATAAATGAAATAAAATGTTTTTAATAAGCATGGGCATTAATATTTTATTTACATGTCTGAAAACATTCATACAACTGTGATACAAAACATGCACTAAAGAAATCACAACATATAATGCATGTATGGTAGCTCTCAAACTACAAAGCACTTTTTCTCTAAGAGTTGAACTGGCTGCAAAAGCACAATACATCTCTGGCCTTGATATGCAACCCAAAGCAGGTTACTCCAAATGTCAGGTTACAGTCAACATTTGTACATAAAACGTAAGAACACTTCTTTAGATAATACACTATACACTACATGACCAAAAGTATGTGGACACCTGCTCGTCAAACATCTCATTCCAAAATCAAGGGCATTAATATGGAGTTGGTCCCCCTTTGCTGCTATAAAGTGGGTGGGGTTATATCCTTCCTGTTTGGCCCTGTCCGGGGGTGTCCTCGGAGTGGGCCACAGTGTCTCCTGACCCCTCCTGTCTCAGCCTCCAGTATTTATGCTGCAGTAGTTTATGTGTCGGGGGGCTAGGGTCAGTTTGTTATATCTGGAGTACTTCTCCTGTCCTATTCGGTGTCCTGTGTGAATCTAAGTGTGCGTTCTCTAATTCTCTCCTTCTCTCTTTCTCTCTCTCGGAGGACCTGAGCCCTAGGACCATGCCCCAGGACTACCTGACATGATGACTCCTTGCTGTCCCCAGTCCACCTGGCTGTGCTGCTGCTCCAGTTTCAACTGTTCTGCCTTATTATTATTCGACCATGCTGATCATTTATGAACATTTGAACATCTTGGCCATGTTCTGTTATAATCTCCACCCGGCACAGCCAGAAGAGGACTGGCCATCCCACATATGCTCTCTCTAATTCTCTCTTTCTTTCTCTCTCTCGGAGGACCTGAGCCCTAGGACCATGCCCCAGGAATACCTGACATGATGACTCCTTGCTGTCCCCAGTCCACCTGACTGTGCTGCTGCTCCAGTTTCAACTATTCTGCCTTATTATTATTCGACCATGCTGGTCATTTATGAACATTTGAACATCTTGACCATGTTTTGTTATAATCTCCACCCGGCACAGCCAGAAGAGGACTGGCCACCCCACATAGCCTGGTTCCTCTCTAGGTTTCTTCCTAGGTTTTGGCCTTTCTAGGGAGTTTTTCCTAGCCACCGTGCTTCTTCACCTGCATTGCTTGCTGTTTGGGGTTTTAGGCTGGGTTTCTGTACAGCACTTTGAGATATCAGCTGATGTACGAAGGGCTATATAAAATAAATTTGATTTGATTTGATTTGATAACAACCTCCACTCTTCTGGGAAGGCTTTCCACTAGATGTTGGAACATTGCTGCAGGGACTTGCTTCCACTCAGCCACAAGAGCGTTAGTGAGGTCAGGCACCGATGTTGGGTGATTAGGCCTGGCTTGCAGTCGGCGTTCCAATTCATCCCAAAGGTGTTCGATGGGGATGAGGTCAGGACTCTGTGTCGGCCAGTCAAGGTCTTCCACACCGATCTCGACATACCATTTCTGTATGGTCCTCTCTTTGTGCACGGGGAAATTGTCATGCTGAAACAGGAAAGAACATTCCCCAAACTGTTGCCACAAAGTTGGAAGCACAGAATCGTCTAGAATGTCATTGTATGCAGCAGCATTAAGAATTCCCTTCACTGGAACTAAGGGGCATAGCCCGAACCATGAAAAACAGCCCAAGACTATTATTCCTCCTCCACCAAACTTTACAGTTGGCACTATGCATTGGGGCAGGTAGCATTCTCCTGGCATCCGCCAAACCCAGATTTGTCTGTTGGACTAACAAATGGTGAAGAGTGATTCATCACTCCAGAGAAAGCGTTTCCACTGCTCCAGAGTCCAATGGCGGCGAGCCTTACATCACTCTAGTCGACACTTGGCATTGCACATGGTAGTCTTAGACTTGTGTGTGGCTGCTCGGCCATTGAAACCCATTTCATGAAGCTCCCGACAATCAGTTATTGTGCTGACGTTGCTTCCAGAGGCAGTTTGTAACTCTGTAGTGAGTGTTGCAACCAAGGACAGACGATTTTGACGCCTTACGTGCTTCCGCACTCAGCGGTCACATTCTGTGAGCTTGTGTGGCCTACCAATTCGTGGCTGAGCCGTTGTTGCTCCTAGACGTTTCCACTTCGCAATAACATCACTTACAGTTGACCGGGCAGCTCTAGCAGGGCAGAAATTTGATGAACTGGCTTGTTGAAAAGGTGGAATCCGAGGCCATGTTGAAAGTCACTGAGCTCTTCAGTAAGGCCATTTTACTGACAATGTTTGACAATGGAGATTGCATGGCTGTGTGCCTGATTGTATACACCCTGTCAGTATTTTTATTTGATTTCACCTTTATTTAACCAGGTAGGCCAGTTGAGAACAAGTTCTCATTTACAACTGCGACCTGGCCAAGATAAAGCAAAGCAGTGCAACAAAAACAACACAGAGTTACACATAAACAAATGGGTGTGGCTGAAATATCCAAATCCACTAATTTGAAGGGGTTCACATACTTTTGTATACAGTATATAGTGTATCTCTACCCCCTCACTGCGCTATAGAGGTCACCTGTTTGCTTTCCAGTACTGGGGGCTTGGGAGGTGGGATTTGGGGTGGCCTAATTGCACCCTTTTTGCTTAGGGTCTTCTTCAGGACTGGAGCAAGGGGCTTGGGTGCAGGTTGTAGCTGGGTTTTGGGTGTCTCTGCTGGTGCTAGAGGTGCTGGGGCCCTGGGTTTGGAGTATGTAACGGCCACCTGCTCTTTACTCTGGATGGGCGGCATGTGTTGAAGGAAGGATTTTCTCGCTGTGAAAAGAGAAAAAGGAGAAAGTGGTGTTGAGGATACATTTAGAATACGTATTTTTGGGACTATAGATGTGTATTATTATATTAGAGTATTTGGGGTATGTATTTACAGTGCCTTTGGAAAGTATTTAGACCCCTTGACATTTTGCACATTTTGTTATGTTACAGCCTTATTCTAAAATGGATTAAATAAAAACATTTCCTCATAAATCTACACACAATACCACATAATAACAAAACAGGTTTGTAGACATTTTTGCAAATGTATTACAAACAAAAAACTCAAATACCTTATTTGCATAAGTATTCAGACTCTTTGTTATGAGACTCGAAATTGAGCTCGGGTGATTTTTGTTCAACTTGATTGGAGTCCACCTGTGGTAAATTCAATTGATTGGACATGATTTGGAAAGGCACACACCTGTCTATATAAGGTCTCACACTTGACAGTGCATGTCAGAGCAAAAACCAAGCCATGAGGTCAAAGGAATTGTCCATAGAGCTCAGAGACAAGATTGTGTCGAGGCACAGATCTGGTGAATGGTACCAAAACATTCCATCATTCTTAAATGGAAGAAGAAGTTTGGATACACCAAGACTCTTTTTAGAGCTGGCCGCTTGTCCAAACTGAGGAATCGGAGGAGAAGGGACTTGGTCAGGGAGGTGACCAAGAACCTGATGGTCACTCTGACAGAGCTCCAGAGTTCCTCTGTGGAGATGGGAGAACCTTCCAAAAGGACAACCATCTCTGCAGCACTCCCCCAATCAGGGCTTTATGGTAGAGTGGGCAGACAGAAGCCACTCCTCAGTAAAATGCAAAAAAAAATTTTGTTAACCTTTATTTTACTAGGCAAGTCAGTTAAGAACAAATTCTTATTTACAATGACGGCCTACCCCAGCCAACGCTGGGCCAATTGTGCACCGCCCTATTGGACTCCCAGTCACGGCCAGATGTGATGCAGGCTGGATTTGAACCAGGGACTGCAGTGACACCGCTTACACTGAGATGAAGTACCTTAGACCGCTGTGCCACTCGGGAGCCCCTCCAGGCACATGACAACCTGCTGGCACCTAAAGGGTTCTCAGACCATGAGAAACAAGATTCTCTGGAAACCAAGATTGAACTCTTTGGCCTGAATGCCAAGCGTTACGTCTATAGGAAAGCTGGCACCATCCCTATGGTGAAGCATGGTGGTGGCATCATGCTGTGGGGATGTTTATTAGCAGCAGGACTGGGAGACTAGTCAGGATCGAGGCAAAGATGAACAGAGCGAAGTACAGAGAGATCCTTGATAAGAACCTGTTCCAGAGTGCTCAGGATTTCAGACTGGGGCATAGGTTCACCTTCCAACAGGACAACGACTCTAAGCACACAGCCAAGAAATGCAGGATTGGCTTCGGGACAAGTCTCTCAATGTCCTTGAGTGGCCCAGCCAGAGTCTGGGCTTGAACCCGATCTAACATCTCTGGAGAGACCAGAAAATAGCTGTGCAGTAACTCTCCCCATCCAAAAGACAGAGCTTGAGAGGATCTGCAGAGAAGAATGGGATTAACTCCCCAAATACAGGTGTGCCAAGCTTGTAGCATCATACCCAACAAGACTTGAGGCTGTAATCGCTGCCAAAGGTGCTTCAACAAAGTACTGATTAATGCGTCTGAATACTTATGTAAATGTGATATTTCAGGTCATTATTTTTTTTATACATTTGCAAAATGTCTAAAAACCTGTTTTTGCTTTGTCATTATGGGTTATTGTAAATTTTATAATGGGACTGTACCCAAACAAAATGTGGAAAAGGTCAAGGGGTCTGATTACTTTCCAAAGGCACTGTATATCTACTTGAAACTAGAAGTGTGAGTTGTGGTAGTGCAACAGTTTTTTATCAGGACAGTTTTGTCATTAGAAGATGTTGGTTATTTTAGCCACTGCTGCCGGGGATCGTGGCTTCCTTGTACTAAAATGGGGCAGTGGTTTGTCACTTCTGCTGGGTGGTCTATAACACAACGTGAGTGCTCTGAAGGACTTTAGTACTGTCTGAGTAAGTATTGTCTTCACTACTGTCTAAGCATTAGATGTCGTTAGCTAGCTAGCCCGAGTTATGTGCTTTACATTTGAGTAATTTAGCAGATGCTCTTATTCAGAGGGACTTACAGTAGTGAGTGCATACATTTGAATACTTTTTCATACTAGTCCTCCGTGGGAATAGAAAACACAACTCCGTCGTGGACGGCCACCTACGTTTGTATGGTGAGGTGATCTTCAGTGTAGCTCTGGGGGAGTCCGGTGGGGCCTCTAGGATGGGTTCTAGTGAGCCCGATTCAGGGCTCTGCTTCTGGGTCGGACTGCAGACAGACACTGGTGGTGGGGAGGGAACCAGGGTTGGGCCAGGTGCCAGTTTGGGGCTGGGTAGTGGGGATGGGTTGTGGACCAGTGTCGGGCTTGGGACAGGGGACGGGCTCTGGGTATGGACTGGGGTACGGTTAAGTGGGGTTGAGCATGGTGGGTCTGAGGCAGGGTTCCCCCAGGTGGTGGTTCTACGACCAATGGAGCCTGACTTAATGATGAAAAAACCTCCACTGTCCTGAGATGCTGAGCTGTGGAGGAGACGGTCGTGTTAGATAACACACTGTTATAATAGAAAGTGAACATACATCCTGTTCAGTCTGTGCCTGTGGTACCTGATTGTTTTACAGAGAGAAGCATGAGAAGAGGAAGAGGAAGCGCATGATGAAGAGGAGGAGGTCATTCTGGCAAGGTTCTCTTTCCCCGACTCTGAAGTTTGAGGTTCTAACATTTTCAAATCTGGGACCCCAGGAAGCTCAGGAATCTCAAAGTCCACCTCTGGAAAGGAACACAACACAGGCCTACTTTGAGAAACCGTGTTCCATACAAAATACATAGACCTACCTAACATACAGTTCAACATAGTGAGACAAAAATAAGTGAATGAATAAAAATACTATCCAAAGGTCATAAGGGGTTCAAGCAGCCCTCTCAGTTATCTAGTAGCTAACTTCCACACATTTCATGCAAATCAACTCATCCCTAAAAAAACTCCCACTGCTCCTCCCTCGAACACACAAACATCACATTGAATGTGGTACTGTACCTTCATGAAACAGGCTGCTGGAGTGTTGTATGAGAGGCTCAACCACCGCCACCACCTGGACGGAGGAGGCAGATGCCATGTCCAACAGTGCTGCCTCCCTGAAAGAGAGGGAGAGAGGTTGATGGAGAGATGTGAAGAGAAAAATGTATGATGGTACAGAATTGGACGGGGGAGAGGGAGATTGAAAGGAAGAAAGAGAAGCGGGATGAGGGGTGAGAGATGAGAAAGTGAGACAGAAAGAGAGGGAGAGAGAGAAAGAAAGAAACACACATAGGTTCAAGTCAATTATTAAAAAGCACAGAGACATAGCTAAACAGACATAATCAGATTAATAACAATCATGTAACAATAGAAAGTGACACCAGGAACAACATTGAGACAGGGCGATTATGACAGACTAATAGAGTGGTTCAGTTTCATCTCTCTGTCAGTATGTCAGTAGTACCCACCCCTCAATGCGAGGCCACAGCAGGTTGGGACCCAGTACTATGGCAATGTTACTGGGACTCATCCTGTTAACCGACTGCTGCTCTGACAGGCACGACAGGAACTGTACCAGGTACCTAATAGGGGGGGGGGGGGGGGGGGGGGGGGGGGGAGAGACAGAGAGCGAGGGAGGAAGGGAGGGAGGAAGGGAGGGAGAAGCACATACAGTGGCGTGTATTCATCAAATAAAATAAAATTTTACATCATGTGTACCGTGAAGTGCTTACTTACAATCCCTTAACCAACAATGCAGTTCAAGAAATAGAGTTAAGAAACTATTGACTAAATAAACTAAAGTAAAAACATTTTATCAAAATGAAAAAGTAACACAAAATGACATAACAATAATATGGTTATATACAGGAGGCACCGGTACCGAGTCGGTGTGTGGGGGTACAGGTAAATTGAGGTCATTTGTAAAGTGACTATGCATAGATAATAAACAGTGAGTAGCAGCAGTGTAAAAACAGAGGGGGGGTGTCAATGTAAATAGTCCGGGGTGGCCAGTTGATTAATTGTTCAGCAGTGTTATGGCTTGGGGGTAGAAGCTGTTAAGGAGCCTTTAGGTCCTAGACTTGGTGCTCCAGTACCGCTTGCCGCGTGGTAGCAGAGAGAACAGTCTATGACTTGGGTGACTGGAGTCTTTGACCATTTTTTGGGCCTTCCTCTGACACTGCATAGTATATAGGTCCTGGATGTCAGGAAGCTTGGCCCCATTGATGTACTGGGCCGTATGCACTACCCTCTGTTGCGACTTACGGTCAGATGCCGAGCAGTTGCCATACCAGACGTTGATGCAACCGGTCAGGATGCTCTCGATGGTGCAGCTGTATTACTTTTTGAGGCTCTGGGGACCCATGCCAAGTCTTTTCAGTCTCCTGAGGGGGAAAATGTGTTGTCGTGCCCTCTTCACAACTGCCTTGGCGTGTTTGGACCATGATAGTTCGTTGGTGATGTGGACACCAAGGAACTTGAAACTCTCGACCCGCTCCACTTCTGGCATGATGGTGTTGATTTGAGCCATGACCAGCCTTTCAAAATCTTTTCAAAGCACTTTACGGCTACTGACGTGAATGCTACGGGGCGGTAATCATTTAGACAGGTTACCTTCGCTTTCTTGGGCACAGGGACTATGGTGGTCTGTTTGAAACATGTAGGTATTACAGACTCAGTCAGAGAGTTGAAAATGTCAGTAAAGACACTTGCCAATTGGTTAGCGCATGCTATGAGAACACGTCCTGGTAATCCGTCTGACCCTGCGGCTTTGTGAATGTTGACCTGTCTGAAGGTCTTGCTCACATTGGCTAAGAGAGCGTGATCACACAAGCATCCGGAACAGCTGGTGCTCTCATGCATGTAGAAATTAGGTAAAATGGATTTTGCCTGCATTAAAATCCCCGGCCACTAGGAGCGCCGCTTCTGGATGAGCATTTTCTTGTTTGCATATGGCCTTATACAGCTGGTTGAGTGCGGTCTTAGTGTCAGCAAAGGTTTGTGGTGGTAAATAGATGGCTATGAATAATATAAATGAGAACTCTCTTGGTAGATAGTGTGGTCTACAGCTTATCATGAGGTATTCTACCTCAGGCGAGCAATATCTCAAAACTTTTTAAATATTAGACATCGCGCACCAGCAGTTATTGACAAAAGGACACACACCCCCACCCCTCGTCTTACCAGATGTAGTTGCTCTGTCCTGCCGATGCACGGAAAAGCCAGCCAGCTCTATGTTATCCTTGTCATTGTTCAGCCACGTCTTGGTGAAACATAAGATATTACAGTTTTTAATATCCCGTTGGCCGGATAGTCTTAATCGTAGATCGTATGTTTTCCAATGATTGCACGTTGGCCAATAATATGGAGGGTAGTGGTGGTTTACCTACTCATTACAGAAAGAAATCGCTGTTCTGATGTCCAGAAGCTCTTTTAAGTCATAAGAGATGGTAGTAGCAACATTATGTAGAAAATAATTTACAAACAATATGAAAAAACAAACAAAATAGCACAGTTGGTTAGCAGCCCGTAAAACGGCAGCCAGCCGCTCCGGCGCCATTATTATCATGGATGCCAAGCCAGGCTTCCCAAAAAGATGTACTAAGAAAAAAAGAAAAAAAGAAAATGTATCGTTTGTCTCTCTGTGTTAAATACATTTCCTTCAATTCTGATTCTGTCTGGTCAAAAAGAGTATGACATTGTTGCTGCCCAGAGCATTGAATGCAAGGGAAGCCAAAGAGCATTTGGCATACCTTGATAAAAAAATATAAGATAATGGCCAACCAGCGTTGAGCTAAACTGAGTGAACTCAGTTGTGAATGGTCCTGGCACACCAAAAAAAGTGTCACGGGAAGCCCGTTTGGATTTGGCTTCAGACCAACCACATTGCATCAGAAGGCAAACGTCATTGACAAAGAAAAACGTTAATTGTTGCAACTCTCTGTGTCATTGTCCTCTGGTGGCTAGCAAGCTAAAATGGTCCCTTTCCTAAATTAGACATGGATGGAGATAGGGTTTTGGACTTGTGGTTTTACTTAATTCTCCGTACTGGTCAATGATTATAACGGCGATTCGGATCCAACCATAAATTCATACATTGTGCCCCAGGCCTGAGAGGATGGAAGTTCAACATGTAGCTAGATGTAGTAGGCTAATGTTAACTAGCTGGCCTGGCGCATCATTGCCCATGAAAGGAAGTTAGGCTAGCGAGCACATTTTTTTGCCAGGTAGCCTAGGACAACAAAAACTAAAAGTGTGTACTAATTGACTGATAAGGGAAGTATGCTTAAACGTAATGATTAAAGAATTCCACCCTGAAACGTAACTATTAGTGATTATTCGTTTATGTAGCATGTATAATGAATGATTAAAGTACTAAATGTAAGTCCAATAAGGTTTGGTAGAGACATGTGAGGGAGAGAAATGTGTGTGTGTGTGTGTGTGTCCAAGAAAATACCAAGAACAATTCAACTGTGTTTGACCCGACCTGGCTAGAACTCTGAGAAACGTATGATAGGACAGGGAATCCTTTCAAGGTTCCTCTAATCTCGGGGGAATGAAATTGTCGGCTTGGTAGTGATAAACAGTGGATACATCTTACCTACTGTTCGTGTGTATGTATATGGTAAATAGGGAGTGAGTTATAAAATGGATGTCTTTGTATTATGGACTTCAGAGCGCTGTCGTGAATAAACTGTACGAACCTTTTGCATAAGCTGAGTCTTTGCCTAATTATTATTAAATCCAGGGTCTTACAAACCTTGGGGATTGGTCAAAGCTTATTGATTGATAGTTATTATCATTGGGATTGAAAATTCTCTTGACATTGACAGAGTCATAGACCGTTTAGACAACATGAGGAGGACTGCATTGGCGTTTCTCTACAAGTAGGGTGAGTCAACATATTTTCTACTTGCACACACACAAGCAAGCACATAAATCAGTACTAAGGACAGCCACATCATATTTAGCTTACATTGATTGGACTAAATAGTTTTTGGCATTTTTGGCATAGATTATTAGATGATGCTGAAATGTTGAAGTTGAAATGACGCTGGAATTGTGAAAACAGCTCCTGTTTTCTTTGCGACAACTCTCAGTGGTTCTAAATCAATAGTTGTTTAGTAGTTCGAAAATGTCAGAAACATTACCTTGCTTGACCATGCTCTAGGTCATGTAACTGATGTTTTGTGGACTTCAACGAGCAGATGTTGCTCTCCGGGTTTTGTAATGAAACAAATGTGTGGTTGAATTAGTTCTGTCTTCTTATTGTCTTGACCTTAGGCCTATATATCACGGTGCCAAGGCATATGAACTAGCAGGTCATAGCAACGCAATTATCACAACACATAGTTGTAATATGGCTAGGGAGATATTCACAATCATACACCCTGCATCATTCTTGAGTTTTTACAACTTCACACAGGAATCAGTCAAGATCCGAGAGAGCTATGGGTTACAGAGATATGGACATACCGGAGGTTGTTGTAGTTTTCTGATGGTAACTTCTTCAGCACAATTTTAAACTGCTCAAGTTTGTCTGTCAATTCTTTCTCCCTAAATAAAGAGGGGAACAGACAGACATTTGAAGAGCAGAAATTAGAGGGGAGCGAAATCATGTAAAGACACTATGTACTGTATGCTTTTAAGATGTAGACCAATCAAGGACCTTACCCTGCTGCTTGAAACCAATCATTGTAGAGTTCAAAGGTCATGAGTGGTTCAGGCAGCTCTCTCAGGTAGCTTTTCAAAGCCCCTACATGGATAAAAGAGAAAATGCTGCTTAGTGCCTATGTGTTGTTAACTGTCAAGTAAAGATATTTGAAACTTGAAAACCTGAAACTTGAAAAGGGG
Source organism: Oncorhynchus mykiss (assembly GCF_057628025.1). Lineage (NCBI taxonomy): Eukaryota > Metazoa > Chordata > Actinopteri > Salmoniformes > Salmonidae > Oncorhynchus > Oncorhynchus mykiss. The sequence continues at coordinate 10,653,032 of NC_143041.1, forward strand.
TACTGTCAACAGGGACGGTCTCTCTGACCTGCAACTGCATGAGGGTCAGTGAATTCACTGTGGTTCACGACCCCTCCATCCAGACTGCTCTTCAGTCTCTTCACTACCGAGGCTGCTGCTGCCAGACGAAACAGACCCTGGGAGAGAGATGAAGGGAGATAGATTTTATCCAAGAGGGCAAACATTATCGTAGACTGGCTACAGTCCTTTCACCTGCTCAGTTAATTAATAATATCCCATTCACATGTATACCATGTAGTAGATTAATAATCCCAGTCCTCACCTCCTCTCTCATGCCGGTGTGCAGCAGCATGTGAACACACTCCTGGATGGGAACAGCGATCTCCCTACCGCTGTTGTACAGATGAGTCAGCAGGGGCTCCCCGTAAACCTTCCCCTTATAGTTATTCTCCTGGGAGTCTGTGTTAACACACATACTGGTGACACACTGGACAAATCCTAAGCAAGTGGGTGCTACACATTGGATAGGGGGGGGGGGGGGGGGGGGTTACCCATGTACACTAAGTATGGCCTGGGTATTGTAATTGCAAATACACACACACACATACAGTACATACATACACACAGTACATACATACACACACCCTATTCACCTGTTTGACTGTCTTTCAGCTCACTGATGTTTCGTTCGAGGAAGTCATGGGAATTCTTATGATGTTCTGCTTGTAGTTCCAGCAGCTAAGGAGAGAGCACAACCCAGACACTTATCAATTATAATTCCTAATAGCTAATAGCACATGATAATTAACGGAAGTACAGCTTGAAAGGGAGGACAATTAGTAGGCCACACTCACACGAATGAAGTAGTTGGCATAGTCATCTTCTTTAGTGGCAAAGTGATACAGATCTGCAGAGTATTGGTCCTGCGGGGAATGTACAGCCACACAAAAAGTTAATACTGTATGTTAGAGGCTGAAACTACTGCATTAAACAACAAAGTGTCTGAAACAGTAACATCCAACACCATACAACACCTTGATGCTCTCCAGTTTCCTCCAGGCCTCCTCCACCTCCTCTTTCAGCCCATCCTGCTTTGCCTGAGGTCCCGTACTAGCCTGGGACCTGAAGGGGCAAAGTCATTCATGATCAAAAGCCATAAAAAGTAAAAGAAAGAACTCAATGGAGATACTGACTAAAGGTAGTTATTATATATATATATATATATGTGTATAAATGAACTGTGTACTGTCTGGAGCATATAGGATCTGTCAAATACAAACACACAGAATGTGTGACCCACTTGTTGCGTGCATTGTGCCAGTCCATTGTGAGTTTGGCAAACTGCTTCTTGTTTTTGAGAATCTCTGGAAGGTCTTCCTACAGATAGTGTACATATGTCATTACATCTCTCACTAAAGCTCCAGTAGATTACTAAGAAAGGATCATCCTTTGTTTAAAAATGGCCTTTTGGCCTTTATACAGATTACAACTTCTCAATTGAAAATGAAACCTTGTTCAAAATATCACTCTTCCTTAAAAAAGTCCTGCAAAGCTGGTTACAATTCCAATATTATCTACCAGAAAATACAGAAAAAATATTATAGCCAATATTATGGTTTAACTCAAATATACTGATTGATAAAAAAAAACATTATGGATTTTGTAAAATTGTATTATATTTATTACAAATATTATGAATAGGAATGGTGTAGTAATGTCACATATGCAGATATCGAAAATATATGGAAATGTTTTCTCAATCCAAAGTTTTACTGATTGCAGCATTACCTCAAAAATGGATGAGTTAAGTGGAAGGTGGAGAAGGTAAGGAATTGTCTGTCTGCCATACTGTATATTAAAGACCAAAAGTGGCTGAAAAAGGTTGGCATATATATCGAAAAATATGCCAGTTTCATTTGAGGACAAAAACATTGACAGCTGCGCCATACACGTTGCAAAAATATCTGGGAAGAGATTTATTTTCGATGTACCGATTCCATGCACATGGTGTATGAATTGATATACAAAACAGCGCTTCATTCAACATTGAGTTTTCAATTAAAATATTAAACAAAATTCTTGCCACCAACAGAATGTTATATATATGGGACATACAACAATCTCAGCTCTGCATATTTTGCTGTGAAGAAACAGAATCCTTAGATCATTTATTCTGGTATTGTCCCCATCTAGCTTGTTTCTGGCTGAAAAATCACAACATTCTTTTAAAATGATCCCTACAAATAGCAGTGTTGGGCAATTTGGAAAGCCATAGTCAATCAGTCAACAATATAATAATAATCTTAGGAAAAATGTTCCTCTTTAACTCACAATCTGTGGATACTGTGCGATTAGAAAGGTTCAAAATGAATGTAAAACATCACATCACAGTTGAGAAATACATGGCACGTGGATATCAAAAGAGGATGTCTACAGAGATAGGTGGGACGGGCTGAGAGTAGCCCAAAATGTAATGTGTATAATCAAAAAACAATATCTTTGTTGTGTAATTACTGTGTGTAAAAGTACCATGTATGTCAAATGTGTGTAAAATGTATATGTAACAAAAAAGTGTAAAAAACTCAAATATAAAACAAAGTTACTGTTGTCCTCAGAAGAGGGGGGGGGCAATAACATTTTTTAAATAATAATATATATATATATTTTTTTAAAGTTTTCATATGTAATACTACATAATCACAAACTTAAATTGTTATCCAAAAGTGTCTGAATAACTCTTGCTAATGCAGCCCTTACCTCACTGAGTTTATTGAGAGGCTCCAAAACCTCCTTCTCCAGCTTCAGCTCAAAGTCAGACAGTGTTGCGGCCAGATGACTCTCCATGAAGCAACACATCTCCAATACTTTCCTATCAGAGAGGAAATAGACTAATTGATTAATTGATGAATTTTCAACTGATCATTTGGATGATTGAATACATGGTTTGGTTACTTAAAGTACCTGATAGAAGAGTCTGGATCAAAGTCTTTAAAGCTCTCAGCCATGCTAACAGAGAGCAGCATGAGAGGGAGTTTTTTCTGGAGAGAGAGATAATTTTATATTGATAATCATAATAGAATCATTTCAAGTCAAGGGTCAGGGGTGAAAGGTGAAAGAGTAGACTTTACCATTCTTCTCTCTGTGTCCAGCCCTAGTTGACTCTGCAGACAACCCAGCAGCTTCTTGTGAATAACCTGTGCTGCCTTCTTGGCTGGCTCCACCCGCTGCTCCACCTTAGACCAATGAAAATGACAGATATAGAGCGTATCTTATGTTCACACTGAGCTAGGTACAAATGTATTCACTGAGAAATATTTTCACGTAGTGAAATGAGCCACCACTGTCACCCTTTATCATCAGCCTTAACTCACCATAACCAGATCTTCTGTGAGAAGATCTGTGGCATCCTGTGACCTATTAATAATGTTAAAAAAGGCTTTCAGGCAATATTTGTGTTACAGTTGCAGTCTTACTTAGGAATGTTCTTGGTAAGTGGAGTGTGCCAATACAGTATATTTTGCACTATGCTTCTTTGACTAGAATACTGACATTACACAAAATAAAATAAACAGTAAGGCACATTTCCGCATATGATCAAATGCGACATTTTTGCTTAACGTTTCATTCATACATCTATGTGCTTTTACGAAGAAAGAAAACATTTAGGCTACGAGGACATTTATATTCATAGCCACATCCATCGTAAAAACAAGTAGATGACAATAGTGGTCAATGTCGACTCCGTGTATTTTTCCCCCAACTCCTATGGTGGTGCAGTCTGCTAAGGTTGTGAGTTCTAATCCCACACGGGGCAGGTATTTTTTGTTTTCAAATCCTTTATTCACAATATTCATATCTTGCCCACATACTTCTAATTCTGATAAGTGAAAGCATACCTGTGAGAGAGGTTGCCCTGGTAGTAACTATGTTTTTATACAGTATCCAAGAGCAATCTGTGAGTTAATTTGACCATTGGAAAAAGAGCTACTGCGTAAATACTGCAAAGCAGGTTGGATTCATTTTCAAGGTGATGATTACACTGTTCCTACCAACACAATACTACATTAGAAAGATTATATTTTCTGTCCAGAGCTGTATTTGCTCACAATGCACATCATTTTATGATAAAAGCGTGCCAGTGGACTGGTAAGTATGCTTTAGTGAGAAAATGTTGGGATCAATTGCAACTATGTTTACCCGCCCAACCCACAACTTCTCACTTGAATGCGTTTTATAAAAATTGGATAGCGGTTGGGCAAATGCTGACATTGGGGTTGAGAGTTATCCTTTAAAGTTAGAGAGTGGAGGCTACTGCTGTGGGCTGAAACCAGGCCAGAGATGGGGGAGGGGCTGTTTTAGGGGACTTACAAGTGGGATGAGAGAGAGAGAGAGAGAGAGTGAGTGAGTGACAGGCAGAGAGAGAGAGAGAAAGAGTGAGAGAAACAGAGGGAGAGAGAGAAAGAGACAGCGAGAAAGCGAAAGAGAGACAGAGAGAATGAAAGAATGGCAATGAAGTTTCAGCAGCATCTGATAGAGAGCAGTGTTACATCAGTGAAACAGCTGCAGTGTAGCCGTGAAGCCCAAGCATTTTCTAACAGTTTTTTTCTTCTTCAACTAAACAAAAGCCCATAGGCGTCTTTCTATCTGTGTGTGTTTTTTTTTATAGTTAAGGTCACATTCAGTTATTCTGAACAAAGTGAGAATAGTGTAGGTAGGGGCTCCTTTACTGTGGTTAGAGCTCTGTTCTGGTGCAGCCGCACTGTTAATTACCTGGGATTATTAATAGCCTGAAACACGTCAGTGGCATGGAGGCCTGCAAACACACCACTTCCATGGTCTGTTGCAACCTGCTGCAGAAACGCTCAGCTATCAGCCAGGGTAGCGTGGGCATCAACAACCCGACGTGGGTATCAACAACCCGACGTGGGCATCCAATTACATATTTTCTCTGATCTGAAGCATAATACACGTACATACACATGTACAGATTGGCTTTTGTACATGGGACATTACTGGAGCAAAGGACATTCAGGGGCACAGTTTACTCTTTAAGGTACAGGGGAATCTCAAATAAAATTGTATTTGTCACAAGTTTCATAAACAACAGGTGTAGAGTAACAGTGAAATGCTTACTTACAGGCCCTTCCCAACAAGAGAGAAAAATAATAACATGAGGAATAAATACACAATGATTAACGATAACTTGGCTATATACACAGGGTACCAGTACCGAGTCCATGTGCAGGGGTACGATGTAATTGAGGTAGATATGAATCTTGTGGGCGGGGATGTGCCCTCAAGTTAACAATTGAACCCCCCCAGAGTCATATATTTAGAGAGTTTTGCCAATGTAGTTACTGCATTATCAATCAAATGTATTTATAGAGCCCTTTTTACAACAGCAGTTGTCACAAAGTGCATATACAGAAACCGAGCCTAAAACTCCAGAGAGCAAGCAGTGCAGATGTAGAGGCACGTTGGCTAGGAACAACTCCTTAGAAAGGCAGGAACCTAGGAAGAAACCTAGAGGACCCGGCTCTGAGGTGTGGCCAGTCGTTTTCTGGCTAATGTATTGATTGTACATGACATTTCAACATTCTATGGTAGCCATGTTAGCTCACCATTAACATGACATGGCAAATATTTAAACAATGCTATGTAACTAAATGTCTAGAATTAGACGAATATTCTAAATTCTAAAAGTTGGCCTAACTCTCTTAAATATATGGCTCTGCTGTGTCATTGTGTCACAGGCCACACTCAAAGTAAGACATGATGCGCGTAATCTTGCCGTGACGCCATTCAAAATAATTATTCATTGTTATGACTGTTCTCTCACTGAAGATGATGAAACATTACAGTCATCCACTATTCGCACTACACCATGGAACCCTGTCTGCTTCACTCTTCCTCCTACTTTCATACCAACGGTGGCATGATGATCATGAACTCTGCGGTTGTCCTCAGACACCAAAGATACTCTGTCCTTTGCAGAAGTCAGATGACTTTACCACAGGAAGCTGCTGAGGGGAGGACGGCTCATAATAATGGCCGGAACGGAGCAAATGGAATGGCATCCATGTGTTTGATGTATTTGACAGCATTCCCCTGATTCTGCTCCAGCCATTACCATGAGCTCATCCTCCCCAATTAAGGTGCCACCAACCTCCTGTGGACTCTACCAAACAGGCTCCCCACTCACCAAAACCTTGTCTAAAGGTTCTTCTTTCACCCACAGATGCTCATGATGAAAATAACTAAGATTAGAACGTAGAATCAGACTTTAGAGTTTAGATTGTCACAAAACTTGATAGCATTGGTTAGAAGTACAGTATCTCACTATTTATTCTCCATTCTATGCAGTTAGTTCCAAGTTCTTTGAAAATAACTATTGTATTAGAACTGAAAATAAATAAGCTATTGTATTTTCACAAATATATCCCCCTCCAAAAAAACAAAAAGTCCAAAATGGCACATGAAAGTACTTACTTCCCCACAGAGCCAAGCTGCTTCAAGAGGTTGAAAGATTTCAGCATGGTTGCATAGGAGTCAGCCCGCCTCTTACAAATTATCCCTCTGTCTTGACTCCAGCCAGGTCCTCAGTCATGTGTTGCCAAGTCAGTGTCTGTATTATTTCGTTGAGCAGACACCACTGCAAGTGGTTTTCTTCAGTGTGTGTTGTTGGTGTGATGTTCTGTCATCCAGCAGTATTCGTTCTTGTTTTGAAAATGTGCTCTGTGACTGTGTTCAACCGCCACTCAGTCACACAGAGCTCGAAGAGAAGAGGAAGTTGCCTCAAATGAAGCAGCAGCAGAGGAAGAGGGGTTTTTCAATATCAATGTGAAATAATATATACAGTGAATTCAGAAAGCATTCAGACCCTTTACTTTTTCCACATTTTGTTATGTTACAGCCTTATTCTAAAATGGATTAAATAAAAAACATTTCCTCATAAATCTACACACAATACTCATAATAACAAAGCGAAAGCAGGTTTGTAGACATTTTTGTGAATGTTTTCTTTATTTTTACTATTTCCTACATTGTAGAATAATAGTGAAGACATCAAAACTATGAAATAACACATATGGATTCATGTAGTAACCAAAAAAGTGTTAAACAAATCAAATTATATTTTATATTTGAAATTCTTCAAAGTACCCACGCTTTGCCTTGATGACAGCTTTGCCCACTCTTGGTATTCTCTTAACCAGCTTCATGAGGTAGTCACCTGGAATGCATTTACATTAACAGGTGTGCCTTCCTAAAAGTTAATTTGTTGAATTACTTTCCTTCTTAATGGGTTTGAGCCAATCAGTTCTGTTGTGACAGGGTCAGGGCGGTATACAGAAGACAGCCTATTTGGTAAAAAGACCAAGTCAATATTATGGCAAGAACAGCATAAGTAAGTAAAGAGAAATGACAGTCCATCATTACATGAAGGTCAGTCAATACGGAAAATTTCAAGAACTTTGAAAGTTTCTTCAAGTGCAGTCGCAAAAATCATCAAGCGCTATGATGAAACTGGCTCTCATGAGGACCGCCACAGGAAAGGAAAACCCAGAGTTACCTCTGCTGTAGAGGATAAGTTCATTAGAGTTTGCAGCCCAAAGAAACGCTTCACAGAGTTCAAGTAACAGACATATCTCAACATCAACTGTTCAGAGGAGACTGCGTGAATCAGGCCTTCATGGTCGAATTGCTGCAAATAAAATATGACTAAAGGACACCAATAAGAAGAAGAGACTTGCTTGGGCCATAAAACACAATCAATGGACATTAGACCGGTGAAAATCTGTCCTTTGGTCTGAGGAGTCAAAATTTGAGATTTTTTGTTCCAACCGCGCCTTTGTGAGACACAGAGTGGGTGAACTGATAATCTTCGCATGTGTGGTTCCCACTGTGAAGTACGGAGGAGCAGGTGGGACGGTGCTTTGCTGGTGACACTGTCAGTGATTTATTTAGAATTCAAGGCACACTTAACCAGCATGGCTACCACAGCATTCTACGGTGATACGCCATCCCATCTGCTTTGCTTTTTTTTGTAAGAGGGCATATCAAACCAAATTAAAGTTTATTTGTCTCTTGCGCTGAGTACAAGTACAAGTTTTCACCTTACAGTGAAATACTTACTTACAAGCCCTAACCCACAGTGCACTTTTTAAGTAAAAAGTAGGTATTAGGTAAACAATAGATAAGTAAAGAAATAAAAAAAACTGTAAAATGACAGTGAAAATAACAGTAGCGAGGCTATATACATGTGGTACCAGTACAGACTCAATGGGGCACCCGCTTAGTTGGGCTAATTGAGGTAATATGTACATGTAGGTAGAGTTAAAGGGACTTAGCATAGATGATAAACAGAGAGTAGCAGCAGCGTAAAATAGATGTCTTATGGCTTGAGTGTAAAAGCTGTTGAGAAGCCTTTTTGTCTTAGCCTTTCTCTGACATCGCCTGGTGTAGAGGTCCTGGATGACAGGCAGCTTGGCCCCAGTGATGTACTGGGCCATACACACTACACTCTGCAGTTCCTTGCGGTCGGAGGCCGAGCAGTTGCCGCACCAGGCAGTGATGCAACCAGACTCTCGATTTTGCAGCTGTAGAACCTTTTGAGGATCTGAGGACCCATGCCAAATCTTTTCAGTCTCCTGAGGGGGAATAGGTTATGTCGTTCCCTCTTCACGACTGTCTTGGTATTTTTGGACCCTTCTAGTTTGTTGGTGATGTGGAGACCAAGGAACTTGAAGCTCTCAACCTGCTCGACTACAGCCCTGTCGATGAGAATGGGGGCGTGCTCGGTCCTCCTTTTCCTGTAGTCACAATCCTCTCCTCTATCTTGATTACGTTGAGGGATAGGTTATTATTCTGGCACCACCCGGCCAGGTCTCTGACCTCCTCCCTATTGTGTTGAACGCTGAGCTGTAGTCCATGAATATCATTCTCACGTAGGTGTTCCTTTTGTCCAGGTGTGAAAGGGCAGTGTGGAGTACAATAGAGATTGAATCATCTGTGGATCTGTTTGAGCGGTATGCAAATTGGAGTGGGTCTTGGGTTTCTGGGATCATGCTGTTAATGTGAGCCACTACCAGCCTTTCAAAGCACTTCATGGCTACGGACGTGAGTGCTACGGGTCTGTAGTCAATTAGGCAGGTTACCTTATTGTTCCTGGGCACAGGGACTATGGTGGTCTGCTTGTAGCTTTCATCAATCAATCAATAAATTTGTCAAATTTATTGATAAAGCCCTTCTTACATCAGCTGATGTCACAAAGAGCTGTACAGAAACCCAGCCTAAAACCCCAAACAGCAAGCAATGCAGTTGTAGAAGCACAGTGGCTAGGAAAAACTCCCTAGAAAGGCCAGAACCTAGGAAGAAACCTAGAGAGGAACCAGGCTATGAGGGGTGGCCAGTCCTCTTCTGGCTGTGCCAGGTGGAGATTATAACAGAACATGGCCAAGATTTTCAAATGTTCATAGATGACCAGCAGGGTCAAATAATAATAATCACAGTGGTTGTCGAGGGTGCAACAGGTCAGCACCTCAGGAGTAAATGTTAGTTGACTTTTTATAGCCGATCATTCAGAGTATCTCTACCGCTCCTGCTGTCTCTAGAGAGTTGAAAACAGCAGGTCTGGGACAGGTAGCACATCCGGTGAAAAGATCAGGGTTCCATAGCCGCAGGCAGAACAGCTGAAACTGGAGCAGCAGCAGCACTGCCAGGTGGACTGGGGACAGCAAGGAGTCATCAGGCCAGGTATTCCTGAGGCATGGTCCTAGGGCTCAGGTCCTCAGAGAGAGAAAGAAAGAAAGAAAGAAAGAAAGAAAGAAAGAAAGAAAGAAAGAAAGAAAGAAAGAAAGAAAGAGAGAAAGAGAGAGAAAAAGAAAGAAAGAGAATTAGAGAGAGCATACTTAAATTCACATAGGACACCAGATAAGACAGAAGAAATACTCTAGATATAACAGACTGACCCTAGCCCCCCGACACATAAACTGCATAAATACTGGAGGCTGAAACAGGAGGGGTCGGGAGACACTGTGGCCCCGTCCGACGATAACCCCGGACAGGGCCAAACAGGCAAGAATAACCCCACCCACTTTGCCAAAGCACAGCCCCCACACCATTACAGGGATATCTTCAACCACCGACTTACCATCCTGAGACAAGGCCGAGTATAGCCCACAAAGATCTCTGCCACGGCATCACTCCAAGGGGGCGCCAACCTGGACAGGAATATCACGTCAGTGACTCAACCCACATCAATGTAATTGTCTGCATAATTTCCCATCCCCCATACATTTGAGGGTAAATACTGTATATATATTTATATACATACATACACATACCCACATATATATAAATATACATACAAATACACATACATATCTTTTTAAAATGCATTTTACTATTATTTCCCTGAAACCTTACTCCCCTAATTGGAGTAAACCTACTAGATAACAACACTTAGGCTTCTACTTCCAGCTTATACATACTATATATATTTTACAGACACAGACACAATCTATTTTACAATAGTTATATTTAGTTTGTTTTTAGTCCTGGCCTTCCTCTATTTCTGATGTCCATTCATTTGGATTTCTATTTGCTATATATTTTTAACTGTGCTATTTCACAAAAGTTCTGAACCTATATATACATTTTACAGACACAGTATATTTTACATTTATTTTCTTGTTGTTCTTAGTCCCACCCTTTAGCTCCATTCAACCCCTCCCACTATCTCTTAACACCATCCAAAGTGAATTTCCATTTGCCATATATTTTTCAACTGTGCTGTGATGCTTCACAAACGTTCTGAACCTTCGTATTCTCATAGCTTCTACAGATTGTAAATTAAAGATAAACATTTTTGCTAAAAGTAGTTTTATATTATTGTTCGTATGACTATGACTTTTCAAATCACCCAGTATTGCTATCTACAGTGTTAGCTCCAGGTAAATTATTAAATTCTTCAGCCATTCCTTGACCTGTGACCAAAACGAGCTATGTATGGACAGTACCAAATGAAAGTGGGACTATCGTTTGTTTTTCAACAGGACAATGACCCAAAACACATCTCCAGGCTGTGTAAGGGCTATTTGACCAAGAAGGAGAGTGATGGAGTGCTGCATCAGATGACCTGGCCTCCACAATCACCCGACCTCAGCCCAATTAAGATGGTTTGGGACAAGTTGGACCGCAGAGTGGAGGAAAAGCAGCAAACAAGTGCTCAGCATATGTGGGAACTCCTTCAAGACTGTTGGAAAAGCATTCCTCATGAAGCTGGTTGAGAGAATGCCAAGAGTGTGCAAAGCTGTCATCAAGGCAAAGGGTGACTACTTTAAAGAATCTCAAAAATAAAATGTATTTTGATTTGTCTAACACTGCTTACTACCTGATTCCATGTGTTATTTCATAGTTTTGATGTATTAGCTATTATTCTACAATGTAGAAAAACCCTTGAATGAGACGGTGTGTCCAGACTTTTGACTGGTACTGTAAGTATTCAGACCCTTTGCTATGGGACTCGAATTTAAGCTCAGGTGCATCCTTGTTTACATTGATCATCCTTGAGATGTTTCTAAAACATGATTGGAGTTCACCTGTGGTAAATTCAAGTTATTGGACATGATTTGAAAAGAGACACACCTGTATATAGCATTGAAGGTCCCCAAGAACACAGTAGCCTCGGACATTCTTAAATGGAAGAAGTTTAGAACTACCAAGACTCTTCCAAGAGCTGGCCACCTGGCCAAACTGAACAATCGGAGGAGAAGGGCCTTGGTCAGGGATGTGACCAAGAACCTGATGGTCACTCTGACAGAGCTCCAGAGTTCCTCTGTGGAGATGGAAGAACCTTCCAGAAACCCAATAATCTCTGCAGCACTTCACCAATCAGGCCTTTAGGGTAGAGTTGCCAAACGGAAGCCACTCCTCAGTAAAAGGCACGATAGCCTGCTTGGAGTTTGCCAAAAGGCACCTAAAGAACAAGATTCTCTGATCTAATGAAACCAAGATTGAACTCTTTGGCCTGAATGCCAAGCGTCACGTCTGGAGGAAACCTGGCACCATCCCTACGGTGAAGCACGGTGATGGAAGCATCATGCTGTGGGGATGTTTTTCAGACCAGGGACTGGGAGACTAGTCAGGTTTGAGGGAAAGATGAACGGAGCAAAGTACAGAGAGATCCTTGATGAAAACCTGCTCCAGAGCGCTCAGGACCTTAGACTGGGGCGAAGGTTCACCTTCCAAAAGGACAACGACCCTAAGCACACAGCCAAGACAACGCAGGAGTGGCTTCGGGACAATTCTTTGAATGTCATTCTTTGAATGCCCAGCCAGAGCCCAGACTTGAACCCGATAAAACATCTCTGGAGAGTCCGGCAAATAGCTGTGCAGCAACGCTCCCCATACAACCTCACAGAGTTTGAGAGGATCTGCAGAGAAGAATGGGAGAAAATCCCCAAATACAGGTGTACCAAGCTTGTAGCGTCATACCCACGAAGACTTGAGGTTATAATTGCTGCCAAAGGTGCTTCAACAAAGTACTGAATAAAGGGTCTGAGTACTTATATAAATGTGAAATTTCAGTTTTTAATTTGCAAAATAAAAAATAAAAAACTGTTTTTGTTTTGTCATTATGGGGTATTGTGTGTAGATTAATAGGGGGGGAAACTATTTCATCCACTTTAGAATAAGGCTGTAACGTAACAAAACGTGGAAAAAGTCAAGGGGTCTGAATACTTTCTGAATGCACTGTACATACAGTATCTGAGTCATAGATAACCTTACAGTGCATTCGGAAAGTGTTCTGAGTCGCATATCAAAGGGTCTGAATACTTATGTCAATAAAGTATTTCTGGGTATTTTTTTAATGCATTTGCAAAAATGTCTAAAAACCTATTGTCTCTTTGTCATTATGTCTCATTGTGTGTAGATTGATGAGGAAAAACATTTATTTAATCCATTTTAGAATAAGGCTGTAACATCATAAAATGTAGAAAAAGTTAAGGGGTCTGAATACTTTTCAAATTCTTTGTATACCTGCCTAGATGTCGTAATCTTCACCTTTAATTGAGGATGATCAGTTTGATAGAATATATTACTGTACTATACAGTTATAGGATGTAAACTTCCATATGTATGATTGATGATATAAACTAATGAATGGTCTGAGTCATATACACTGATTATACAAAACATTAGCAACACCTGCTCTTTCCATGACATAGACTGACCAGGTGAATCCAGGTGAAAGCTATGATCTCTTATTGATGTAACCTAATAAATCCACTTCAAGCAGTGTAGAGATGAAGGGGAAGAGACAGGTTAGAGAACGATTTTTAAGCCTTGGGTCAACTGAGACATGGATTATGTATGTGTCCCATTCAGAGGGTGAGTGGGCAAGACAAAATGTTTAAGTGCCTTTGAACGGGGTATGGTAGTAGGTGCCAGGCAGACCGGTTTGTGTCAAGAACTGCAACCCTGCTGTGTTTTTCCTGCTCGACAGTTTTCCGTGTGTATCAAGAATGGTCCACCACCCAAAGGACATCCGGCCAACTTGACACAACTGTGGGAAGCATTGGAGTCAACATGGGCCAGCATCCCTGTGGAACGCTTTTAACACCTTGTAGAGTCCACGCCCTGATGAATTGAGGCTGTTCTGAGAGCAAAAGTGTGTGCAACTCAATATTAGAAGGTTGTTTCTACTGTTTTGTACACTCAAAGTATACTGTATACCAGGTTTCCCTAACTGGTGACCCACGGGTGGTTTTATGTGTTTTAGGAGCATAAATAAAATATTTTAATTGTTGGACATAATAGACTGTAAAAACTCCAGGAAATCAGCCCCAAGTTATATTCCCAAGTATTCCAAAACATAATAGAGAGACGTGATTGTATACAAATGTAAGCAAGGTTTGAAATTATTATGTTTTAGTCAAATATTATATCTGTTTTGGCTTCTTGTGGTTAATTTGAAATCTATAAATTATTTGTAATTATGTTCCCGCCCCCCAAACTGAGCAATCGGAGGAGAAGGGCCTTGGTCCAGAAAATATCTGCCCATGGCTGAATCTAGTTGATGATCCCTGCTGTATACTGTATGTCTGCCTAGATGTAGTATTCTGCAACTTTAATTTCGGGTATGCTGGTTGAGGATGGACCATGCATAGTAGATTGTGCAAGGGACCTTGGTAAATCTTGTAGTAGCTACTAACAAGGATTTACCAAGACACACACACACACCTATCCATTTATTTTCAAAACACATCACTGAATACAGGCCTGTCTGTGTCTACATCAGTCCCCCGATGACTTGAGGATATGCACAATACTTTTACTTTACATGAGAATCTAAATACAACGTCTATGGTGCTATTATGGGCGAATAATACTGGACGATCTGACATTCATGGCTTCTGTTCAGTCTCTGCTTCTGTAAATGGAAGCGGTCTGTCCACAGCACTCATAGGAGCAGGATGTGAGAGAGAGAGAAAAGGGGAAACACAATCTATTGAAGTCTGGGCGTCACTTCTCATATTGAGTCTAATAACTATGGTATGTGAGTGGTGACACAATAGCAATCTATCCTAGCTATGCTTTCTGATAGGCTTATACTATAGTTGACATTTCTGAAAATGTCCAGTTTATCTACAACATCAATACAGTTGCATGTAGGCCCATGGGCAGATTGGCTGCTGTGGCCTTATCAAATACTGCAGCCTGGTGGTCACAGTGAAATTGCAAAGAGATAGTCACTAGGTATGGGGTGATGGGTAGATTGGTGAACGGTGTGGAAAATGAGCAATAAGCAATAGCCAAAGCTTATAGTCTTCAGCTACCATCTCGGGGGGAAAAAATGGTTTCACCTATATGCATTGTAGCGACCATCAGTGCGGTCCCCCAAATCCACTACAGTATCATAATCTTGTGTGTTATCACTCTGTTCAACGACACCCTGGAAGCCAAGCAGTGACTCAACGTATTACACACCGTCTGTCAGAGCATTCACATCAGCTACTGAAGCCAAAGCAGATCTTTTGTCCAGCTCTGAAAAGCTTGGGGTGTGCAAGAACAAAATGTTCTATATGAGGCATTAAAGAGTCCGTATAATTAGGCCTACAGCTTCTGCAATGTCATACAGAGCATTCAGAAAGTATTCAGACCCCTTCACTTTTTCCACATTGTTACGTCAGAGCCTTATTCTAAAATTGATTAAATTGTTTCCCCCCTTATCAATCTACACACAATAACCCTTAATGGCAACACAAAAACAGGTTTTTAATGTTTGCAAAAGTATGTAAAAAAAACCTGACCTCCTGAGTGGCGCAGAGGTCTAAGGTACTGCATCACAGCGCTTGAGGCATCACTATAGATCCGGGTTCCATCCCAGGCTGACTCGCAGCCGGCTGTGACCTTGAGACCCATGAGGCGGCACACAATTGGCCCAGTGTTGTCCGGGTTAGGGGAGGGTTTGGCCGGCTGGGATGTCCTTGTCCCATCGCGGTCTAGCCACTCCTATGCCGGGCGCATGCACGCTGACACGGTCACCAGTTGTACAGTGTTTCCTTTCCCTAGTCCGTACAGGATTTACTGCATGGGACAAGACTAACTACCAATTGGATATCACAAAATTGAGATAAAATAAATTTTAAAAAAGACATCTCACATTTATGTAAGTATTCAAACCTTTTACTCTGTACTTTGTTCAAGCACCTTTAGCAGCGATTACAGCCTCGAGCCTTCTTGGGTATGACGCTACAAGCTTAGCACACCTGTATTTGGGGAGTTTCTCTCATGCTGTCAGAATAGCTGCGGAGCATCGCTGCACAGCAAATTTTCAGCTTTCTCCAGAGATGTTCGATCAAGTTGAAGTCTGGGCTCTTGCTGGGCCACTCAAGGACATTCAGAGACTTGTCCCGAAGCCACTCCTGCATTGTCTTGGCTGTATGCTTAGGGTTGTTGTCCTGTTGGAAGGTGAACCTTCACCCCAGTCTGAGGTCCTGAGTGCTCTGGAGCGGGTTTTTATTAAGGATCTCTCTGAGCTCCATTCAGTCCCTTAATGCTGAAAAACATCCCCACAGCATGATGCTACCACCACCATGCTTCACTGTAAGGATGGTGCCAGGTTTCTTCCAGACGTGACACTTGGCATTTAGGCCAAAGAGTTAAATCTTGGTTTCATCAGACCAGAGAATCTTGCTTGTCATGGTCTGAGATTCCTTAAGTTGCCTATTGTCAAACTTCAAGCGGGCTGTCATGTGCCTTTTACTGAGGAGTGGCTTCTGTCTGCCCCTCTGCCCTAAAGGCCTGATTGGTGGAGTGCTGCAGAGATGTTTGTCCTTCTGGAAGGTTCTACGATCTCCATAGAGGAACTCTGGAGCTCTGTCAGAGTGGCCATCGGGTTCTTGGTCACCTCCCTGACCAAGGCTCTTCTCCCCCGATTGCTCAGTATGGCAGACTCTAGGATGAGTCTTGGTGGTTCCAAACTTCTTCCATTTAATAATGATGGAAGGCCACAGTGTTCTTAGGGACCTTCAATACTGCAGAAATGTTTTGGTACCCTTCAGATCTGTGCCGACACAATCCTGTCTGAGCTCTACAGACAATTCCGTCGACCACATGGCTTGCTTTTTGCGCTAACATGCACTGTCAACTGTGGGACCTTATATAGACAGCTGTGTGCCTTTTCAAATCATGACCAATCAATTGAATTTATGACAATTGCACTCCAATCAAGTTGTAGAAACAATGTTCAAAGGAAACACGATGCACCTGAGCTCATTGCCGAGTGTCATAGCAAAGGTCTGAATAGTTACGTAAATAACTTGTTTAAAAATACATTTGCAAACATTTCTAAAAACCTGTTTTTGCTTTATTATTGGGTATTGTGTGTAGATTGATGAGGAAAATGTTTTTAATTTAATACATTTAGAACAAGGCTGGAGCAAAACAAAATGTGTAAAAGGGGAAGGGGTCTGAATACTTTCAAAATGCACTGTGTGATGTGTATGGTGCAGCGTAGGCTAAGAATGTATTACGAGTCCATTCAATAAAAGATAAATGATACCCAAAACAATAGTTATTAATTTATCTATTAATGTATTTATTTCTATACAACAAATGAACTCAAAGACAAAAATCAAACAGTTGACCAATCCTGGAGAGTCATTATTATAAACATTAAAACACTTTGTATATACTGTATGTTTTCAAGAGAGAAATGAGTTTCAGCCACCTCCATTCATAGAATATTGCTTTCCTGTTAAAAGGCATCTCAGGTTCCAACCATCACACTATAGCATAGCATCCTTATGACTAATAGAGTGGGCGCGTTCCTCTGCCCAGCCGTTGCTTATGCATGCCAAATCTTACAATGCCCAGAAAGGTATTTTACCCATCAGCTAACCACATTATGTTATAGCAATCTGGTGCCTGACCACAGTCGATGAGGATGCACGCAACCATTGTTGATGCATCCAACTTCTGAGCAGGGGAACGCGACCATTGACATTGCCCTGTGTGAACTGTCAAAAGGCAAAAAAATTATAGAAGAGAAAACCATAGCACTGAAAAAGAGACTTACAGTATGAGGCCCCAGCAACTCAAGGTAATTATGAAATATTAACAATTAATTTTTATGCCAACAGAGCTCCTTTTTGACTACAAGACTTTACGCTGCAAGGTGGTTCAATCAGAAATTAGAGCCAGCTGGCAGCTGAAACGAGCTAAACATGTCTGGGCAGAAACACAAACAGAATAAAGGGTAAAAACTCCAACACCTAAATAGAAGTTGCATAAAGGCTGACATTCCTTTATACATGTTCTGTCTGAGACACTTCTGCCTATGGGACCTCTTCTTTCCTTTGGAGGCAAATGACTTTGAACTGTCAGGTTGTGAATGAAGACAACTGGTAGAGATGAAACAGAACATAATAAAGAATACATAAAGATTTCCTGTATAACATGTTCCTCTGTCCCAACCACCACCACCTGATTCACCTTAATAACAGGTCAGATGAAAGTATACAAACCCCTACTCATCCTCCCACAACACTTCCCATTCATAAGTAAACAGTGTTAAAATGCAAAAAATATAATCAAAGAATGATCTCCAGCAGCTTTAGAATTAGAACACAGGGGAGGAGTGAAGACACTAGAACGCCTGCCGCTGTGACCTCACAGAATACGGAGGAACTAAACAGGCAAACCTGAAGTGCTCCTTTTCCGTCTCCTCCATAACGCCCGGCACACACCCTTCCCTCATCGGAGATGAAGGGCAGGAGCCCAAGCACATGTTACCCCTGAGCTGACAACCCTCATATCGATCCCCTCCTACAGTCTTCTTGTCTCTCCATCCTCCCCAGATCGTTTTCCAGGCCAAGTCCTCGGGAGACAGGCCTAACGCTTGGACTTGGAGTCTTCAGCTTCTTTTTCTAGGAAATCATCAGATAAAGACAGTCAGCCACTGAATTCAAAAGGAGCAACCACAGTCTGTCTGAATAAACAGTGCCCGTATGACTTTCTGACTAACCATTTAAGCCCTGTGTTCCTGTCAGACAGTATAGCACAAAGGACAAGCACAGTATGAGAGATTCCTTATCCCTCACCTTTTTTGAGGCCGTCCCTCTTCTTTTGTGCGTCCTCTCTCTGCTTCTTGATGATGGCCAGCCTGGCGAGGTCGGCCCGTGCCTGGTCTGTCTTCCCCTCTAGGTGAAGCTTCATGTAGCGTTCCTTAGCTTTCTGCTTCTCTATCTCCTCCCTGAGACAAAAAGCAAGATGGTCAAACAGGGTCCTGCTTTCAAGACTTTAGAATAACATATCCTTGCCTACACCTACTTCCAAGACTTTCACCAACAAGTCAAAACGGGCTCTTCCTAAATCCACTGACTTCAATCCTTTCATTTTAGACATTGGCATTAGGCCTGAGACTTGAAGGAAAAGAGAGATCCTCACCTCTCTCGGCGTGACAGCTCTTTGGGTGCGTTGACATCAAGCTCGGTCACCTTCTTACTTTTCTGGGATATACGGTTGGGATTCTCAATCTCAATCAATCCTTCCACTCCACTCTTCTTCTTATTCTGCAGTAACAGAACATCAAGACATTGAACAGAGAGCCAACACTGCAGCTCTGACTGAGGTAGTGCTGGCAAGTAAATGGTAGGTGACACTTTGAAAGTGAGTAGGTGCATCTTGACAAGCCTTTCAGTAAAACCACAACACTTCTAATTCCTTAGCGGACAGACTAGACATTAAAAGGAGATCCCGCACTCACAACGTCCTCCTCTTCACTGCTGCTGTCATCAGATCCTGATGACTTCTCCTCCTCCTTCTCTACTCCACCGTTCGCCTCCTATCACACATTCACAGGTTAGATCATGTTCAAGACGTCATGTCTGTTTGAAATGTATTTCACACCTCTGAATATATAGATATATGTTACTAGCTAAATTAACTGGTGCAGGAGGTCGAGCAGCCAGGCTATAGACTGCAAGGTAAACACATTTTTAACCATCCTTGACAATAACTCCAATCGAGGGCAGGTGGAACACCAAAAAGCAGAATAGAGAAAAATATTAAATCCACTTTTTGCAGAGTAAGGAGCTCCCTCGTAATTTAGTTGAAGGACATCGCTATCTTCCCAACATCATTGCTGGAACTAAAAGATGTCTGTCTTCCCCTCTAGGTGAAGCTTCATGTAGCGTTCCTTAGCTTTCTAAGTGACGCAGCCACACGTGGAAGAACATGAGCACTTTACACAGCTTCACCCAAAAAAAGACCTACACATATTCGAAAGGCATTTATCACACAGTATATTCTAAAGGTATTTCTCAATCTGGATTTAAAATATTTCGGTATATTTATTCATTGGAGTTACACCTGCAATTTGAAACGGGAGTTTAAGTCACTGGTGGGTTCCAAATCAAGAATTTATGAAATATCAGCAAGTAAATGCAGGTTGAAAATATATTTCCCACGCATTGCACTTGCAAAGCTGGAACCTTGTGTGTGGTCTATAATACAGGGAGGGATCTGTTTAGAACTGTTAACCACAAGGGGCAAAAACTAGATATCCCCTCAGAGCCATGGGTCCTTTACTCACCAGCTCTCTCTGTGCTTTCATCTGTCTATCAATCTCTTCAGGGTTGCTGAACTGCTTTCCCCGGCCCTTGTGACCTTTTTTACCTAAAAAACAAACAAACGACAAATGAGAGCAAGGCATGTTGTAGGAGATCAGAGACGAGTCAGACATGACGTCCACTCTGCAGGATGGTTACAGATGTCAGAAAGTGATTGAGCTTCTTCGATGCCTTACTATATTGTGGCATAATGTAACTTAGTTACATATCATTACTACTGGGGATGAAATTAACTGGCTGAAATCAACTGGGTACAAATGGTGTTCGCCAGACCAAGTTTAGCGATCAACTACTGTAGTGACAGTAGCCTAGCTTGCAAGCTAACTAGCTAGCTAATAGCTGTAACTAGTTAGCTTGCTAGTTAACTAACGTTACGCCAGTTCTCACGAAACGTTGATACTCAAGTAGAAGATACATTTGACCAGATCCACCAATTAGTTAGCTAGCAAGCTATATTTCTTGAGTTGATATTACGTTGGCTGGCTAACTTAGCTAACAGTTACACTTGGAACGTTAGCGAAAATAACGGCGCTGGATACTCACCGCCTCTTGGCATATTTGGTATAGGAACTTGAACGACTAAGACCGCAAATAAATAAGTTCACTGTTTCCAGTTAAACATAGAGTTTATTTTCTAAAGAAAAGGCCTTCGCGACACAGTCCTCTTCCAGCTAGACTATCTTTTACCCGCTTCCTGAGAGCAACAAGAGTGGAAGGCGTTAAAAGTACAATGACGCAATATTCAGCCAATCGCTACACAGGGATTTTGACAGACTTGTCAACAGACCATTCACACCAGGAAAACACATGCACAATGTACGAAAGGTAAAAATAGCCAATGATAAACACAGATCTATAGGTGCGTTGCTTTAACTAAGCACCGCCATAATAACTTTTGTGGCGGTCATTTTTTCACTAGCAAATGTTGCGTTTATATTTTTGTTCAGTACAGTTCACAGACAAGGCATGTGTATTTGTTATTGAAATGATTCAGAACTACGAGAGAACTTGCATCTCCAGACAAAATACATGTCCAAGATGGTCACATTTTCTATTTTGATCCTCCCATTCAAAATTGCAGTCCTTTTTGTTGACATCGGACAGCTTTGTTTTTCGTATAGGATTCAACCTCAGAGGCCCCTAAAGCATCTCTTTGATCGTCTTCAGACCTGAGCCATAGAGCATGGCCAGTATGATGGAGGATATCCAGGCTGTGTCGCCGTGACCCACGAAAAAATCCTTCATCAGCTCTTTGAAGTAGACACTGATGGCTTTGGGGAAGGTGTAGGAGAACCCAGTAACAACGAAACAGCTGAGCAGCATTATGCTGCCCCCCGCCATCATCAGGGGATGAAGCCTCCATCCTCTTGGTTGTACTGACTCCCATTGTCCATCAAGAGGGTGTTCCTCGCTAGGAGGCAGGAGTGGGGTGTTACACAATCCATGTCTCAAATGTGGAATGTATATTGTGGAAGGAGGTACTGTGGCTCACACTGAGTAATAATTGGTCAATTCATAACCAAACAGTGAAAATGTCACTTTCTTTTTGTTTTCCCCCACACACTGGTGCAATGCTTACTCAATGAACGACTGACTAAGCCTTTGGATTATGATTGTATTTACTGCATTTGTTTACAGTGACTTGGCCTGTTTGAGAAAGCTAATCAGATTGAATGTGTCTGATATGGTGTCTGAGATTGCTGTTAATAACAGCTTGTTACTATAGAATTGTCTCTTGCCACACAGAAGTATGATGTAACTCTATTTACTTGATGGATGGGCTTGTTTGTTTAGGCCTTGAATTAAATATCTGCTTAGTTGCTGGTGTCTGATCTTGACACATTCACTGACCCATTTCACCACAATCTCAAGCATCCCCACCAATAAAAGTACATTTTGAGTTAATGGAGTCTACAGTTATCCCTCTTTAAGAAAATGTATAAAAACCTTCTCTTGCATGGGTCCTCAGATCCTCAAAAGGTTCTATAGCTGCACCATCGAGAGCATCCTGACTGGTTGCATCCCTGCCTGGTATGGCAACTGCTCGGCCTCCGACTAGAGGGTAGTGTGTACGGCCCAGTACATCACTGGGGCCAAGCTTCCTGCCATCCAGGACCTCTATACCAGGCGGTGTCAGAGGAAGGCCCTCGAAATTGTCAAAGACTCCACCCACCCTAGTCATAGACTGTTCTCTCTGCTACCGCACAGCAAGCGGTACCGGAGCACCAAGTCTAGAAGCCTCTTGAACCTAAACAGCTTCTACCCCCAAGCCATAAGCCTCCTGAACATCTAATCAAATGGCTACCCAGACTATTTGCATTGCCGCCCGTACCCTCTTTTACGCTACTGCTCTCTGTTTATTATCTATGCATAGTCACTTTAATAACTCTACCTACATGTACAAATGACCTCAATTACCTCGACTAACCGGTGCCCCCACACATTGACTTTGTATTGGTACTCCCTGTAATATAGCCTCGCTATTGTTATTTTACTGCTGCGCTTAAATTATTTGTTTTATTTTTGGGGGTATTTTTCTTAAAACGGCATTTTTGGTTAAGGGCTTGTAAGTAAGCATTTCACTCTAAGGTCTAACCCTGTTGTATTCAGCACGTGACAAATAACATTGGATTTGACATTGTTAAACACATGGCAAAAACATTACAGGAATGTTACAGTAAAGAATTTTAGCTGAATAATAGGATGCAGTATGTATAATGAAGTAAACTGCTGGAGAAATCTGCTGAGATCACTGAAACCAGCTTGTTTTTCAGCTACAGAATTAAATAGCCTACCTCTAATGACATTCCTCACATTCAACATCTGGTGTAACAACATTCTAGTAGTTACATTGTAATAACAATCTCACCTGACCTGTGACAGAAAACCACAGGGATCCAAGAGATGGTAGAAATATCCAGTGATACAGTTCTGAAGATGGAGACCTGTTGAATTTGTAAACTCCACAATCCAGAGCATCCTTCTGCCCCCCCCACCCCACACATTCTTGCCAGTTTACATCAGACGTTGGTCTAAGCTTGCATTAGTATGGGCACTTGCATACTAATACAGACATGTATGCAAACAAAACATAACTTTATGAAATGTAGTTAAAACCTTTTAATAAAGTAGAAAGGATATGAAAACAAATATTCTAATACACACAGCTGCCAAACCCATACACACACACACACACACAGGACGTTGAATATAAATCATTGTATTCTAAAATAGTTCAGCACTGATACGATAATGCTTACAAAATTAATGAATCAAAGAAATTCATTTTTATAAAAGGATAGGGCACATTTAAACTCTCATACCTTCAACGATTTAAAATCCATATAACGTATATAACGTATAAAAGTCTAATTTTACAGCACAGTTGGTCACTAACACTGCCATCCATCACCATCCCTCATCTATCCCCTTAATTAATTCCTTTTCAAGTGTCACTGGGAAACCCGTCTTCAGTTTTCTATTCATCACTTCTTCCTTCGGCTGTGATTTTTCACCTCCTCCAGTTCCTTCTCCATCAGGTGAGACTCTGCAGTGGTTTCTGACAACTTAAGGGAAAGGAAATCGGTTACTTAACCTCTAATTTTCTAAGCCGTTGTTTATATTTTTAACTAAGTTAACACATGGAGTTGTTTTAAAATGGTCATACCATGGATCCTTTAGCTATTGGATTTAGAATTTTAAGACCCTTTAAGGTAATTTGTTTTATTTTTATAATTTGATAAAATATTGAATTTGGCCCAAAGAAACACACTGAATAACACATTCATAAATGGCAAAAAAGACAAACACCGCCGTAGCTCTGCCACTTTTCACCGCAGCTGTGGAAGGGCGACATTGGCGGATGCGGTGGATTGAGACTCAGCCAATGCAAACTGACCGATTTTGATGGGGATTTTTGTATTATGTTCATTAGATTGACGCACGGGTACATCAATAGAGTCTTAAGGATTTTAAAAGGGAGTGTAGCACTTATTTCTCACTGCCAAAAACGCATATAATTTTAACTTAGAGAACGCCAAGAAAACATTACCAAATTAAACTCTTTAATCAATTATTATAATGTGGCGGGCAAATTGGGCGTCTACTCGTCCCTCTGCAGGGCACATTTCATCCCTGAAAACTTCCACCGCTATAAACAATGGAAGGAGTGCTTCAGCAAGAGGTTGCTTCTCAAAGTGGATGCTGTCCCTACCATCAATGTGGCTTCTAAAGCATCTCAAACAGCCAGCACCACCAGCAGCACCCAAGCATTATCATGGGCTTCAGTGAGCATGTAAATCAACCTGGTAAGTGAAAGAGTTAGCTTGCTACCTCTATGCTAATGTTTGCTTGCTATATTGCACTTAGCTCACAGCTTTCATCTAAATAACAATGATTCAGATTGTTTAATAGTCACATGTACAGGGTTGCAGGTAGCCTAGCGGTTAAGAACGTTGAGCCAGTAACTGAAAGGTCATTGGTTTGAATCCCAAAGCCGACTAGGTGAACAATCTGTCGACGTGCCTTTGCGCAATGCACATAACAATCATTGCTCCTGTAAGTCGCTCTGGACAAGTGTGTCTGCTAAATGACGTAAATGTGATTGCAGGGTGCAGTGAAAATCTTAGGCTTCGAGCTCCTGCAATGTTTTATCGGAGCTCGAGGCGAGGCGCCCTCTGTCAGTGCCATCTTAGCCAAGATAAAAACTAAACAAATGTAGACGTCTGCCAGCTGTTGGTCGCTAACTGCTGATGCTGTCATACTATAGATTGCCTTGTACTATGGGAAAGAGTAGTGTTGGTGATTGTGGAGGCTGCACGTTGCGATAATTTGGCCATTTTGTGGCTCTAGGAGAGTTGTCTATAAAGCCTGCCGATTGTGGGTTCATCCGAAATGACATTTTGGAGATTCCCCAGAGCCATGCCTTTACTGGAGGGGTGGATTGTGCTCATTGTGAAAGTTTTTAATTTGTTTATTTTAGGATTAATGTTGTCACGGTTACTTCTTGCTGGAGAGGCAGCTGCTAACATTAGTTTGCTATAGCTAGCTATCCTCTTCCTCCATTTCTGAATGAATTTGTGGCCATTTGTTTTCCACTAGCAAAATAAGTGAGCTAGATTGTTAGTGTACTGCAATATGTCGATAACACAGCTAAGTTTGACACTGGTATGGGCTAGTAAATATCCTAAACCTAGCCAGCTAGATGTGAAGCTAAAACCGGGGAGAGCGAGGAGAGAATTCATTTTCTGTTTCATCTGCTGCTGGCTTGCTCAAATACATATTTCCACATGTAATTTATGAAATTAGATTTTTATTCCATAAAGATTGTAATTTAGTCAATATGTTGTGAATATTGTCGAAAAGTTTTCCATACTAAAAAGTGAAGTGCCACTTACAGCTTACCATGTACAGTGCATTCAAAAAGTATTCAGACCCCTTGACTTTTCCACATTTTATTACATTACAACATTCAAAAAAAATATGAAAAATATTTTCCCCTCACTCTATACACAATACCCCATAATGAGAACGCAAAAACAGGTTAATAGAAATGTTTGCACGTGTATTACAAATAAAAACGGAAGAATCCCATTTACATAAGTATTCAGACCCTTTATTCAGTACTTTGTTGAAAGTTCTCATTCTTTCCTTTACATGGATCAGTCGTCCTGGTCCCTTTGCAGAAAAACAGCCCCAAAGCATGATGTTTCCACCCCCAAGCGTCACAGTAGGTATGGTGTTCTTTGGATGCAACTCAGCATTCTTTGTCCTCCAAACAAGAGTTTGGGTTGAGTTTTTACCAAAAAGTTATATTTTGGTTTCATCTGACCATATGACATTCTCCCAATCTTCTTCTGGATCATCCAAATGCTCTCTAGCAAACTTCAGACGGGCCTGGACATGTACTGGCTTAAGCAGGGGGACACGTCTAGCACTGCAGGATTTGAGTCCCTGGCGGTGTAGTGTGTTACTGATGGTAGGCTTTGTTACTTTGGTCCCAGCTCTCTGCAGTTCATTCACTAGGTCCCCCCGTGTGGTTCTGGGATTTTTGCTCACCGTTCTTGTGATCATTTTGACCCCATGGGGTGAGATCTTGCGTGGAGCCCCAGATCGAGGGAGATTATCAGTGGTCTTGTACGTCTTCCATTTCCTAATAATTGCTCCCACAGTTGATTTCTTCAAACCAAGCTGCTTACCTATTGCAGATTCAGTCTTCCCAGCTTGGTGCAGGTCTACAATTTTGTTTCTGGTGTCCTTTGACAGCTCTTTGGTATTGGCCATAGTGGAGTTTGGAGTGTGACTGTTTGAGGTTGTGGACAGGTGTCTTTTATACTGATAACAAGTTCAAACAGGTGCCATTAATACAGGCAACGAGTGGAGGACAGAGGAGCCTCTTAAATAAAAAGTTACAGGTCTGTGAGAGCCAGAAATCTTGCTTGTTTGTAGGTGACCAAATACTTATTTTCCACCATAATTTGCAAATAAATTCATTAAAAATCCTACAATGTGATTTTCTGGACTTTTTTTTTTTCATTTTGCTTGTCATAGTTGAAGTGTACCTATGATGAAAATTACAGGTCTCTCATCTTTTTAAGTGGGAGAACATGCACAATTGGTGGCTGACTAAATACTTTTTTGCCCCACTGTATATACACAGGTGCGTGCCTTTCCAAATAATGTCCAATCAATTGAATTTACCACAGGTGGACTCCAATCAAGTTGTAGATACATCAAGGATGATCTATGGAAACAGGATGCACCGGAGCTCAATTGAGTCTCATAGCAAAGGGTCTGAATACTTTAAATGTTTTTAAAAAAATGTATACATTTGCAAAACATTCTAAAAACTTGTTTTCGCTTTGTCAATATGGGGTATTGTGTGTAGACTAATGAGGGAAAACATTATTTCATCCATTTTAGAGTAAGGCTGTAATGTAACAAAATGTGGGAAAAGTCAAGGGGTCTAAATACTTTCCGAATTTAGACCCCTTAATATTAGTTCATATACAGCACCAACTACATAAATACAGTGCCTTGCGAAAGTATTCGGCCCCCTTGAACTTTGCAACCTTTTGCCACATTTCAGGCTTCAAACATAAAGATATAAAACTGTATTTTTTTGTGAAGAATCAACAACAAGTGGGACACAATCATGAAGTGGAACGACATTTATTGGATATTTCAAACTTTTTTAACAAATCAAAAACTGAAAAATTGGGCAATCAACTTGTTGTTGATTCTTCACAAAAAAATACAGTTTTATATCTTTATGTTTGAAGCCTGAAATGTGGCAAAAGGTCGCAAAGTTCAAGGGGGCCAAATACTTTCGCAAGGCACTGTATTACTGCACTGTCGGAACTAGAAGGAAAAGCATTGCGCTACACTCGCATTAACATCTGCTAACTAATGTGTATGTGACAAATAACATTTGATTTGAAAGCAGCTGCCTGTGCGCCTTTCGTCTCACTTTTAGAAAGCAGAAACCTTGCCAGTTTGCTTTGCTATAATAAATGTGCATTGTCATGCAGTGACAGAATGATAGGCCTAATTGTGATAATGAAAATCATTAATGATTTCTTATTTGGGCTAACTTTTTTTTTTTACTTCTTGCTGTTGACCCACTTCATCCTCATCCTACATCCCTAATCCCTACCCACCGCTCACTCCATCAATCTTGGTCGTCCATCTTTCTAAATGAAAATGTCATATTCTTACAGATCAATCCGGCCGGCAAAATCATTAAACATTGCTAAGTTATTTAGCTGTAGTGTGGATTTATGGCAGTTTAAAAATATATATAAATCAGCACCCAAATATTGTGTTGCCTACGCAGTATTTGCACTATCAGACTAGCTGGCAGGTGGAAAAATCTGAGCGAGCCGCCCCCTCGTTGGATACTGTTACAATGAATATTGTCTGAGCTGGCTTGTTGATACAACGCTTCAATATTCACTAAATGTTTCTCTTCCCTGGTGAATAATGCAAACCGGAAGCCACAAGGGTGGCTTCATATACAGTAGTTTATAGCAGGGGGTCAGTAACCTTTTTCACGTGGAGTGCCAATTTACAATTGCTCCTACCATTTCTAAAGATTTGCGAGCCAGGTATGATTTAAATATAGGTCTACGCATTGTAAGCTACTTAACTGTGCCCCCATCAATGTCTAACTGCCCACAAACTAAATAAGGATGTAGCTGGTTACTCGTCAGAGGAGCCGTCCATTCATACCAGGCCACGGAGCTCCACTATGCCTACTTGTACTGAGGCGTTGAATCTTTGCCAAGATATGCCACACCTGTCAGGTAGATAGACTGTCAAAGAAGCCAATTAAACAACGTGATCATTACACAGATGCACCTTGTGCTTGGAACAATAAAAGGCCACTCTAAAATGTGCAGTTTTGTTACACAGCACAATGCCACAGATGTCTTAAGTTTAATATCACATGCACAAGTACAGTGAAATGCCTTCCTTACAAACTCAAAACCCAGCAATGCAATAATCAATAACAATGTATTACTAGAAATAAAATAAAAAATATGAAACACACAACAAGTAAGCAAGCATACTAAATACAGGGTCAGTTTCAATACCATATTTACAATGTGCAGGGATGCTGGTGTGATGGAGGTAAATATGTATAGGGGTAAGATGACTAGGCATCAGGATATAAGATAAACAGAGTAGCAGCAGCTTGCATGTGAGTGGGTGACTCTACACACTCGCACACCAATGATCACACCTGTCAGGTGGATGGATTATCTTGACAAAGGAGAAATGCTCACAAACACAAATATAAACACATTTGTGCACCAAATTTGAGAGAAATAAGCTTTGTGTGTATGGACCATTTCTGGGATCTTTTATTTCAGCACATGAAACTTGGGACCAGGGCATAAAATGTCATTTTTGGTCCACCAGCCACTGTGGCAAGTAGATTAAAAAACAAATCTATCTGCCACTCAGGTTTTTTACCAGCACAAATATTTTTGTTCTGCTAAAATTACACCAACACAAAAAAAAACAGATGAGCATGCTTTGTAATGTTTCTAAAACAAATGTATTACTAGTAAGAAGTAGTGTGGTATTTTGTTTAATTTCATGTTTTGTGAGTTTTAACCAAAATATCACGGATGAGACAAAAATGTTCATCAGTCCCTTTAAGGGTGCGGTGTTACCGTGCTAACTTGACTTCATTTTTGTGCCGGTGAGATTGAATCTACCTAGGAGAAGCATGGTCTTCTCTTCCCAACAGTTTAAACTCTAACATGGAAAAACAACCTAGCTTGTGAACAAAACAATGTAAATAGCCAAAAAAGCCAACAAAGTCTCACTTCAGTAGACTTTAATTATATATATTCCTACATAATTAGCCCAGAACGTTTTTTTGCGTTATTAAATACAGCTGGAAAGAACTTTTGGATATCAGAGAGGCGGTAACTCACCAGCATTCCGACCAGAAATACGACTTTCCCAAATTGGATTCTTTGTTCATACCCCCCAATTGAACTTATCCCTTTAGCTGCTCCAAGACGTTGCCGGCGGAGAAAAGGTATTCGGACTGGACTTCTAGTCCGACTCAAGAGGCATGCACACCATCCACCGTTTCCGATTATATTACTCGCCAATGTTCGGTCCCTGGACAACAAAATAGACGGGCTCAGGGTGATTTGATTTGACCACCCTCCAATCGTGGCTAGTGAAATAGACATCTTACCCGCCAATGCCAAAATGTTAGGCCCTGCATTGGACCAACACTTTACATGTTGCATTTAGATTTTTGTTCAGTGTACTTAAAAAAACACTTCAACCAGTAAAATGGCTCTTTGGCTAGCTTTGCTACAGCCTATTTCAATGAGTGTTCGCATTCTAACATAGAATGTTGCATCCAAATAGGTATTTCGCAACAATCACAAACAAATATAATCTTAGCGACTGTTCAAGCATTAATCAAAACAACAATGTAAGCCAACTATGTTTAAGTAATAACTAAGTGGCCTCTGCGCCACCAGATTCTTGGTTCGAGCCCAGGCTCTGTCGGTCGCGACCGGGAGGCGACGCACAATTGGCCCAGCTTCGTACGGGTTAGGGAGGGTTTGGCTGGCAGGAATATCCTTGTCTTATCGCGCACTAGCAACTCCTATGGCGGGTCGGGTGCAGTGCACGCTGACCAGGTCGCCAGGTGTACGGTGTTTCCTCTGACACATTTGTGCGGCTGGGTTCCAGGTTGGATGTGCATTGTGTCAAGAAGCAGTGCGGATAGGTTGGGTTGTGTTTCGGAGGATGCATGGCTCTCGACCGTCGCCTCTCCTAAGTCCGTACGGGAGTTGCAGCGATGAGACAAGACTGTAACTACTACCAATTAGGTTTTAAAAAAGTAATAACTAAGTAAATCTGGGCTATGGTGTATGGGCGCAGACAGTAAAGGGCAGTTGTTAACCCCCAACGTGTCTGTTGTACTTGTTTATGACGTGAATAGTGACTGAGGATAAAAAATGAGTCCCTTTTTCCACCTGCAACTGTATGGCTGATGATAACTCACCATGTCCAACAGGAGGTCAATCTTCAGCCTCAGTAGGTTGTTCTCCTCTTCAAGCTGTAAGTTCCTCTTTTTTAGTCTCTGCACCTCCTTCCCTGATGCATTCCCTCCAGACTCTGGGGGCAAGAAACAAAACACATGAAGAAAAACAAAAAGGATCAGTGGGGATCAGATAGATCAGACTTCTTACAATAGCAGTGCAGACAGTGCAGTTAGTGCAGTTTTCTACTGCATTTAAGTGAAGATCAGTTACCTGCAATCCATTGTCCCTCTTCAAATTTCAAGCTCTGCCCCCCGATGTTCATTACAGGGGCTCCATATTCAAGACCCAACTCTATTTCCCTCGTAGACCGATCCAACTAGACCCAAGAAATGACCCAACAAAGGGGTGATTACACAGACTAACTTCAGATAACCAACAACAGATGCACATAGAGCTCCACAGTGGAGGTGTCATAATACTTATACAATCTATCGATCAAACAGGGAAATGGATCCAATCGTTTTTGCACCTTTCATTTTTCCCATAGGGGATTTTAGAAACACTTAAAATAAGGGCTGTTTCTCATGTAGGCTTACCCTGGCATGAGGTTTTGATAACCTTGTAAATCTTTCTCGGACAAAGTTACTTTTATCAATATATTCAAGTCCATTTACTCTCAGATTTGAGGGGGTAAATACAGCCGAATATATTGTTAAGTCACTTTGTTCTTATTTTAAATGTTTCTAAAAATGTCCTATGGGAAAACTGAATGGTGGAAAAACGATTGGAACCATTTCCGTATTTGATCGCTAGGTTATGGGTATTATGACACATACTGTGGTGTAATACTCAATAGCAGGGTTTCCTAAACTCAGACCCTCCCCCAATAGTTGATTCAAATAACCAATTTATCATCCAGCTTTGATTATTTGAATCAGCTGTATAAAGCTATGGCAAAAAAATTAAAACGTGCACCCAGGGGTGGCCCCAGCCCAGGACCAAGTGTGGGAAACCCTGCTCTGGTACACAAGAATGTGTTTGCTGATTACAGGGGAATTTGATCAACTCACCGTGTGCAGATTGGAGAGAGAAACAGACTTGCGAGGAGGGGTTTTCTTTGGACTGAAGGTGTTTCCAAAAAACGGCATCTTCTTAATCAGCGGCGTTATAGATAGCTCTGAAGTGAGACAAACAGAGTTTGTGGAAGTTTAATGTTGGATTCATAACGTTTTACTTTGCAGCTTTAGAAATAATCAAATAGCGTTAACTAGCTACGCAACGCGATAGCTAGGACTAATAGCATTGCCAGCTAGCCAAGGCTACCAACAGCTAACGTTACACCACTATCTTTGCTGTCTTGATGAAGTAGCTAGCTTAATCTGCTACTGTACAGCGCTAACATTTACCTTATTCCTTATCATTGGTTAGCAGAGGCTTCCCTTCTCTTTTTCGCCCAGCTAGGTTATTTTTACCTGTTTTTTTACACACATGCAGGTTACTGCGCAAGATTAATTTTGCCCCAACCGGGTAATAATGGAAGAATCTGCAAATGGCAGCACAGCATTTGAGTTGGATGATATCAAATAATGTTACAATGTAATGATTGTTTACTTTAACTACATACAATTCGATTCTATATAATAATGACAAAGTCTAGGTTTGATCCTTGTAATAATGTAAAAATTTGATCAATACCCCTGCTGTTGAGTTTAAGTGGAATAGTCTGTCAATGTGAATGTATCACCATGGTGATAGCGTGACTTTGTGGTTGTTTACAGAAAGCTTCGATCTAATTATTTTCCCAGATAGTTTTCTGTGTGTCATTCATTACTCGATTTAACAGATTTATCAGCCGATACAAAAAGTCGTTCCCATCACTGTTACTACATTTCCCGTGGTTATCACGAATATTAATTTGATAAAGGCCTAACCCCGCCCATTTCACAACTAGCCCCAGTGGCCTAATGGATAAGGCACTGGCCTCCTAAGCCAGGGATTGTGGGTTCGAGTCCCATCTGGGGTGAAACATTTTTGTCCATTGAATTGTTCAAAGCTGTGTCAACAACTAAATACAATGTTTATTATCAACATAGCAAATAGCTTAAAAGCGTACATATATATATATATATATATATATATATATATATACACACATTATGAATCTTATCAAATTGACAAGGATTATAGTTGGAAATGTGTAGCCAAAGTCATCCTACAAAGGATCAATCTCATGTAGCCTCAGTGCTGACCATGCCGCTCGTGGCAAAATAAATGTACACAATTTATTCAATCACTGCTCGCGCGCGCAAAGGAGCGTCTGCTTTGCAAGCGATAAAATAGAAGTCAGTTCGAGGTGCAAGTCCTGCCTCTCCCATCTCGCACAGCCGGTTTGGGTACGGTGTAACATGCTGAACAGACCACATGCATGCATGAATCCACGTGTACATGTTGATTTTGTCCACACACACCAGACGGGATCAGGACATGCAGGTTGAAATATCAAAACAAACTCTGAACCAACTCAGGTCCTGTATGTATCTAACCGACCCACTCTGCCCTTTATTCGCCATTTATTGCTTTATGCCTCTCTCTAATGTCAATATGCCTTGTCTACTGCTGTCTTGGCTAGTTTTAATTGCTTTATTTCACTGTAGAGCCCTCAGTCCCCCTCAAATTGCCTTAGATAGCTATTTCGTCCCATCTCACACACATGCAGAGACCTCACCTACAGTGGGGCAAAAAAGTATTTAGTCAGCCACCAATTGTGCAAGTTCTCCCACTTAAAAAGGTGAGAGAGGCCTGTAATTTTCATCATAGGTACACTATGACAGACAAAATGAGAAAAAAAAATCCAGAAAATCACATTGGATGATTTTTTATGAATTTATTTGCCAATTATGGTGGAAAATAAGTATTTGGTCACCTACAAACAAGCAAGATTTGTCTCTCACATACCTGTAACTTCTTCTTTAAGAGGCTCCTCTGACCTCCACTCGTTACCTGTATTAATGGCACCTGTTTGAACTTGTTATCAGTATAAAAGACACCTGTCCACAACGTCAAACAGTCACACTCCAAACTCCACTATGGCCAAGACCAAAGAGCTGTCAAATCAACTGTGGGAGCAATTATTAGGAAATGGAAGACATACAAGACCACTGATAATCTCCCTCGATCTGGGGCTCCACGCAAGATCTCACCCCGTGGGGTCAAAATGATCACAAGAACGGTGAGCAAAAATCCCAGAACCACACGGGGGGACCTAGAGAATGACCTGCAGAGAGCTGTGACCAAAGTAACAAAGCCTACCATCAGCAAGGGCATTGAAGATGAAACGTGGCTGGGTCTTTCAGCATGACGAAGTGCGAAGTTGCTAGATATTGGCAGAAACTAGAACACGCTGTCGTACCCAAACGTGCTCAATGGGTGACTTCTGGTAACTATTCTGACCATGGAACAACTGGGACATATTCAGCTTCCAGGAATTGTGTACAGATCCTTGAAGATAGGGGGCCCTGCATTATCATGCTGAAACATTAGGTGATGGCGGCAGATGAATGGCACGACAATGCCAGACAGGATCTCGTCACGATGCATTCAAATTGCCATTGATAAAATGCAATTGTGTTCGTTTTCCATAGCTTATGCCTACCCATACGATAACCCCACGCTATCATGGGGCACTCTGTTCACAACGTTGACCTCAGCAAACCGCTCACTCACACAACACCATACACATGGTCTGGGAACAGCTCTGGTGGACATTCCTGCAGTCAGCATGCCAATTGCACACTCCCTCAAAACTAGAGACATCTGTGGCATTGTGTTGTGAAACAAAACTGCACATTTTAGTGTCCTTTTATTGTCCTCAGCACAAGGTGGACCTATGTAATGATCATGCTGTTTAATCAGCATCTTGATATGTCCCACCTGTCAGGTGGATGGATTATTTTGGCAAAGGAGACATTTTCAGTAACAGGGAACAAATTTGTGCACAAAATTTGAGAGAAATAAGCTTTTTGTGCGTATGGAGCATTTCTAGGCTCTTTTATTTCAGCACATGAAACATGGGGCCAACACTTTACATGTTGCATTTATATTTTTGTTAAGTGTATATGCAACTGCACCGGAAGGTGCATAAACTGGTAGCCTGGTTTCTCATTTTCAAGTCAAGGAGGTTAAGTGATGACGTTATCGAAGATTTGCCATCGTCCATGTTCCTTGTCATACAAATTCTCTTTCAGGCCCCACCACCATTAAAACTGAAGTGGCTTAAAAGTGCTATTTTTAGAGCTAAGCAGGGAATGTTATCTCACTCTCAGTGCAGAAACCCGCTACATTAAAAAGGACTAAAATACACTCCGGGTGCTAGGAATTGAATCCCTCTTTTCCTAAGCCTGTGCACAGGCTTACCACAGTCTCTTTGGGACTGAAACCTTCTACATTGTAATGACATGTTTAATTCCAATGTGGTGCTAGGAATGTTACACACCCCACATATGTCCTTGCCATTAGCCCACCTTCTCTTCTCCCTACACTATGGTGCAAGGGATGGTAGGCTATATTACGACCACATGTCCTCTCCCCTCCCCTACCCCTCCATGCCCTCTTCTCCCCTCATGTACAACCTGTACATGCATGAATAACCTATGAGCTTGTATTTAGGTGTGGTGTGGTGAGGTGTGGGGATAGATCTTGTGATTTGTGTGCTACTGTACATGTTAATGATTACATGATTTATGTGTAATAACTCTAAATAGTTTGTCTTGAATTGATTGCTGCATAGTATGATAAATGGTAGAGTACGGTACTGACCAGATTTGTGATGTATCGCCTAAGGCCCTGACCACAGATGACAGAGCTGTCATGTTCTCTGTGCTGTACTGTAATCGGTCTCTGTTAATAGAGCCACTGCAGCAGGAGACAACATAACGTGTTGCTTAGGAGGAACAGTACAGCCGGTTCTCACTGAGGGGACTGACTGGCCATAGCCTCTCTGTCTCTGGAACCTAAAATAACCAGAAAGTACACTCTGACTGACACCTGAGATGTGCACATGATCATATATGTGCGAACTCTGCTCATCAGTGCCTAATTCAAAATACCCTCTTTTGACTTTTTATGGGTATCCACATGCTCCAGTGTAGCGCATGTGTTCCCCACAGTCCCATGCCAATACATGCTGTATTTAAGGAGGTGACTAGTTACTCCTGTCTTTCAAGGACTTATAATAACCAGTAGATAATAAACAACAAACCAAGTTACCACAACTAATAACACAATTACATTTCCCCTCCTGCCCTCCCCCACTCCCTCCCTCCTCAGGAACCTATAACAACCAGTGTTTGACCTGAGCAGGGTGTGGTTGGTAGGGAATACACGGTCCGGGGCTCGGACAGTGTTGGAGTAGATACCAGAGCTGACGTTACACTCTGACCAGACACAGGCCCTGCGACAGAGTAAAAGACAGTCATGTCAGTCCTTTGAATCATACAAAGCTAAACTGGTGGTATCTGATGGGTTTTATGCCATGCTAATTGACCCTCTGGGATTAATACAATCTTATTGGAATGAACTTCATATGCTTCCCCCAAATGTAATTATATGAATGGCAAACTGATATCTTGCTCAATTTAATTTCTAAGCCTGGGGAGTAGGAGAAATGTATTGTTTGTATAATGTGATTAAATGGCAGCTGTACTTGCCATGATTCTATCTATGCATTTATATTGTAAAATAACATTTTGTTTTGTGTGCATATTACTTCAAGAAATAATAGTGTCCTATAAGCCCATGTCAGCTGGGTACCAATAGTTGTATGACACTTATAAATGAATAAATCTGTCAATTAATCAATCTGTCTTTCAGCATCTGATGTCCCTACGTCACCATTTCTACATTATTATTGCCTTTCCCCTGGTCCCTCCACCAGACTACTAACCATCCTACAATGTGCCCTTCCATGAAGACATCTACAACCTGGGGTGATGTGGAGGAAGCATGGGGGAGGACCTCTCCTACGATCTCTGTCCATGAGCCAAGATCTTCCCCAGGGACCAGGCCAGGGTTAAAGACCTCGCCTCCCTCAAGCACATCATGAGATACAACAGTGAGTGCTGCTACAGTATATTATTTTTTTATCAGACTGGGTTGGTGACGCTAGTCCATTTATACTTAGGCAGATGCAAGCAACACCAGGCCTGTAGTGTCTGTAGGCTTTTGCTGCAGCTGTAATCTCTCTGGAAAAAACTAGCCTTTCATTCCGGTCTGCTCAAACTATCCCTATAATTAGAATGAGAATTCAGATAGAGATTCAATTATTCAACCTCACAAGGAAGATAGATCATTTAGCTGAGTGGATGTACTGTATTGTCATGTCTACTGTTCTAACTTCTGAACTCAGTGCTTTTGAACTGTGTCTCCAGACTACAGGAAAAGGGCCATTCCTGTAAAACCATCTGCTGTTGCAACAACCTGAGTCTGAAAAGGTCGAGGTTCAAATATCACCATGCCCAGTCCAGACATTCATTCATTCACTCACTCATAAAATAAGAATATCAAAGGGAAGATGATGGCACAATTTATAGTCGTACAGTGCATCACAATACAAGAGTAACATTCAAGTAAAACAAATGGGCACTTTTAATTCTCTCTCTCGCCTTCCCTCTCCTAGGTAAACTGACTTCCACCTGGCCCCCAGTTAACAGCGGAGCCTGCTTCCGTTCACCACTCCTGGGGGCCTGCTTCCGTTCTCCTGGAGCCACTTCAACAGCACAGCCCCCCAGGGTCTGCCGCAATCATATACAGTGCATTAGGAAAGTATTCAGGCCCCTTGATTTTTTTCCACATTTTGTTTTGTTACAGGCTTTATTTAAAATAGATTATTTCCCTCATCAGTCTACACACAATACCCCATAATGACAAAACATAAACAGGTTTTTAGATTTTTTTGCCACAAATAAAATAAAATACAAATAAAATACCTTATTTACATAAGTATTCAGACCCTTTGCTATGAAGACTCGAAATTGAGCTCAGGTGCATCCTGTTTCCATTGATCATCCTTGAGATGTTTCAACAACTTGATTGGAATCCACCTGTGGTAAATTCAA
The DNA here is from genome assembly GCF_057628025.1 of Oncorhynchus mykiss. Lineage (NCBI taxonomy): Eukaryota > Metazoa > Chordata > Actinopteri > Salmoniformes > Salmonidae > Oncorhynchus > Oncorhynchus mykiss. Next base: position 10,690,766 of record NC_143041.1, read on the forward strand.
TTGATTGGACATGATTTGGAAAGGCACACACCTGTCTATATAAGGTCCCACAGTTGACAGTGCATGTCAGAGCAAAAACCAAACCATGAGATCGAAGGAATTGTCCAAGAGCAGACAGGACTGTGTCGAGGCACAGATCTGGGGAAGAGTCACAAAACATTTTTGCAGTATTGAAGGTCCCCAAGATCACAGTGGCCTCCATCATTCTTAAATGGAAGTAGTTTGGAACCACCAAAACTCTTCCTAGAGCTGGCCGCCTGGCCAAACTGAGCAATCGAGGGAAAGGGCCTTTGTTCAGGGAGGAGACCAAGAACCCAATGGTCACTCTGACAGAGCTCTGGAGTTCCTCTGTGGAAATGGGAGAACCATTCAGAAGGACAACCATCTCTACACCCCACCAATCAATATGGTAGAGTGGCCAGACGGAAGCCCCTCCTCAGGAAAAGGCCCATGATAGCTCACTTGGAGTTTGCCAAAAGTCACTTAAAACCTCTTCGCGCTAGGGGGCACTATTTTCACGTCCGGATGAAAAGCAGGCCCAAAGTAAACTGCCCGCTACTCAGGCCCAGAAGCTAGGGTATGCATATAATTGGTAGATATGGATAGAAAACACTCTAAAACTGTTAAAATTATGTCTGTGAGTGTAAGAGAACTTATTTGGCAGGCGAAACCCCGAGAACAAACCATTCAGGATTTTTTTTTTTGAGGTGACTGTGTTTTCAATTGGTTTTCTATGGGAATCTAGATTTCTGAGGCATCTGGTTGCAGTTCCTATGGCTTCCACTAGATGTCAACAGTCTTTAGAAATTGGTTGATGTTTTTCTTTTTGAGTAATGAAGAAGTAGCCCTTTCCTTTCTGGGTGTCGAGCCAAGTGAACTGTTTTGTTTGGGGCGTGCGATCTGGGGCTCGCTCCACTTTCATTTTATCCACTATTGAACACAGTATATTCTGTCTTAAATTGTATCGATTATTTACGTTTTAAAATACCTAAAGTTGTGTTAGGAAAGTTGTTTGAAATGTTTGGACCAAGTTGGGCGAGTTGGAACCAGTGTTTTTCTGAATCAAATGCGCCAAATAAATTGACATTTTGGGGATATAATGATGGAATTTATCGAACAAAAGGATCATTTGTGATGTTTATGGGACATTTTGGAGTGCCAATAGAAGAAGATCTTCAAAGGTAAGGCATGCATTATATCGTTATTTCTGAGTTTTGTGTCGCGCCTGGGCGGTTGAAATATGATTGTCATGTGTTTGTATGATGGCGTGCTGTCCTCAGATAATCGCATGGTTTGCTTTCGCCGTAAAGCCTTTTTGAAATCTGACACGGTGGCTGGATTAACAAGAAGTTAAGCTTTAATTTGGTGTATTGCACTTGTGAGTTTATGAAAGTTAAATATTTCTAATAATTTAATTTGAATATCGCGCTCTGCAAATTCACCGGATGTTGTCGAAACGTCCCACTAACGGAACATCTAGCTGTAACAGGACTCTCAGACCATGAGAAACAAGATTCTCTGGTCTGATGAAACCAAGATTGAACTAGTCTCTGAATGTCCTTGAGTGGCCCAGCCAGAGCCCAGACTTGAACCCAATTGAAAATCTCTGGAGAGACCTGAAAATAGTTGTGCATCCAACACTCCCATTCAACCTGACAGAGCTTCAGAGGATCTACAGAAAAGAATGGGAGAAACTCCCCAAAATCAGGTGTGCCAAGCTTGTAAATTAAGTTTTGAGGCAGCGTGCAATTGGCATGCTGATTGCAGGAATGTCCACCAGAGCTATTGCCAGATAATTGAATGATCATTTCTCTACAATAAGCCACCTCCAACGCTGTTTTAGAGAACTTGGCAGTATGTCCAACCGGCCTCACATCCGCATACCACCGTGTAGCCACACCAGCCCAGGACCTTCACATCTGGCTTCTTAACCTAAGACCAGCCACCAGGACAATAAATGAAACTGTGGGTTTGCACAACCGAAGAATTTCTGCACGAACTGTCAGAAACCATCTCAGGGAAGCTCATCTGCGTGCTCATTGTCCTCACCATGGTCTTGACCGGACTGCAGTTCAGCGTCGTAACTGACTTCATTTGGCAAATGCTCACTTTGATGGCCACTGGCACACTGTAGAAGTGTGCTCTTCACGGGAAGAATCCCGGTTTCAACTGTACAAGGCAGATGGCAGATGTGTGGTCGAGTGGTTTGCTGATGCCCATGTTGTGAACACAGTGCCCCATGGTGGCGGTGGGGTTTTGGTATGGGCAGGTATAAGCTACAGACAGCAAACACAATTGCTTTTTATCAATGGCAATTTGAATGCACAGAGATACCGAGACGAGATCCTGAGGCCCCATTGTCGTGCCATTCATCTACCGCCATCAGCTCATGTTTCAGCATGATAATAGATTACCCCATATCGCAAGGACCTAAGGAACATTTCTGGAAGCTGAAAATGTCCCAGTTGTTCCATGGCCTGCATACTCACCAGACATGTCACCCATTGAGCATGTTTGGGATGTTCTGGATTGACGTGTACGACAGCATGTTCAAGCTCCTGCCAATATCCACCAACTTCACACAGCCATTGAAGAGGAGTGGGACAATATTCCACAGGCCAAAATCAACAGCCTGGTCAACTCTATGTGAAGGAGATGTGTTGCACTGCATGAGGCAAGTGGTGCTCGCACCAGATACTGACTGGTTTTCTGATCTGTGACCAACAGATGTATATCTGTATTCCCAATCATGTGAAATCCATAGACTATGGCCTAATGAATGTATTTAAATATACTGATTTCCTTATCTGAACTGTACCTCAGTAACATCTTTGAAATTGTTGCATGTTGTGTTTATATTTTTGTCTGTACAATCTAATAATGATATTCTCAGGTGGGATTTGTTTGTGAGTAATTTGTGAACCTTTTGATGAAAGATGTGTGTAGAACTAATAGCAATCAACCTAATCCTGTGTAATTAAACTACATGTATTACACTTTGTCTATTACAAATGGTATGTTTCTCATTCCCCACAATTTACACAACAATGCAGTTGAAAATAATTGCAGTCTTGGCTCAGATAGTTATTGAATAATATTAGGCTATCATACAATTTTCATTTTATTTTGACATTATTTTCTTTAGGCAAGATTTTGGAACTACAAGATCCACAGTTCTCGGTGCACGGCAACAGCTTGGACATGACGCTCCGGTTGCTCAACCGGGGGAAGATAGGCGGAGCTCGAGTCTACCGCGGTTGTGGTAGAGAGGGAACAGGCGTTGTTGAAAGGGAGAAGAAGCTGAAACGGCAGTTGGTACGCAAGCTATTGCTTTTTAACGTTGCTTGCATCAATTGCTATTTCCTAATGGCAACGGAGGATAAAAGGAAATCTGTGCCGCAGGCTGAATCAGAAATCGGTTCGTTACCGACACCTCATGGCTACAATAACAATAATAACAACAACAACAATAATAACAAAGATAGCGAGGGAAGCGAGAATACGACCACGGCCACTTCGAGCGCTACCGCATCGAGCGGGACAGGAACTCATAGCATCGGGAACGGCTCTGGAGTCAACCCTACAGTGGGAAATAACGGGAAATGGGTCCGGTTGAACGTCGGCGGCACAGTATTCCTCACAACGCGACATACCCTACTCAAAGAACAAACGTCCTTTCTCTATCGGCTCTGTCAACACCAGGACTTACATTCGGACACGGTAAGGCGAGTTGATCAAGCGCTTGGCTTCGATCAAGATAACATATCAGAGAAGAGCGATAAGGCAAGATGTTCATCGAACTCTCATGATCACTTGATGGAATTAATTAATTGAATGGATGGATGGATGGATGGATGGATGGATGGATGGATGGATAGATAGACGAATCAATTACATTTGAATGGTACCAGTAGATATGGCTCTGTGGTACGCCTACCCACCACCAGATATGGCTCTACCCAATACCCAGTGAGTCAGATGGATGTGCACTGGCTGCCGAATTCAGACCTGTGCAGAGTGTTTATGCTGGCAGCACAGAGGGGGAGGAGAGTGGTGGGGTAGACAAATATCTATAGATAGGTTGGCAATATGTGACTGATCTGTTCGTGAAATACAGTACATCACTAATGAAGTAAGCCTATAATAGGATTTATTTCAGTGTCTGTCTTTCTGTATGTGTGATCACAGATAGTATTGTCCCTTGGCTTCAAACATAGCCCTATAGTAGGCTGCTAAAATTGATTTTCCCTCCTGCATCACTGGTTACGGTGAGTAGATAAGGTGCATCATCTTTGTGTGACCTTCTTTAATGCCCTAGTGTCCATTAGTCTCGTTCCGACTCTCTCTTTCTCTCCCTCTCTGTCTTTCTCTCCCTCTGTCTTTTTCTCTCTTTCCATAGAATAAGTAAAGAGATTGTATGTGCGACTGTCTCTGTTGAGGTAAATAACACCTCTGTTTCCCTGTGGGACCTACTAAGGGACCTGGCACTAGGCTCGGCACACCGTGTAGTTCCTTGTGCAAATTCCGAGTAAATCATGAACACACCAGATGAGGGTTGACTTTTCCTGACCGGAGGCAGTGTGGCTGAACAGAGAGGCCAGGATGACAGGCAATAGAGAGACAGAGTAGCTAATTTTTAATCTTTGCCCTCTGTGTGTGTGTGTGTGTGTGTGTGTGTGTGTGTGTGTGTGTGTGTGCGCACATCTGTCTCTGTCCTCCTGCACCACTGGCCACAGTGAATAGATAAGTCGCATCATCTTTGTGTGTGACCTTCATTCCTCCTCTTTCTCTCTCTCTCTCTCTGTCTGTCTCTCCCTCTCTATGCCTCTAGTCAAACCCCATCTAAACACTCCCTCCTCTCCTCTGTTATCTCTCACGCCTTTTATGGTCCCTCTCTCCTTTCTCTCCTCTTTCTCTTCATTCTCTTCTCACACTTGAGTCATCTTATTCCTCTCAGGCTACTGTCATGTCATTGCCTCTTAATTAACTGTTTCTAAAACAGTACTAGCAGTCCACTTCTTTTTCTCCCCACTAATTTACTGTTAGTCCCTTCTTGTAACCTGGCTTATGATGAAAGGCCCCATAGAGTCCTCAGGAATACAGAGTACCCAAGTCCAACATTACATCCACAGAAGAAAGAGAAGAACAAGTACTAGTCCACTAGCTGTGTTTTTATTTTTCTGTTACCCAGGTGATTCTATCTTCACAGGAGCTCTATTGTTATCCGCTGCAGTGGGTTGCCGCAGTGTTTAGAACACACACACAAAGACACACACACACCAACTGTGTATTACTATTTTAATAAGATTATTGTCTGTCTGGCACCTACAGGTTTGCCCCCCCTCTCTGTCCCAAAATACATCCCTGGTGCCTGCTGTCACCCCTGCCCTGACTTCCACTCCCATCCTCCTGTCCCTTCCTGTCCCCCTCCTGCTCTTCTTTCTCTCATTATATTCTCCTTTTGTCCGCCTCTCCTCCTCCTGCTCCTCTTTCACTCCTCCTGCTCTCCTTCTGGCTCTGTTCACAGTACTCCAGCTGAAACCAGCATGTATGCTGTAGTTACAGGTTCTCCGTTATCACAGTTCAGGATTGTTGTGAAGCCTCTCCCTCCACCCTCTGTCACTGCAGATTCCAACACAAGCCCAAACTCATCTTGATAACCTGGGTAGTGATAAGATACAGCGGTTAGGGAGTTGGGACAGTAACCGAAAGTTTGCTTGTTCGTAATCCCTGAGTCGGTAAGGTGAAGAAATATGCCGTTCTGCCGTTGAGCAAGGCAGTTAACCACCACAACAACCGTTTCTACCCCCAAGCCATAAGACTGCTGAACACTGGATTATTTACATTGACCCCCCACCCCTCCCCCCATTTGTTTTTTAACACTGCTGCTACCTGCTGTTTGTTATCTATGCATAGTCACTTCACCCTACCTACATTTAGCAATGACCTACACTAACCTGTACCCCCACACATTTACCAGTACCCCGTGTATATAGCCCCGTTATTGGTATTTTATTGTGTTACTTTTTATCATTTTTTACTTTAGTTTATTTGGTAAATATTTTCTTAACTCTTCTTGAACTGCGCTCTTGGTTAAGGGCTTGTAAGTAAGCATGTCACGGTCAGCTCTACACATGTTATTTTCACGGTAAGCTCTACACATGTTATTTTCACGGTAAGCTCTACACATGTTATTTTCACGGTCAGCTCTACACATGTTATTTTCACGGTCAGCTCTACACATGTTATTTTCACGGTCAGCTCTACACATGTTATTTTCACGGTCAGCTCTACACATGTTATTTTCACGGTAAGCTCTACACATGTTATTTTCACGGTAAGCTCTACACACGTTATTTTCACGGTCAGCTCTACACATGTTATTTTCACGGTAAGCTCTACACATGTTATTTTCACGGTAAGCTCTACACATGTTATTTTCACAGTCAGCTCTACACATGTTATTTTCGGAGCATGTGACATATAAAGTTTGAATTGATTTGATTTTGCTCCCCGGGCGCCGATTACATGGATGTCGATTAAATATATTTTTCTTCTCAAACTATTTTGTGAAAAATGATCATATCTAAATCTGAAAACTACAAATTTCAAGAACAAATCACTCTGGAGTCAGATGTTTACAGGATGTGTAATTTAGTCTGTTAAGTTAAAGTTCAAATTAGGCAGGTCTGGTGCCGAAAAAGAAAGGAAAGTCTTGCCTATTTCACAAATATTTTATTTTGGAAAAAAAAGTTGTGTGTGTCCAGTCAGTAAAAATACTTTAAAGTACTACATACAGTGCCTTCAGAAACTATTCATAACCCTTGACTTATTCCACATTTTGTTGTGTTACGGCCTGAAATCAGAATATATATATTTTTTCACCCATCTACACACAATACCCCATAGTGACAAAGTGAAAACATGTTTTTAGAAATGTTTCACATGTATCAAAATGTAATATAGAAATATCTCATTTACATAAGTATTCACATGCCTGAGTCAATACTTTGTACAAGCACCTTTGGCAGCGATTACAGCTGTGAGTCTTTTTGGGTTAGTCTCTAATAGCTTTCCACACATGGATTGTGCAACATTCCCATTTTTCTTTTCCCATTTTTCAAGCTCTGTCAAATTGGTTGTTGATCATAGTCTACCGAAAGTTGTCTGTTCTTTCGGCCTACATTGGCGCGCTGGCCAGGTAGCCTCTAGGCCTACTTCTAAGCGTAATCGGGTGTGTGTCCTGTTCTACTGGTGATATACAGTATGTAATGGGGAATTGATATACACTAACAATCAAACACAAACAATTCTCATAATTAAGTTATAAAACAATGAATGTGCCCAATTGGTGGGGAGAGAGCGCATTCTGGAGAGAGAAGTGCATTGTACATCTGGGCACTACATGGTCAATCCATTGGCCATGCAGCATTTACAGTAATAGCCTGTGCAGATGTCAGGGGATTCATACTTCTTGCGCTTCGTGGAGCAGTGTAGAGCTGTTGTGAAGGAAGTTGTCAAGGAAGTGAGTTTGGGTTTATACAGGATGTACCGCCCCCACCTACCGTCAACCAATCAATGCGGAGCTATATGGAGCCCTCCACATTGTTACAATATTTGGGAGGCACATGGCCGATGCGGTACAAAGGTCCACACTCCATTTGGAGCCACCGACCATATTTTCCGATCAAGCATATATTGGCTTTTAGTCTAGACCTCAGCAATGTATTAGTTCACTGAGATGGGCACAAATGTGTATTTAATACTGCTCTACTAAAAATGATTGGTCGACCAACAGCCTATCAACCAAACAATGACCAGTCGACTCATTGGGGTCAGCCCTAGTTGATAATTGCCATAGATTTTCAAGTAGATTTAAGTAAAAACTGTAACGCAGCCACTCTGGAACATTCACAGTCTTCTTGGTAAACAACTCCATTGTAGATTTGGCCCTGTGTTTTAGGTTATTATTAAAAACTCCCCAGTCCTCAACGATCACAAGTATACCCAAAACATGATGCAGCCACCTCTATGCTTGAAAATATGGAGAGTGGCACTCTGTATTGGATTTACCCCAAACGTAACATTTTGTATTCAGGACAAAAAGTTAATTGCTTAGCTACATTTTTTGCAGTATTTCTTTAGTGCCTTGTTGCAAACAGGGTGCATGTTTTGGAATATTTTTATTCTGTACAGGCTTCCTTCTTTTCACTCTTTCAATTAAGTTAGTATTGTGGAGTAACTACAATGTGGTTGATCCATGCTCAGTTTTTCTACTATCACAGCCATTATACTCTCTTAACTGTTTTAAAGTCACCATTAGCCAAATCCCTGAGCGGTTTCCTTCCTCTCCAGCAACTGAGTTAGGAAGAATGCCTGTATCTTTGTAGTGCCTGGGTGTATTGATACACCATCTAAAGTGTAAAGAATAACCACCATGCTCAAAGAGATATTTAATGTCTGCTTTTTTATTTTGACCCATCTACCAATAGGTGCCCTTCTTTGCTAGGCATTGGAAAACCTCCCTTGTCTTTGTGGTTAAATCTGTGTTTGAAATGCACTGCTCGACTGAGGGACCTTACAGATAATTGTATGTGTGGGGTACAGAGATGACACAGTCATTCAAAAATCATGTAAAACATTATTATTGCACACAGAGTGAGTCCATGCAACTGATTATGTGACTTGTTAAGTACATTTTTACTCTTGAATATATTGAGGCTTGCCATAACAAAGGGTCTGAACAATGGTTGACTCAAGACATATCAGCTTTTCATTTAACTAATTAGTAACCATTTGGATTGAGATAATTCTACTTTGACATTATGGGGTATAGTGTGTAGGCCAGTGACAAATAAATCTAAATTTAATCCATTTTAAATTCCGGATGTAACACAAGAAAATGTGGAAAAAGTCAAGGGATCTGCATATTTCTGCGCAATATGCAGCACTGTTGTTGGCAGAGTGATTAGGACTTTACAATGTTAGAGGCTGGTGTTATGTGCTCTTGTGTGTACTATTTGACCTCCAATCCAAAATAGACCCAGCACTGAAGTAGCACAGTTGCAGATCTGTATGCGCTTCAGCCAACTTTATCGTTTATGTTGTCATACATGATAAAGGCAGTTCACTAAAACACTTGATTTCAAAGTTTAACAAACCCTACAACTCTGTACACAAGACTACTTTTTAACAATTTACACAGAACATTTTTACAAAAAAACACATTTACTGAAAGAACTGTGCAAATGCAAAGTTTGGTAACAGAATTTCGGTAAAAATCTCCTTCAGTTTTTTGAGTCCAGGTTTTCCAAAAACGGTTAAATATCTGCTGAGATTTCAACAATGTCTGCAGAAAAAATGGGGTGTCACCAATGACATGACATTGGAAAACCGGCCGCGACAGGGAGGTCCATGGGGCGACGCACAATTGAGCTAGCGTCGTCCGGGTTAGGGAGGGTTTGGCCGGTAGGCATATCCTTGTCTCATCGCGCACTAGCGACTCCTGTGGCGGGCTAACCAGGTCGCCAGGTACAGGTGCTCGTACGGGAGTTGTAGCGATGAGACAAGATAGTAACTACTAACAATTAGATAGTACAAAATAAAGGAGAAAAGGGGGTAACAAAAAATGGAAAACACACAAAAAAAACACAGACTTTAATTATCCTCCCTCTTCATGCGGAAAATAAATGTGAAAATATCTGAAAGATAGGTGGGTTTTTGGTAAAGGAATTTCAAGGCAGTGTTTCTTAAAGTTTCAGAAGGCAAAACTAAATATGTTTTGATATTAGTCTTTACTTCAACATTATTGTGTTTTGATGCATTTCTGATGCCCTTTAAGACATTTTCTGTCAGATCTTTTCCAAGACCCCTTTTCCATCTGTTTGACCAGAAATCAATGTGTGTTCTTAATTTTTAGGATGGAAAATAGTTGACAAATGTATATATGCCTTAATAAATAAATAAAATACTCTTCGCTTTTATTAGACAATCAATTTGATATTCTCCTATGAACTTCACATGTTGGTACACATGGGTCCTTTTAGATGGAAATGACCTGACCAGGCTAGCATTAGACTGGTTCAGTTTGGTCTCAGCCAGTGTTTTCACACCAGGAGAGGAAGTAAAGATTGTATGTGTGTCTGTGTCTGTCTCTATTTCTGTGCTGAGACAAATAACACCTCTGTTTGCCTAACAGATATTTCCTGTGGGACCCAGTGAGGCCCCCATAGAGACTAGGCTAGGCACACTGTGTAGTTCCTTGGGTAAATCATTAACACACCAGATGAGGGTTGAATCTTCCGTGGAATTTTTTTTAACGGGCTGACTGGCGGCAGTGTGGCTGAACAGACAGGCCAGGATCACAGGAGATCACAGATATAGCCAATTTTTCATCTTCGCCCTCAGTGTGTGCGTTCATGCCTGAGTGCATGTGTTTATCATTCATAGCGAGGGTACCTAGATATTCTGGAAGCCTCACACAGGTGTCGTCATCATACATACTGTCAATGAGGAGGTGTCTGTCTGTCCTCAACTGTAGTTGCTCTGGGTTTGTTTGTCTCTCTGCCTCTGTCTAGCCCCCTTTCCCCCAGCAACTCTCCCTGTGCCCTTGTCTGTCCTCTGTATCTCTCTCTTTCTGTTTATCTGTCTCTCTCTCCCTCCCCCTGTCTGAGTCCTCCTCTATCCAGTGTCTGCCAGCTCTCATCTCCAATCGATTCTTCTCTGCCTGTCCCTTCTTCATTCAGCTGAGTGCCTCACATACCCTCCATCCCTCTGCCTTCTCGCTCTCGCTCTAATCTGCAGGCTCTCATTCCTTTCCCTCCATTCCTATTATTTTGTAGCACTTCTTCGATTCAGATTCAGAGCTGTGCCCTCTTACCACAGCCTCTCCATCCCTCTGCACGTCTCATTCACACTCTCTCCCTCTCGCTGTCTGTCTGATCTGCAGGCTCTCATTCCTTTCCCTCCATTCCTATTATTTTGCAGCACTTCTTCAATTCAGATTCAGAGCTGTGCCCTCTTACCACAGCCTCTCCATCCCTCCCCTCTTCTCCATCCCGCTCTCCATCTGCTCCTTAATCAGCTACTTCTGTCTTTCTTCTCCTCTCTTATCTAGCTCGCTCCACTCTGCCACTTGTTTGTGTTCCTGAATCCCTCTCTCCCAATTTCCTCTTTCTGAACTCCTTGGCCTCTCTCTCCTCCTCTTTCTCATCTCTCTCTACCTCCCTCTCTCTGTCTAGAGTCTCTGCATCTCTGTGTTTGAAAATGGGTGCCTGGGGCTGGTTTAGTAATTGGCGTGCAGGGAGAGCTTTATGGAGATGCTGTAAAGGCACTGGCATGCCGTCAGCTAAGAAAGGGCCACGCCATGTGAATGTAACAGGCTCTCTCTCAATCTTTCTCTCCCCATCTCTCCATATCTTTCTCTCTCTCTTCACTCTCAGTCCCTCTGTGTATATCCCCTCTCTCTCTCCTTATCTCTACCCCCCCCCCCCCCACCACACTCTCTGAATCTCTTTCGCACTATCTGTAATATAGAACCACTAGGCTCTAATAGTGCCACTCTTATCACTCTGAAAAGAGGACTTTTGCTGTTAGTTTGAAACAAGTGATCGCAAGTGGGTTTCCAAACATAGATCTCGACCAAAACCCAATACAATAGAATTGCACAAGAGAATAGCACTTAATATTGATCTCATATTAATACCTTTATTAATTCTTATGGTTGTTCTCTCCCTTCCTCTGTTGTAGGACGAGACAGGGGCCTATGTGATAGACAGAGACCCCACCTACTTCGGCCCCATCCTTAACTACCTGCGACACGGCAAACTGGTCTACAACAAGGAGCTGGCTGAAGAAGGTACTAGATTACATTTGGTATTAGATATTGCGTTATGATGCTATTATAATGTATAGTAAGATTGTTAATAAGAATGTAATAACACTTTGATTGACCGTGTGTGTGTGTGTGTGTGTGTGTGTGTGTGTGTGTGTGTGTGTGTGTGTGTGTTGTGCTCTGTCCCAGGTGTGTTAGAGGAGGCTGAGTTCTACAACATCACTCCTCTGATAAAACTGATCAAGGAGAGGATCCTGGAGCGAGACTGTAAAGTCACACAGGTCAAACACACACACACACTCAGCTTTGTTTTTGTGAATGTTCTGGACTTTTTGGGGAGTACATTTTTTTTCTTCTTAATCCTAATTCAGGGCATGAGAAACGCCATGACTGTTCTTTTTTTCCTACCTTGTCAAGACTTTCTGGTGACTTGTCAGGACATTGTGGTCCTGATAAGGTAGGAAAAATACACACACACACACACACACACACACACACACACACACACACACACACACACACACACACACACACACACACACACACACACACACACACACACACACACAGTAGATAAAATACAGGGATTTACACAATACAAGATGGCTACAGGTCTGCTAAAACAAAAACAGACTTGTGCATGTGCCAAGCAGAAAGACTGTTCAGCCATGTGTTTCACTCTTTCTGTATTTGAAAGTTATTTTTCAGTATATTTCACCCATCATGTCTATGATTTCTGTTATGTAACTTTCAATCTTCCTCCTACTCTCTCTGTATTATACACTTTACTGTACCCTCCGTCTCTACCCTTCGGCTAGACACACGCTCATGCACACACACACTGTGGGCTGTGGGGGTGCGTGCTACATCACTGCTTATAACTATAAGAAATGTAAAATGTGTCAAATCAATTATATCAAGCTCAGGGCACCAGCTATGCATTTGGCTAGTGGCTAGATGTCAAAATCAAGACTCTTAGTTACAGCAGCCTTTCAATCCCCTCCTAGATGCGTACACAAAAATAAAATATGAAATATTATATTTAGGTAATATCATATGTTCCAGTATGGTGATAGCACCCAACCCTAACGCTCACTCTCACTATCATTCATCTTCCAAACATCACTACCTCTTGCTAACCTCTTGCTCTCCCAATCCTCTTTCTCTCTGCTAATAAATGCCTTTACTTTCCTTTCCTTACAAACATCTCACCTTGTACAACTATTGGTCACTCTGTTTTCTCTTCTGTCTCGTTCTCTCCCTTCCTAGACCCCCCCCCTCTCTCTCTCTCTCTCTCTCTCTCTCTCTCTCTCTCTCTCTCTCTCATTCTACATCCATACACCTTTCCCACCTACCTATATCTGTACATTCCCTCCCTATCTTCCTCCTCCTCCTTCTCCTCCTTTTACACCCTCTCTCTCTCTGTCCATCAGCATGTGCCTCCTAAACATGTGTACCGGGTGCTGCAGTGTTTACATTTCTCTCTCTCCACACTCTTCTCTCTCTCTCCGTCCATCAGCAGGTGCCTCCTAAACATGTGTACCGGGTGCTGCAGTGCCAGGAGGAGGAGCTGACCCAGATGGTTTCCACCATGTCAGACGGCTGGAAGTTTGAGCAGGTCAGCGTGCGCACCTGCAGAAAGCCCCGCACCGGACTGCTCTGGACTGTGGGTTGGACTCACGCTGCTGCTCTGCTCTACCACACTCCCAACCAATCAACCCCTTTCCTGCTCTCTGTTAGCCAATCAGAGCCTCAGAGTCAGACCAATCAGACCAATCCGAGACCAAGGCCCAGTCCCAATCTGCTCACAAAAACGGCCTCCTTTTCACATTTCCTTCCGCTCAGAAGAAGACTGATCTAAACAGACACAGACCAGTGATCATAAGGGAAAGGAGATGCAAAAAGGAAGCAGAGCCAAGGAAGCTCCATTGGAAGCTACCATATGTTGGCACATTGCCAGTTCAGTAAAGTGTTTTGAGTAGTACTGTAATGCTAAACATTGCCGTCAGTGCTTCAGGGTGTACAGTTCAGTCTCACTGCCCACAGTAGAGTTGTAGCAGACATGTAGTGCTGCTAGGCTGTCCTTACCCTCTGTCCCTCCTCCCTGCATGAGCATCCATGACTTTACCTGCTGTGATACGGGCCACCTCTCTTTCTCTGTCCAACTTTCTTTCTCTTTTTTTTTGTTGCTCCATCTCTCTTTTTCTCTCTGTCTCTAATAGATGGTAAACATTGGTTCGTCGTATAGCTATGGGACAGAGGACCAGGCAGAGTTTCTGTGTGTGGTGTCCAAGGAGCTACACACACCTGGCTCAGGCCTGGGCACCGAACAGAGCCACAAGACCAAGGTGAGACTGACACACAGGAAACATATACACACACACACACACACACACACACACACACAGGTACATGGGCAGATGTGTCTTAGGGATATACTCATACATCGTACACCACACACCATTCACATATCACCACCATTCACTTCCACAAAGGTCTGAAGTAGCAGGATACGGATCTGTCACAGAGTGTCTCCATGTGACATTTCTCTTCATCCAAGATGATCTGAGTATCCTTTGATCTTAGTGTTGGCATTTTCCACTCAAACACTGAATGTCACACACACAACTCTCAAATGTCATTCACAAGCGCATTCACATTCACTCCATCATCCACACCTCCCTCTCTCTCGCTCTCTCTTTCTCTTTCACTCTCAATCTCTCTCCCTCTCCCAGATACTCAATCTGTTCATTCTTTTTTGTTGTCGTTCTGTCTCGTTTTTTTTATTCTCCGTCCTTTTATTGGAGTGAAGGCTTCAGAGGTGCAGCAGGAGAAAGGAGCGCAGGATGAGGTGGAGGGAAGAGAGAGAAATACCACCCCGAATGAGTGGATAAGGGAATGACAGTCTTGTGTCAGTGTTCCAAAGACGTGAATGGGTGAGGATCCATGCTAGTGTTGTTGGCTGGTAGTGGGTAGTAGCAGTAGTAGACTGTGTGATCAAAAGGGTCCAGGGCTGTTCCACAGCATTACATTGCCTTGCCTCAAACTCCATACAGTATTCAAAGGCCAAGGAGAGACTAACTTTTATTCAAGTTTTTTTGATTTACAAATATGTAGAGAGAAAAAAGTAGGCCTTGCACTTTTGCTCCCCATCTTAAAAAGTGAACTACTATTTGTTTGAAATACCATGTGTGATGCCAGAGTGTTCGATTTGCTCTGGGGACATTGTGTCCTGCCTGGAAAATGATCTGTTCAGCAGCGTAACCCAGCTGGTCTGATGATGAGTTAGTCTCACTAGGCAGGCGGGTTGCCTCCCACATTAACAATGCCCTAGATCTGGGATTTCCCAGACTAATGATGAGCTGACGCTGCTGTGCTGCCATTGATCCAACCCGACACCTAAACGTCTCTCATTACCAATGCAATGACATGGAATAGCCCTGACATTTTGTGTAGTGGTAGTATTAGTGTGTTTTACATTTTACATGAAAAAAAGACACAAACACACACAATCTTACTTGTACATGTGTAAAGGGGACATTTTGGCAGAACTGCACAGTGGGGCTGCGCTGTTTATGTTCATCCAAACACCAATTAATCAAGTGACGAGAAGTGTCAAAGAAACAATACAAGCTTATGTTGTTGTTTTTCCATTCACAACGAAGGGAGTCCTGGATGTCACAAACACTATTACTTTATCATTCTGTCCCCATCGTCACCATCAGCATCAAACATAACATACATTTACTGTATGTGTTTAGATTGTTTCACATGTCACCCAATCAAAGCGGATACACAGTATGAGATGTGAACATGTAACATGAGCATGTAACCGATCAACTCTGAAATACAACACTGAGAATCTGTCTTCAAAGATGGCATCCTCTGATGTTTCTCCTGTCTGTGCTTGTCTTTCAGCTTTTTCAGATCCATGGATCCCGGATGTACTAGAGAGAATTGTACTGTTTCAGCTTGACATTTGATTTTGTGTTTGTTGACATATGTTTTATCATTGTTGTTGCTTCTGGAGAAAAAAACCCAGAAGTGCTCAAACATTATTTTCAAAGATTATCGAAGTGTCCCTCTCACCAGCAGCGAAACACCAACATTTCAAAGTGTGTAGAGATATGTAAAAATAAAAATAAAATAAACGTTTTTTTTAATTATCATCTATCATTTTTTAATGTATTTTAGTTCCAATCACTTAAGCCATGGAAGTTAGTGAATCTTAGTAAAATAGATTTGACCAAAGACAATGATTAAAAGCACTGCAAATCAATGTGCTCATCCAAATGTGAAAAATGGAATGAAATATGTGGAATCTGACTCATAAGTAAATTGTTGTTGTTTGCAGTAGTTCTGACTTGTCTGATGCTTGATATACAGTAGTGAGACCTGGGCCTGAGCCAGTGATGTGGCAATGTCCTGTCTCTGATACTGCTCTGCTGCAGTAGAGATTGACAGTGAGACTCACACAGAAAGACAGACAGATGTTAACTAACTGGCCACAGTCAGCACCACAAAAAAACTCTTCCCCCTTACACTCACTCCCTTACGCTCTCTCACAGACACGCGCACACACACAGTCTTGTATAATTAACTTTCTTCGGACACACAATTCAGTCCCATTCAAAATCCTATTTTTCCTAACCTTAAGTATAGTTAAACACGTCCACACACATACACACACACATCTTTCACTCACTCACTCACTCACTCACTCACTCACTCACTCACTCACTCACTCACTCACTCACTCACTCACTCACTCACTCATCTCACTCACTCACTCACTCACTCACTCACTCACTCACTCACTCACTCACTCACTCACTCACTCACTCATACCCATAGCAGTGCTTCCTGTCGGGACATGTGTGTTCCCTGAGGCATGTGCATGCTCATATAGTTAAACACGTCCACACACATACACACACACATCTTTCACTCACTCACTCACTCACTCACTCACTCACTCACTCACTCATCTCACTCACTCACTCACTCACTCACTCACTCACTCACTCACTCATACCCATAGCAGTGCTTCCTGTCGGGACATGTGTGTTCCCTGAGGCATGTGCATGCTCAGCAGAGCAGAGCTCTCAGCCTGTCGCCCTGGACTGGCTCCAGTGTCACTCTAGGCACTGGCAGGATAAAGAAGAGAAAGGTGCTGAAAGAGGTCTGCGTCTGAAGTGGCACCTTATTCCCTACATAGTGCACTACTCTGGTCAAGAGTACTGCACTATATATGGAATAGGGTGCCATTTTGGATGCATCCCTGTTCTCTGCTCATGTTGTAATGACAGGCCCTTGCACCTCGAGGCCAGGATGTTGTCATTACACTTTTAGCTAGGACTATGGCACAAATATTGTTAAAGAATTTCATTTTTTTGTATGTATTTCACTGCAAATGAGTAGAAAGGAGATAAGATAAGACCTTGTCAAATGCATCATGCACTTAGAACAGAAAATTGTTGCAACTGAATTAGAAGGTTTTGGCACTGGCCATTATCACCTCCGAGCCCCTGGAGCCCAATATTGTCACTGTCAGTAGAGACAGCCTGTCTCTGCAACCTTCAAATACTGCAAATATACTCATTCTAGTCTCTGCATGTCAACATACCCACAGATCACCATTTGAGTTGATTTCAGTTAAAAGCTTTCATGGAGGCAATATTGCGTTTTTGTGCATGTGCATTGTGAATATAATGTTTGGCTTTGGTCATCAAAAAAAGAGCATAGCATATGGATTGAGATCACTAAATTGGTAAATTGCACATAAGGTCCAACCAAAATTTGACATCTGCTTTTAACCCAACTCATCCAAAGCATACATATACAGGTTTTTTTAGAGCAGTGTGTTGGCACTTCCAAACTGTGTGCTGTTGTTGTGGGGGGTTAAGTGCCTTGCTCAAAGGCAGGCAGTGGCATCTAGGATTTGATACCAGCAACCCTCATGTTGCCAGCTCACTTCGCACAAGATTTTTACCGTCAGACACACTTCAAGTTGCTGGCTCGCCTCCCGAATTGCTAGGCTACCTCTCTAACCGCGAGGCTTGGGTGCCTTGATTTCAAGCAAAAACAACACAATATAGGCATGTACAAAGTCTCTGGGAAAATGAGTTTGAGTCGGTCAACGGACTGCAAAATGACTATACTACATTTCTTTTGTACATGTGTTTTGGTTATTTATTTTCATGACATGTTAATTGCATGTTTTTTTCAGAATCATGATTACTGCTGTAAAATATTGTTTACAACCAAGCTTATCTTGTATTTCTCCTGTTTTTAAGTGTCATTGTTTAAAAAAATGTATTCTATGTCTAGCCATGTGGCTGGCATTGACCTCACGTTTTGGTGGTTTTGCATCAGAAGATGTCCCCCTTCATGAGACTACTCTAGTTTGTAGCCTTAGCTCAAACTGTTTGTGCTTTTCCAAGACATCAGAACTTGAGCTGAAGACCTGGTATTCCTCAGCATGTTTAAAAAAAAAAAAAAAGTTCTACTCATCCATGAGCATGACAGATTTGATCTATTTATATATATATATACGTGTATGTATACAGTACCAGTCAAAAGTTTGGACACCTACTCATTCAAGGTTTTTTCTTTATTTTTGACTATTTTCAACATTGTGGAATAATAGTGAAGACATCAAAACTATGAAATAACATACATATGGAATCATGTAATAACCAAAAAACTGTTAAACAAATCAAAATATATTTCAGATTCTTCAAAGTAGCCACCCTTTGCCTTGATGACAGCTTTGCACACTCTTGGCATTCTCTCAATCAGCTTCACCTGGAAAGCTTTTCCAACAGTCTTGAAGGAGTTCACTCTGCGGTCCAACTCATCCCAAACCATCTCAATTGGGTTGAGGTTTGGGTGATTGTGGAGGCCAGGTCATCTGATGCAGCACTCCATCACTCTTCTTCTTGGTCAAATAGCCCTTACACAGTATGGAGGTGTGTTGGGTTATTGTCCTGTTGAAAAACAAATCATAGTCCCATTAAGCTCAAACCAGATGGGATGGTGTATCTTCTGCAGAATGCTGTGGTAGCCATGCTGGTTATTAAGTGTGGCTTGAATTCTAAATAAATCACTGACTGTGTCACCAGCAAAGCACCCCCGCACCATCAAACCTGCTTCACCATGGGAACCACACGTGCGGAGATCATCAGTTCACCGACTCTGCGTCTCACAAAGACACGGCAGTTGAAACCAAAGATCTCAAATTTGGACTCATCAGACCAAAATACATATTTCCACCATTCTAATGTCCATTGTTCATGTTTCTTGGCCCAAGCAACTTCTTCTTATTGGTGTTCTTTTGGTAGTGGTTTCCAGAAATTCCACCATAAAGGCCGGATTCACACAGTCTCGTCTGAACAGTTGATGTTGAGATGTGTCTGTTACTTGAACTCTGTGAAGCATTTATTTGGGCTGCAATTTCAGATGCTGGTAACTCTAATGAACTTATCGTCTACAGCAGAGGTAACTCTGGGTCTTCCTTTCCTATGACGGTCCTCATGAGAGCCAGTTTCATCATAGCGCTTAAAGGTTTTTGGGAAGTGTTCTGCATTGACTGACCTTCATGTCTTAAAGTAATGATGGACTGTCGTTTCTCTTTGCTTATTTGAGCTGTTCTTTTACCAAATAGGTCTATCTTCTGTATACCCCCCCTACCTTGTCACAACACAACTGATTGGCTCAAACGCATTAAGAAGGATAGTTTTAACAAGGTAAACCTGTCAATTGAAATGCGTTCCAGGTGACTAATTCATGAAGTTGGTTGAGAGAATGCCAAGAGTGTGCAAAGCTGTCATCAAGGCAAAGGGTGGCTACTTTGAAGAATCTCGAATATAAAATATATTTTGATTTGTTTAACATGTTTTTGGTTACTACATGATTCCATATGTGTTATTTCATAGTTATAATGTCTTCACTATTATTCTACAATGTAGAACATAGTGTAAATAAAGATAAACCCTTGAATGAGTAAGTTAGGTTTGTCCCAACTTTTGTCTGGTACTGTATATGGGTTTCACTGTAGTTAATCTCATTAACTTGTTCCCGGACAATAGATCAGAAGTGATTTTTTTTTATTGGGCATCTAATGCTGTTACAATAGCCAGGGTTGATTTGCTTTACAATACATTATCTTTATACAGATGTTTTTTTATGGGTATAACAGTAATAGCAGTCATGCTATATTCTTGTTTTTAAAAAAAGAATCTAAACAATGTAAATATGTGTTAGACAATTGTGCATAGTCATTTATAATTCACTGTAGAAAATCAGCGAGAGTGAGAACTTCCTTCCTACCCCCTTTAACTAAAGCTTCAATGTACACAGATACACCCCCATAACTTCTCAGACATCCGTGACATGGGAATTGTAATGCCTCAATATACTGTAACAGGCTCAATGAAACATGCTGTACAGGAATGATTCCAACAACTGTCAAATATAATCACATAAATAAATACAGTTTCAATGTCATTTGTTTTTAAACCATACATTATTTTAATTTTCAGGATGAAATATTATCACAACAATGGTCCCCATATATTGCAATGAGTTAAAAGGAAGAAATGTATGAGGGTTAATAATTGTAATATTTGATTGTAGACAACACAATTATTTAACACTTAAAAGGTACAAAAAAAGTAAGTACTTTTTGCTATCCTACCTAAGGTCAGTATTCTTTTTCTCAGCATTTCTAGTGCTGAGGTTGTGGAAGGGAAGGTTTCCAGTATATCAGTACAGTGCTTAGTTGTTCTACAGCTTTGTGGTTCCTGCAAAAGGCCAGAATTATAACTCAAGATCTGCATGTGACTTTAGTTTTCAGAGAAATCTTCAATTGACAACCAAGAATGATTGATGCAAAAGTTTGGAGAAAACTTTCACATCAATAGACAAAAAAACAGCATAACCCTATTTCTCCTTGTCAAAATAACTACAATAAAGTACTGAAGTTGTTGACCGTAGCCAGATGGAGGTACTCTGGCTGGTCATCGTTATCCTCCTCCTCTCCCCCCTGCTCCCCTCCGTCCCTCCCCACCCTCCTCTGCCTCGTGGACAGGGTATTCCTCTTCTCCATGACCTCTGACCCCAGCGAGCGGTTCTCAAGACACTCCTGGATCATCTGGGCCAGGTCCTGCTGCAGACGCTGGCAGTTCTCCCTGCAGGGAAGGACAATGACATAGGAGTTAATTATATAGATCTACATACAGTGCATTCGGAAAGTATTCAGACCCCTTGACTTTTTCCCAAAAAATGTACTTAATGGATTAAATCGTTTTTCCCCCTCGTCAATCTACACACAATACCCCATAATGACAAAGCAAAAACAGTTTTTTTGCGCATTAAAAATAAAAATAAAAACTGAAATATTACATTTACGTAAGTATTCAGACCCTTTACCCAGTACTTTGTTGAAGCCCCTTTGGCAGCAATTACAGCCTTGAGTCTTATTCTGTATGACGCTACAAGCTTGGCACACCTGTATTTGGAGAGTTTCTCCCATTCTTCTCTGCAGATCCTCTCAAGCTCTGTCAGGTTGGATGGGGAGTGTCGCTGCACATCTATTTTCAGGTCTCTCCAGAGATGTTCAGGTTCAAGTCTAGGCTCTGGCTGGACCACTCAAGGACATTCAGAGACTTTTCCTGAAGCCCCTGCAGCATTGTCTTGGCTGTGTGCTTATGGTCGATGTCCTGTTGGAAGATCTCTCTGTACTTTGCTCTGTTTATCTTTCCCTTGATCCTGACTAGTCTTACAGTCCGTGCCTCTGAAAAACACAGCATGATGCTGCCACCACCATTCTTCACCGTAGGGATGGTGCCAGGTTTCCTCCAGACGTGACACTTGACATTCAGGCCAAAGAATTCAGTCTTAGTTTCATCAGAACAGAGAATCTTGTTTCTCATGGTCTGAGAGACTTTAGGTGCCTTTATGCAAACTCCAAGCGGGCTGTCATGTGCCTTTTACTGAGAAGTGGCTTCTGTCTGGCCACTCTACCATAAAGGCCTGATTTGTGGAGTGCTGCAGAGATGGCTGTCCTTCTGGAATGTTCTCCCATCTCCACGGAGGAACTCTGGAGCGCTGTCAGAGTGACCATCTGGTTCTTGGTCATTTCCCTGACCAAGACCCTTTCCCCCTGATTGCTCAGTTTGGCCGGGTGGCCAGCTACAGGAACTTATAGGAACTTCTTCCATTTAAGAATGATGGAGGCCACTGTGTTCTTGGAGAACTTCAATGCTGCAGAAATGTGTTGGTACTCTACCCCAGATCTGTGCCTTGACACAATCCTGTCTCAGAGCTCTACAGGCAATTCCTTCGACCTCGTGGCTTAGTTTTTGCTCTGACATGCACTGTCAACTGTGGGACCTTTACATAGACAGGTGTGTGCCTTTCCCAATCATATCAAATCAATTGAATTTACCACAGGTGGACTCAAATCAAGTTTGAGAAACATCTCAAGAATGCTCAAGGGAAACAAGATGCTCCTGAGCTCAATTTCGAGTCTCATAGCAAAGGGTCGGAATACTTTTGTAAATATGGTATTTCTGTTTTTAATTTTTAATACATTTGCTGTTTTTGCTTTGTCATTATTGGGTATTGTGTGTAGATTGGTAAGGGAAACAAATAATTTAATACATTTTAGAATAAGGCTGTAACGTAACAAAATGTGGAAAAAGGAAAGGGGTCTGAATACTTTTCGAATGCATTGTAGATTATGTAGCTCTAATGATATCTGTTTATCCTACAAAATGGAAGAAAGACATGAATGTAGAAGTTAATAATATAGATAGGTCTAAAGATGACGTGTAGCTCTAGTGATGTACATTCTCGTGACTAAGTTATAGGGGAGCATATAAATTAGCAGCAGGTTAACTCACGCTGTCGGTGGCGTTGGCAGGTTGTAGTCCTCTCCTGTTTCACCTGTCAACCAGTAGGTCAACTCTGTGCCTTTACCCTGGGATATATATATACACACACACAATATTATATGATATTCAACACAGTAGATAAGAGTACTAAATAGTTCAAATGGCATCAAAAAAAATCTGTATGATTCTATCATGACAAAGTGCAAAGCGGCATGTGCCATGTCCATACCTTGAGAAAAGTCTCCCCTCTCTTCTCGTACTCAAACTTGCAGTCTGTCCTCTGTAGGATGCTGATGGTGGGCTGACTGACGTGGATTCTCAGGGCTGGGCGGAGAGAGACAGAGTTGTATTTTACTCACCTGCCATGACAGCTGATGTGAACATGAAATGTTTGTGTAGATTTGGTGTGGATATTTCCAGTGTTCCTGTTTGCCTGCTTACGATGTCCCGTTGACTCCATGCTAGAGGCAGTGTTGACTGTGTCTCCAAACAGGCAGTATCTGGGCATCTTTATCCCCACCACTCCTGCTGCACAGGGGCCTAGGGAACAAGTAGTGAGACTTAAGGGGGGTATTGATGACAGACAGAGGGAGGAGAGAGAGTGAGGGATGTTACAGGAAAGAGCAGAGACGAAGGAGGTTTTGTATTGATGATATGTACGAGGAGAGAGAAGGACGTGTTATGAATTCAGGATAGGACTTGGGGAGCTACGGATACCTGAGTGCATCCCAATGCGGATCCACACAGGTAGTCCCGGCAGATGTCTGAGCTGGAAGGTCCCCATAAATGCCAGAATGTCCAAGGCCATGCGGGAGATGTCCACCGCGTGCCTGTTCCCGTTCCGCCGAGGCAACCCCGACGCGACCATGTACGCATCACCTATCGTCTCCACCTGACACAGGACAAGAAGGAAGATATAGAAGCTATACATCTGCTATTGAACTAAACGTTTTCGTATACAGTAAGCATAGCATCAACCACAACCTTAACCCTAACCTCAACCCTAACCTCAACCCTAACCTTGTATACGTCGTGGTGGTCGAGGATGCTGTCGAAGCCCTTGTAGATGTCGTTGAGCATGTCCACCACTTCCATGGGGGTGCTGTACTGGCACAGGGTGGTAAAGCCCACGATGTCGCTGAAGTACACCGTCACCTCCTCAAACAGCTCCGGCTCCACGATGCCTGTCTCCTTCAGAGAACGCACCACAGGACTGGAGAGAGGAGAGAGAGAGAGGTCATTTGCTGGTCTTAAAGTGGTTCTCTGGTCGTGCAGTCTGACAAAGACCTGGCCGAAACACTGCACTTTATAAAACAAGAACATGGAACTGTGTTCGGGTATCTGTTACTTTTTGTTGTTGTTTGTCGACTGACCGAGGCAGCAGCATGAAGTTGAGGCAGTCGGCCCTGTCTCTCTCAGCCTTGTACAGAGTTGTCCTCTCCTCCACCAGGTGCTCCAGGTTCCGGGAGTACATCTGTAGACGACGGATCAGGTTGTCCATGTAACTCTCATTAGCCTGGTTGTGCAGGTTACTATGGAAAACAGGATCAGTCACACACACATATACACACACAACAAGTTGTGATAGATTTCTCAAATGTATCTTAAATGAAAGAGATGGGTGCAGCTTTACAGCAACTACATGTTAGTTATTTAGAAGCACTGCAAACCATAACCATGTTGGTCTTACTTATATCTCTATTTATTGTCATGTTACAGAGACATTTTACCATCTTTGTAAATGTATTCTTCACCTTTCTGATAGTGTTTAGCTCTATCCAATAAAAGAGAGATACAAGTAGGTAGCTGGTACCTGAAGATCTTCCCCAGTGAGCTCTCTATCTTCTTAAAGTCAGGCCTTCGCTCTGGGTCCTCATCCCAGCAGATCTTTATCAGCATGTACACCTGTGGGCATTCAGAATAAAATAAATGTACAAGCCAAAGTGGATTACAGACTCTCTATCTCTATATCTGTCTTTCTCTGTACTGTAATCCCCCCCTATCTCTGTCTCTCTCTTTCTCTCTGTTGCACACAAACAGAGACAAACACACAAGCAAATGCCAATCTTACCTCCAGTTCTTTTTCTCCTGCAGTCTCAAAATTCAGATCAGGTCTGAAATAAGTTATTTTGATAGGGTACTGCACTCTAGCCATTTTCTCTGATGAAGACAGAACAACTTGTGTGAGCGTCTTGTTAATCCGCTACACTATGTTGAGCTCAACTGAACAATGCTACAGTCGACCAGGAGGGGTCGACACTTCCCCAGAATTAAATGCAGGACCACTCAAAGTGGCAAAGATTACATTTTAAATAAGGGTAACTACAGTATAGCAAAGCTGATGCAATGATCCTGTTCTGAATTTCTATATAAGGTGTTATATAGGAATGTGTTTAACCTGTGCGGTCGGAGTAGGCCTCGGTGTAAAAGGTTTTCCTCCTGAGAACTATCTCCTGGGCGATGATGGCAAAGCTGTAGACATCTCCCTTCTGGGAGATCCCCTGTCTTCGCAGGTGCTCTGGAGCTGTCCACAGGTCTGATGGGGGAGAAAAGGGAGGGGAAGAATGGAGAGGAAGAGAGAGTGAGGGGATAGGGGAGGATAGGTTAAAAAAAACAAGGGGCAGAACAGGGATAAGACAGAAAGAGACATCCTAGGACAGACAGACCTCAGGGGTCTAGCCCTACCGAAGTAATAGTTCCTACCTCTGCCTGGGTTTAGAATAGTGTTGCAGCCAAAGCCAGTGATCTTGACCACCATACGGTTGTCCACCACACAGTTAGTGGACTTGAGACGGCCATGGACCTGGATGTCACTGGAATGGAGGTAGGACATACCCTGCGGAGATGAAGAAAGGGGAGGAGGTTTTGTCTTTGAATAAAGGCCTACTGTATTTCAATGACTCAATGTTGTCAAATGGATCAAAGCACTTCGGAAATGTATATCAATATTGACAAGGTAAAAACTCTTGGATAGGGTTTTAGCTTGGCTAAGGTTTTAGCATCTTACAGTAAATTGCTCTGAGTTGGCATTTTCTGAGCTCATACAAACCAACAGCAGAGTGTAGACTAGAGTTGTTGCTAGCTCACCTTGGCGATGTCGTACATTACAGAGATCTTAAACTCCCAGTCCATGAAGGTCTCCTCCGGGTATGAAATATTGTCATTCAGCACACACTGAGGAAGGAAGAAGTTAAAAGTTCAAATGGGAAAGTGTGTGTGGGCGTGCGTGTTTGCATGTGTGTTTCTCACCCTTAGAGATCCCCTCTCGCCGTACTCGAACACTCCAAACACACCATGATCATACTTGACTGTGCCATAGAACTTAGTCAGGTTGTAGTAGTCAATGTGCAGAAGCTGTAAATCAGGGAGATTGGATATAATAAGCAATAGGAGTTATAATCAAATCAAATATGAACAACTAAACAAAGATACCACATGGACACATGTAAAAAGGCAAACTTGAGACCCTTTAGTAGTCTACCGGACATGATCAAACTTGAGACCCTTTAGTAGTCTACTGGACATGATCAAACTTGAGACCCTTTAGTAGTCTACCGGACATGATCAAACTTGAGACCCTTTAGTAGTCTACCGGACATGATCAAACTTGAGACCCTTTAGTAGTCTACCGGACATGATCAAACTTGAGACCCTTTAGTAGTCTACCGGACATTATCAAACTTGAGACCCTTTAGTAGTCTACCGGACATTATCAAACTTGAGACCCTTTAGTAGTCTACCGGACATTATCAAACTTGATACCCTTTAGTAGTCTACTGGACATGATCAAACTTGATACCCTTTAGTAGTCTACTGGACATGATCAAACTTGATACCCTTTAGTAGTCTACCGGACATTATCAAACTTGCTGTATAATTGGTGACTCACCGAGTTGAGCTCTATCCTCTGTCTCTTGTTAAAGTTCCCGTCCGAGTGCTTCAGCTCCTTCAGGATCACAATCTGAAACAATGACAACAACAGTCGCCTCAGTAAACCTGACCTTCATCACCATGACAACAGCAGTAGCCTTAGTACACCTGACCTTATCCAGCTCCCTCAAGATCCATCTTCAAGTGTCAAAGTGAAGGAGTCTGGCAACATACAATACACCTGACCTGACCACTGTATCGGTCACTGAGCCGTGGTAGTTGCTTTAACCTACATGTGTATATATGGCTCTTTATATGTATGTATGTAGAGTTGAAGTCGGAAGTTTACATACACTTAGGCTGGAATCATTAAAACTCGTTTTTCAACCACTCCACAAATTTCTTGTTAACAAACTATAGTTTTGGCAAGTCGGTTAGGACATCTACTTTGTGCATGACACAAGTAATTTTTCCAACAATTGTTTACAGACAGATTGTTTCACTTATAATTAACTGTATCACAATTTCAGTGGGTCAGAAGTTTACATACACTAAGTTGACTGTGCCTTTAAACAGCTTGGAAAATTCCAGAAAATGATGTCATGGCTTTCGATGCTTCTGGTAGGCTAATTGACATCATTTGAGTCAATGGGAGGTGTACCTGTGCATGTATTTTAAGAAAAAAAAAAAAATTGGAGAAATCCACAAGTCTGGGTCAAACACCTGAAGGTACCACGTTCATCTGTACAAACAATAGTACACAAGTATAAACACCATGGGACCACACAGCCGTCATACCGCTCAGTAAAGAGACACGTTCTGTCTCCTAGAGATGAACGTACTTTGGTGCGAGAAGTGCAAATCAATCCCAGAACAACAAGCAAAGGACCTTGTGAAGATGCTGGAGGAAACAGGTACAAAAGTATCTTTATCCACAGTAAAACGAGTCCTATATCGACATAACCTGAAAGGCCGCTCAGCAAGGAAGAAGCCACTGCTCCAAAACCGCCATAAAAAAGCCAGACTACGGTTTGCAACTGCACATGGGGACAAAGTTCTTACTTTTTGGAGAAATGTCCTCTGGTCTGATGAAACAAAAATAGAACTGTTTGGCCATAATGACCGTTGTTATGTTTGGCAGAACAGGGGCAGGCTGGCAAGCCGAAGAACACCATCCCAACCGTGAAGCACGAGGGTGGCAGCATCATGTTGTGGAGGTTCTTTGCTGTAGGAGGGACTGGTGCACTTCACAAAATAAATGGCATCATGAGGGTGGAAAATTATGTGGCTATATTGAAGCAACCTCTCAAGACATCAGTCAGGAAGTTAAAGC
Organism: Oncorhynchus mykiss; assembly: GCF_057628025.1. NCBI lineage: Eukaryota > Metazoa > Chordata > Actinopteri > Salmoniformes > Salmonidae > Oncorhynchus > Oncorhynchus mykiss. The sequence continues at coordinate 10,718,700 of NC_143041.1, forward strand.
TTGGTCGCAAATGGGTCTTCCAAATGGCCAATGACCCCAAGCATACTTCCAAAGTTTTGGCAAAATGGCTTAAGAACAACAAAGACAAGGTATTGGAGTGGTCGTCACAAAGCCCTCACCTCAATCCTGTAGACAATTTGTGGGCAGAACTGAAAAATTGTGTGCGAGCAAGGAGGCCTGACACAGTTACACCAGCTCTGTCAGGAGGAATGGGTCAAAATTCACCCAACTTATTGTGGGAAGCTTGTGGAAGGCTAACCAGAAACATTTAACCCAAGTTAAACAATTTAAAGGCAATGCTACAAAATACTAATTGAGTGTATGTAAACTTCTGACCCACTGAGAATGTGATGAAAGAAATAAAAGCTTAAATAAATTATTCTCTCTACTATTATTCTTACATTTCACATTCTTAAAATAAAGTGGTGATCCTAACTGAACTAAGACAGGGAATGTTTACTAGGATTAAATGACAGGAATTGTGAAAAACTCCTCCTCCATGCTTCACGGTGAGAACCACACATGCGGATGTCATCCGTTCACCTACTCTGTGATGAGGTTGACAGTGTCAGGGGGAGTATAAGCCACTAAGACACGGCGATTGGAACAAAAAATCTCACATATGGACTCATCAGAACGAAGGACAGAATTCTACCTGTCTAATGTCCATTGCTCATGTTTCTTGGCCCAAGCAAGTCTCTTCTTCTTATTGGTGTCCCTTAGTAATGGTTTCTTTCCAGCAATTCCACCATGAAGGCCTGAATCACGCAGTCTCCTCTGACCAGCTGATGTTGAGATGTGTCTGTTACTTGAACTCTGTGACGCATTTATTTGGGCTGCAATTTCTGAGGCTGGTAACTCTAATGAACTTATTTTCTGCAGCAGAGGTAACTCTGGGTTTTCCTTTCAAGATAGAACAATTACATCACCACATCACCACATTAGTAAACTGGTAGAGCAGGGTCACAAGGCATCATATGGGAAAGTACAACCAGTGAAACAAAGTAATTAAAGTGGCCTCCCTGTGAGCAGAAGTTATGTTTGTTTTTACTATCATTTAAAAAATAAAATTGTAACATTCGACGGAAAGACAGAGGTAGAGTATAGTAGAGATTGTAGAGGGTTTTCTGAGTTAAAGGAAACAGAGATGTAGACTAGTGAAGGTAACAAAGGAAAGTAAGTTAATTGGAAAATAAGAGTTTAGAATTTGAATTGTTTGGATTGCTTAAGAGTTAGCAATCTACAATAAAATGTTATTTTATTTGTTTTTATTGGGTTTTTCATGGTTAGAGAAAATATATCTTAAATTGTCACACACATGGAATTTTCTTAAATGTTTATTTTCTAAGTTTTAAATGAACACATGAATTATTTTTGATACAAAATGTACTGAAGAAACTTACTGTGACCTTGGATACGAAATGTATGAAATGTTTGACTGTTTTTAAATAATTTGTGTAGTAGAGAAAGAAACACTTATTTGAATGGTTTGAATGTCCTCTGACCTCTGTCCTGACTTTCTAGTGTGGTCACCCTCGCTGGAAAGCTGAGAGACATTGGATGATGATTTGAAGTTTATTTATCATACTGATAATTACGGAGAAGTTTATAGTTAATAGTTATGTGTGATTCGGACCACGAGAAGGTTAGTCCTGTCTCTGGTCTATTTTTCTATTCCTTGAATCAAGTTCTGGGTAAATAAAACATGTAATGGAGTTATTAAGGGTAGTAATTCTAATTTGATTTGCAGTGCTGTGGTTTTTTATACATTGATCACATTGTGAGTCATGTGTCAAAATAGGGGAATTACCAGTCTGAGGTTTTTGGATTGAAGTTTACACACCTTGAGTAATATGTCGGAATGTATTGAATGATGTATGAAGGAGTGTATTGTTGTTTGTCTGTTTTGTTTCAATATAAATCTCACCAGATTGGGTCTGCTGGATGATCGGTATAATTTCCTGATCCTATGACTCTGTGATGAGGTTGACAGTGTCAGGGGGAGTATAAGCCAATTTGGAAAAATTGTTTCAACAGAATGTGAAGTTATTTTCTTTAACATTTGTTTTAGAAATTGGTATTAAGAATATTGGTAAAAGGAATAATTTGTCATGCAGTCAATGCTTGCCTGGATTTCCTGAATCAGAAATGAACTGAACTAAACTGTTGTTCTGGTCGGTCCTTTCTCAAGATTATGGATTGTGACTACAGATAGTCATCAAGGGATCATTTGACCATGAAGAGAGATCCGTTCCAAAACTTGTCTTATGTTGCTGCTATACTGGTGGGCAAATGGACAAGACATAATAGGCGTTGTGGTGGGGCTCAGGTGAGACATTGAAATTGGGACATTGTCATGGGCCATCCACTTTGAACTGTGAAGGTATCTGAAGATGAAGAAATGCCAGAAGAGTGCCGGGAAAGGGAGGGGGTTGGTCAACCGTGCCCGTAATTGATTTAGACTTGTTTGAAATTGTTTTATTTCGATTGATGAGGTCTAAACACTGCTAAATGTATAGTCATTTAGGCTGAGAATGCATTGAGATACGGATCTGTAATTATAATCATGATGAGAAAGTTAATACTGGAATTATAGGTTAAATATATTGTATGTTAAAATAAATGTTCATTCTGCCAGTGTTGATGTGTGTTAAATTGAGGGTTATAATTTTGAGTGATAGAACCAATGTGAATCACTGAAGAATGTAATTCTACATTTTGGTTGGATAATTCATTGTTTTGTTTTATGATTTGGAAACTGAGTGATTTTTTAAAACAAAAACACATATTTTTACTCCTGATCTTATTTAGGCTTGCCATAACAAAGGGGTTAAATACTTATTGACTCAAGAAATTTCAGCTTTCCATTTTTAATTAATTTGTAAAAATTTCAAAGAACATAATTCCACATTCACATTATGGGTTATTGTATGTAGGTTAGTGAAAAAAACAACTCTATTTAGTCCACTTTAAATTCAGGCTGTAACACCACAAAATGTGGAAAAAGTCAAGGGGTGTGAATTCTTTCTGAAGGCCCTGTATAAGTTTGAGTTACCTTTTTATCATAGCGTCCTTGGCGGATCATATAACTTTTGTTTGTCCTGTGGTCTTCGTCAATCTGACAAACAAATGGACATAGACGGGAGTTAGAAGATGGATTAGAGAATGTGACTTAACTTTGAGATCTCACAATGATGACATGCTTAGGGGCGCCGCACACTGATGAACTAGCTGACCTTGAGGCAGACCAAGCTACGTTCGTTATACTCCAGCGGGGTGATGAGGTCAGAGTGGATGTGAGACCATCTCTTCCTCACCTGGCGCTCTCTCCTGTTCTGCCTGGTAACAGATAGCACAGTGTAAGAGGTCTCCCCCATAAAAATAGTTATACTTGACTGGGGGTTCCTGTTCTGGTAATTATATTTCTATGGTCACCCTGAACATACCATGATAGATAAAACAACCCTCTATGGAATCAGGCACCAAAATGGCAGATTTAAGGTGATTCTAACTTGTGCTTTACCTGTAGAAGATGAATGCGATGGTAGCCACCACCACCACAGTGACACCTAAGACGATGACAACGATGTTCTGCACCCCCAAACCTGGGGGGGGGGGGGGGGGGGGGGGTCATGATTATGATGAGGAGACCAATAAAATGGACTGCGTCATAGCTACACAATTTCTCAATGAGTGTGCAGGGAAGGGGGGAATTTAGGTGGTATTATTGTACATTGAAGTTGAGCAACTTAGGGTTCAGTGCCTTGCTTAAGATCGCTGTCGAATCCCCAAGACAACTTGGTGAATAATCTAGTTGGCTTATGGTTTTGAAACAGCAACCTTTTGATTGCTGACCCAATGCTCTTAGCCCCTACGCTACCTGCCACCCTGATCTCACAACACTGGTTCTTGGCCCATATCTGTCTTATCAATCAGATCTGGGATGAAAAACGAATATGAAAGACACAGACCATACCGATCACTTATCGCAGACATTTTGGTGAAATCGTCCATTATAAGTACAGTGCTTTCGAAAAGTATTCAGACCTGTTGACGTTTTCCACATTCTGTTACGTTACAGCCTTATTCTAAAAATGATTAATAGTTTTTTCCCTCATCAATCTACACAAAATACCCCATAATGATAAAGCAAAAACAGCATTTCAGACATTTTTGTTATTATATTACATATACAAAACTGAAATATCACATTTACTTAAGTATTCAGACTCAGTACATTATTGAAGCACCTTTGGCAGTGATTACAGCGTAGAGTGTTCTTGGGTATGATGCTACAATCTTGCAGAGATGTTCGAGCGGGTTCAAGTCTGGGCTCTGGCTGGGCCACTCAAGGACATTCAGAGACTTGTCCCGAAGCCACTCCTGTGTTGTCTTGGCTGTGGTCTTAGGGTCATTGTCCTATTGTAAGGTGAACATTCGCCCCAGTCAGAGATCCTGAGCGCTCTGGAACAGGTTTTCATCAAGGATCTCTCTGTACTTTGCTTCATTCATCTTTCCCTCGATCCTGACTAGTCTCCCAGTCTCTGGTCTGAAACAAAATCACCACAGCATGATGCTGCCGCCACCATGCTTCACTGTAGGGATGGTGCCAGGTTTCCTCCAGACGCGATGGTTGGCATTCAGACCAAGGAGTTCAAGCTTAGTTTCATCAGCACAGAGAATCTTGTTTCTCATGGTCTGAGAGTCCTTTTGGTGCCTTTCGGCAAACTCCAATGAGCTGTCATCTCTTTTACTGAAGAATGGCTTTCATCGGGCCACTCTACCATAAAGGCCTGATTGGTGGAGTGCTGAAGAGACGGTTGTCCTTCTGGAAGGTTCTTCAAAGAGGAACTCTGGAGCTCTGTCAGAGTGACCGTCGGGTTCTCGGTCACCTCCCTGACCAAGGCCCTTCTCCCCCGATTGCTCAGTTTGTCCGAGTGGCCAGCTCTAGGATCAGTCTTGGTGGTTCCAAACTTCTTCCATTTAAGAATGATGGAGGCCACTGTGTTCTTGTGGACCTTCAATGCTGCAGAAATGTTTTGGTACCCTTTTTTGGTACCCTTCCCCAGATCTGTGCCTCGACACAATCCTGTCTCGGAGCTCAACGCACAATTCCTTCGACCTCATGGCTTGGTATTGCTCGGACATGCACTGTCAACTGTGGGACCTTATATAGTCAGTTGTGTGCCTTTCCAAATAATGTCTAATCAATTGAATTTACCACAGATGGACTCCAATCAAGTTGTAGAAACATCTCAAGGATGATCAATGAAACAGGATTCACCTGCTCCATTCTGTGTCTTACAGCAAAGGATCTGAATACTTTTGTAAATAAGGTATTTCTGTTTTATATTTTTTACACATTTCTAAAAAACGGTTTTTGCTTTGTCATTATGGGGTATTGTGTGTAGATTGATAAGGAAAACAATTATTTGAATCCATTTTAGAATAAGTCTGTAACGTAACAAAATGTGGAAAAAGTCAAGGGGTCTGAAAACATTCCGAATGAACTGTAGCCTATACTAGAGAAACGTGAAGTTTAAAATGAAATAAGTTTGCTAATATGGGTGATTGTTAATGGGACAATTGATGACTACAACCATCAAACTAGTAGTAGTAGTTTAAAGGATCATTAAAAAAACTGTGCACATCAATTCAGGCAATTTATCGTGATATGGATTTCTGTGCATTTCGCTCAGCTTTAGTTTAACCCTTACCCTGGTCTGGAATGTCATTTGGGAGATGTCTGCCCCAGATGAAGGATGGTTTACTGTTGACGATGCTGGTGTAGTTGTAGACAGTGTTGAATATAAATAAAGTTTCGTACTGCGGAGGAGACAGGGAAAGTGTTAAAACATTCAAATTGACACGATAGAATGATGTAAGTCATCTGCTAAATTACTAAAAATGTAAATGATGATAGCTGACCTACCTTGTTGTCAGTGGTGGTGTAAATGACTGAAAAATTCACGTCTCTGTCCCCATGGTCATCCAGCTTGTAGTGGCCTGCGATGCCTTTATGGAAACACATATACACAGCTTACACTAAACAGATCTACAGAACTACACACACACACACACACACACACACACACACACACACACACACACACACACACACACACACACACAGGTGGCCATATGTCCAGGCCAGACCACATGGCTTTATGTGTTGTTTCCTGGTCTCTTACCGTCAAATGAGATGTTTCTGAAGTGGTTGATATTGACTACCTCCGTGTGGTTGAGCTCAGACTCAGGCTCGCTCCAGATCTTCCTCATCACCTGACCAAACAGTAGCACTGCGTCATGGTACGCTGCCATATAGTCATTCATCTGGAGAGAGCGGAGATCGATTGCACCCTGGTCAAAAGTAGTCCATTACTTTTTTCTTCTTTAGTGATAATTCAAATGTAGGGGCAGCAGTTCATTATAATATTTTGGGGCATGGATTGCTCACAGCTCTTTTTGTGCAACTGTGAGTGGGTGTCATTCCAGTTAATGTAATCTGTTTTGTTAAAAGCAAAATAAAAAATAAAAAAAGCAAAATATTTTTTTGTCAGATGTTTTCTGAGATTCTTAATGTAAACATTTAGGGCAGTAGTGCCATTACATGTTATATATAACTATGGCCAGTGACGGAGTCTTGTGAAAGACTCACGTATGACTTTGTGTCAATTGAGAACACTTGACTCTATCAGTGGTTCTCAATTCTATTCTTAGGGATCATAAGCAGTTCCAGAGCTAGAACTCTTGATTCAACTTGTCAATTAATACAATTATAACACCTATGGAATTTTAACAATATCATATGGCTAACCAGAATTTTAAAAAACTGTATGGTTCTTCAAAAAGATAAACAATGAACCTTTGAGATTGAGAAAGGTTCTATATAGAACCATTCTCCATAAAGTAGCCCCAAAAGGATTGTAACCATAGCAGGACTGTTGGAAGTGGTTTTTATAGCAACATACTTGTTACATGTTGAACCTTATGAGCATGGTTCTTTATAGAACCTTCAAATAATGTATCTATTTAGCAGCAAAACGTAATCTGCTATGGTTACAAGCCAATTGACCCTTATTTGGCACTATATAGAACCATTTGTTTTTAGTGTGTACAGTACATAGGGAATAGGATGCTATTTTGGACACAACCTTAGAGTACAATGATAGTCAGGGCCCCAGCCAAGCAGGGTGTCTCACCGTCACGTTGTTGCCCAGGTCTGTGTCCACAGTATAGTTCCTTGTGTTGGGCATGGTGAGAACCAACACGTTCTTCATAGCAGGGATAGAGGACTTATTGGTGTAGTACTTATCACTGTGGGGAGTCATGGGTGCATTGTTAATGACACTGCAAACACTGGTGCTCTCTGACAAGCAAGGCGATTACAGTATTAAGCCTCGTTGAACTTTTTCAGGTGAAAAAATGCAAACACAAATAATAGACTGGGGAGAGAGAAAAAGCGAGAGAGAGAGTGAGAGAGAGAGAGAGAGAGGCAGAGAGACAGAGAGAGAAATGAGGATAGAGAGAGAGAGTGAGAGAAAGAGAGAGGACTAACTTGTAAAGATCGACCAGGATGAAGACAACACTAGGATCAACCTCCATAGTTCCATTTTTCAGGTCCACGATATCTCCTGGTGTCCCACACACTATGAACACTGCACAGTCAGTGAAGAGGAGAGTGAGTGAGATATATATATATATATATATATATATATATATATATATATAGAGAGAGAGAGAGAGAGAGAGAGAGAGAGAGAGAGAGAGAGAGAGAGAGAGAAGTCGTGGCCTTCAATGGCGCGCCCCCCCCTCCCCGAAATCTGATTGGTCTCTGAATATTTTGATAACATTGACAAAGACGGACACTGACATCAATCTCACCTGAGAAAGCATCCGAGCAAGCGATACAAAACCCATGTATCTGATGCTATCTGGTCAAAAATAGTATGACATGCTGTCTAGACAAAAATAGTATAGAAAATAGTCATATTCTTTTTGGCCAGACAGCATGAGATAAACTACACGGCCAAAACGATTTGGACACCCATTTCAGCCACACTCGTTGCTGACAGGTGTATAAAATCTAGCACACAGCCATGCAATCTCCATAGACATACAGTAGAACGGCCTTACTGAAGAGCTCAGTGACTTTCAACGTGGCACCGTCATAAGATGCCACCTTTCCAACAAGTCAGTTTGTCACATTTCTGCCCTGCTAGAACTTCCCCGGTCATCTGTAACTGCTGTTATTGTGAAGTGGAAACATCTAGGAGCAACAACGCCTCAGCCGCGAAGTGGTAGGCCACACAAGCTCACAGAATGGGAACGGCGAGTGCTGAAGTGCATAGCACACAAAAATCGTTTGTCCTCGGTTGCAACACTCACTACCGAGTGAGTGTTGCAACCATGGCCGAGCAGCCACACGCAAGCCTAAGATCACATGCGCAATGCCAACCGTTCTCTGGAGTGATGAATCACACTTCACCATCTGGCACTCCGATGAACGAATCTGGGATTGGCGGATACCAGGAGAACGTTACATGCAAGAATCCATAGTGCCAACTGTAATGTTTGGTGGAGGAGGAATAATGGTCTGGGGCTGTTTTTCATGGTTCGTGCTAGGGCCCTTGGTTCCAGTGAAGGGAAATCTTAACATTACAGCATACAATGACATTCCATACAATTCTGTGCTTCCAAATTTGTGGTAACAGTTTGGGGAAGGCCCTTGGCAGTTTCAGCATGACAATGCCCCCATGCACAAAGCGAGGTCCATACAGAAATGGTTTGTTGAGAACTGTGTGGATGAACTTGACTGGCTTGCACAGAGCCCTGACCTCAAACCCATCGACCCCTTTGGAATGAATTGGAACGACTGCGAGCCAAGGAAATCGCCCAACATCAGTGCCCGACCTCACTAATGCTCTTGTGGCTGAATGGAAGCAAGTGCCCACAGTAATGTTCCAACATCTAGTGGAAAGCCTTCCCATAAGAGTGGAGGCTGTTATAGCAGCAAAGGGGGACCAACTCCGTATTAATGACTAGGATTTTGGAATGAGATGTTTGACGAGCAGGTGTCCACTTACAGTTGAAGTCGGAAGTTTACATACACCTTAGCCAAATACATTTAAGCTCAGTTTCACAATTCCTGACATTTAATCCTAATAAAAATTCAATTTTAGGTCAGTTAGGATCACCACTTCATTTTAAGAATGTGAAATGTCAGAATAATAGTAGAGTGAATGATTTATTTCAGCTTTTATTTCTTTCATCACATTCCCAGTGGGTCAGAAGTTTCCGTACACTCAATTAGTATTTGGTAACATTGCCTTTAAATTGTTTAACTTGGGTAAAACGTTTTGGGGAGCCTTCCACAAGCTTCCCACAATAAGTTGGGTGAATTTTGGCCCATTTCTCCTGACAGAGCTGGTGTAACTGAGTCAGGTTTGTAGGTCTCCTTGTAGGTCTCCTTTTATGTTGGATTGAGATCAGGGCTTTGTGATGGCCACTCCAATACCTTGACTTTGTTGTCCTTTAGCCATTTGGCCACAACTTTGGAAGTATGCTTGGGGTCATTGTCCATTTGGAAGACCCATTTCGGACCAAGCTTTAACTTCCTGACTGATGTTTTGAGATGTTTTTTTCAATATATCCACTGAATTTTCCTCCCTCATTGTGCCATATATTTTGTGAAGTGCACCAGTCCCTCCTGCAGCAAAACACCCCCACAACATGATGCTGCCACCCCCGTACTTCACGGTTGGGATGGTGTTCTTCGGCTTGCAAGCCTCCCCCTTTTTCCTGCAAATATAATGATGGTCATTCTATTTTTGTTTCATCAGACCAGAGGACATTTCTCCAAAAAGTAAGAACTTTGTCCCCATGTGCAGTTGCAAACCGTAGTCTGGCTTTTTTACAACAGTTTTGGAGCAGTGGCTTCTTCCTTGCTGAGCGGCCTTTCAGGTTATGTCGATATAGGACTCGTTTTACTGTGGATATAGATATTTTTGTACCTGTTTCCTCCAGCATCTTCACAAGGTCCTTTGCTGTTGTTCTGGGATTGATTTGCACTTTTCGCACCAAAGTACGTTCATCTCTAGGAGACAGAACGCGTCTCCTTCCTGAGCGGTATGACGGCTGCGTGGCCCCATGGTGTTTATACTTGCGTACTGTTGTTTGTACAGATGAACGTGGTACCTTCAGGCATTTGTAAATTGCTCCCAAAGTGGAACCAGACTTGTGGAGGTCTACAATTCTTTTTCTGGGGTCTTGGCTGATATCTTTTGATTTTCCCATGATGTCAAGCAAAGATGCACTGAGTTTGAAGGTAGGTCTTGAAATACATCCACAGGTACACCTCCAATTGACTCAAATTATGTCAATTAGCCTATCAGAAGCTTCTAAAGATGTGACTTAATTTTCTGGAATTTTCCAAGCTGTTTAAAGGCACAGTCAACTTGGTGTATGTAAACTTCTGACCCACTGGAATTGTGATGCAGTGAAATGTAAGTGAAAAAATCTGTCTGTAAACAATTGTTGGAAGAATTACTTGTGTCATGCACAAAGTAGATATCCTAACTGACTAAAGTTTGTTAACAAGAAAATTGTGGAGTGGTTGAAAAACTAGTTTTAATGACTCCAACCTAAGTGTATGTAAACTTCCGACTTCAAAAGTACATGGGCTTCATATAATAAGACAGAGGGAGGCTCTTTGCCTCGCTCAGATGCTTTCTCTGATGAAATGGATTCAGCCTTGTGCGAATTGAAGGAATATTATGAAACACGGATAGACACGAATTATAAATTATTTTCTACATTGTTATTTTTTCTTATAAGTAAAAAAAAATCTCCATGAATGCACGTCACTTTGTAGGCTGAATGTCATTACACTTATGGTGTTTGTAATAGATATCTCTTTCCATTCAAATGGCGGGTGCACAGTGCATTTCGCTCCCGACGGTCTAAGGCACTGCATCTCAGTGCAAGAGGTGTCACTACAGTCCCTGGACGTGATTGGGAGTCCCACAGGGCGGTGCACAATCAGTCCAGCGTCGCCGGCGTAGGTAAAAAAAAAAATTATACAAAAATTGTTCAGACGTTGGATTTATTTTGAAGTGGACGAACGTCCGCAGGTAACCTACTGTATTTAACCGACTTTTTGAAGTGATTTATTTGACAATCAGATGAAAACATAATGACTGATTGTGTTCATGACATATTAAAATGAAATACATATTTACAGTTAAATTCCATCTTTACTATAAAGCCCATAAAAAAATGATATCGCTCCTATGCACACATAGAAGGTCCAGTTAGAAAAATAGACAGCCTCCCGAATGTCACAGTGTAACTTGCACTTGTGATGGCACTTTCAAGTGAATTTACTGCTGAATGCTAATAGCCTTTTATAAAACCCTGACCTTGAATGCAAACACTGTAACAAGACTTTTGGAATTGACTCGTGATTTATTTGAACTGTAAAATGTACCAACGCTAAGCTGAAGCATTTAATGCGTTGAACCATCATAATTATATACAAAAAATCCACCTTGCAAATGTTATGGCCACCCTAAACTGGGTCTGTGCCCCACCTTGTCCACCCCATTCAAAATGTTCTGGACACTCCATTGCTGGCCTTCCCCCTGGTGGGCTATCTATCTGCCAGTCCTCCAGATTTGTGAAAGGAGTGAGATGATGTGGGTTTACTTACAATTGCTTGTCCTCTTTTTGGAGTTTAATTCCATTCTAAGGTCTTCCGCTTTGGTTATAACTCGGGTATTTTTGACATGTAAGGAAAAGTGGGCTGAGCCTGTACCAAGTGCATTGATGTACCTGAGGAGGGGTGGGGAAATACAATGATATCAGTATCAACATCACGTCTAAGCAAATATAATATACACAAATAAATATTCTCAGTCATCAAATTGTCCATTAGCCTACGGAATCACTTGTCAGGTAATATCCACCTTCACCCTTTTCCAGCATATTACACCTACAGAACTGACAAGTCAGGACACAAGCGACTCAAAAGCAACTCAAAGGAAACTCACAAACAGCTCAGAAATGTCTCACAAGCGACCCACAAGTAAATCACTCACCAGAAGCAGTCCTCAGTGTTCTCCTGCTTCTTATAGAGGAAGGCTGTGGACCACTTGGGTTTGATATTGTTTTTGAAGTCCCAGAATTTTGTGAAGAATGTGGAGATCTTGCGTGCAGGGGGCAATATGCGGGTCAGGTTGTCTTGGTAGTCACAGGACAGAGCAAAGCTGCCTGCTGAGATGATGGGCATGAGGAGCTTCAGACCAACCTCTTGACTGGAACATTGAGAGGGGAGGGAGAGAGGGATTGAGGGAGGGACAGGGAGAGAAAGAGAAAGAAAGAGGGATGGAGACAGCGAGAGAGAGAGACAGCGAGAGAGAGAGAGAGGGATATGGGCAGAGGAATGGAGGGTATGTGAGACAGAAAGACAGACAGACACACACAGGGGAGAGTGGGAGAATGACACAACAGTATGCAATAAATTACTGTGTTATTAAAATGTAACTACAAGAGTAAACAAGTTGAATAAAGGTGAGGGCAATATATATAGAGGAAGTAAAAGAGAAAAGGTGTCATGGCAACACAACACTTACTCAACCATCTGAAAGGTTGCATGGGTACAGGTGGGCCCCAGCAAAACCCAGCCCTCCTGGCCTGTTTTCTGAAACAAAGGAGAAGCAGCTTAGATATGTGAATATTTGTGTGTGTGTGTGTGTGTGTGTGTGTGTGTGTGTGTGTGTGTGTGTGTGTGTGTGTGTGTGTGTGTGTGTGTGTGTGTGAGAGTTGGTTAACACTCACAGTTAGGTTCTTCAAGGTCTCCACCACTTCACAAGTGCTGCTTTTGCAGCCTTTCTTGCTGTACAAACTAGTCTCGAGCCCAAGGAAGTTTGCAGTCAGGTTTCGCTTCACTCCTTGGAAGAGAAAACATCAATACACCATAATGGTGGCAACAAAGATTACGGACCCACAGATAGTAAGTCAGCAGAACATCAAATCTGAGCTGATAAGAGAAGTTAAATCACAAAAAATTAAGCTAAAAATATTTAGGTTAGGCTAAGGTCCTTACATCTATAACACAATGTAGGCCTAGGATATCCTTATAAACCAATTTAGTTTTTTATAGTCTGCTATATGTGATAATTGTACACGACCAATTAAGGGAGCTCAGCCACGGTGGGACTTGAACCAGCAACCCTGTGCAAATGCTCTATTAATTTACAGTTTTTAAATTATGATTACATTTACCGTTTGGACAGCTTTTACAGGGGAGTTCAGCGTCGAGCTGGATCGCACTCTCCACAGCGCTACGGACAAATCTCATACTCCAGGGAGAGATGTCGTCATCCAGCAGAACTACGTTCATCATGATCCCATCCAGACAGTGAGGGTATATCGCCTCGCATCGGCCTGCGATCAACACCATCCAGCAGACACACACCCACCAACCTCTATGAGCCATTCTGAGGACTTAATGTATAAGCTAATGAATGTTCCTATTTTTCATAAGGAGAGTCTTTGGATTTCCCAGTCTAGATGACCTAGATGACCAATGATGTTGAGGAGATGTTCAATGACAAGACATTGAGCTGTGGGTGGGTAAAATCCATTTGCCAGAAATGTTCTAATAATTCCAAAAAGTAAAAAGTTACTTGTCATCCCTTTTATTCTGTATTCCAAATATTCCAATATTCTCACGCAATGTATATTCCATTCAGCACATGTACTTTTTCCAGTTGGAAAACAAAATTGCTGTGTGAAAAACAGCCTATAAAAATGTATTTACTTCTCTGAATGTCTCAAACGTTTTTCATTCATTTAACTACTTACTGTGAAATCTTTCATTAATCGACTGCTTTGTTTCAAAACAAGGGTATATGGATTTACACACCTGCTTTGTTCCGCTCAGATTCGACAACTCACCTGCTTTCTTAACTCACCTGTTAATGAACAACTGGAATTGACACATAGTCTGAGGGATGGGCTGGTCTGCCAATAACTTCCTCACCATTCATTGTTCAAGGTCCGTATGAACCAATACTCAGACATACTGCACACTTCACATCACACAACCACCATATGGACAATACACACAGGCTAGTACACATCCATTGGCCTGTAGGCCTATAAGGTAAAATGACTGGAGTCAACAGCATCAACTGGGTAATGAGGCATCCACCTGATTTCACTTCGAATAATGTATGGACCTCCCTTCCATCTTATATAGTGCAAGTGAACAGCAAACCTGGTTTCACAAACAAATAAAGCAACACCTCATGGCACAACGCCTCTCCCCCATGTGACCTACTTGTTGCGTGTATGTACTGACATGTACTGTACTTTTTATATATTTTTTATTTGAACCTTTATTTAAATAAAGTCAATGTATGTGTAACGGATAGATGCACACATACACACTACATGTTCATGTTTTTAAATGTATGTAAATTGTAAAGTGTTTTGCCCGTAATGTCTTTTTTTGTTATGTGTCGGGCCCCAGTAAGACTAGCTGTTGCCATTGGAACCGGCTAATGGGGATCCTAATAAATGAAATCAAATCAAATGGAAAGACAGGAAAGGGGAAATGGGGGTTTCTAATTGGAAAGTCTGGAAATTATCAAATCTGTTTCAAATGGCAGCCGAGATAAGATCTCAAAGGACCTTATATCTATATAAATAAATAAATAAATATATATCTATACAGTGGGGGGAAAAGTATTTAGTCAGCCACCAATTGTGCAAGTTCTCCCACCTAAAAAGATGAGAGCGGCCTGTAATTTTCATCATAGGTACACTTCAACTATGACAGGCAAAATGAAAAAAAAAATCCAGAAAATCACATTGTAGGATTTTTAATGAATTTATTTGCAAATTATGGTGGAAAATAAGTATTTGGTCAATAACAAAAGTTTATCTCAATACTTTGTTATATACCCTTTGTTGGCAATGACAGAGGTCAAACGTTTTCTGTAAGTCTTCACAAGGTTTTCACACACTGTTGCTGGTATTTTGGCCCATTCCTCCATGCAGAGCTCCTCTAGAGCAGTGATGTTTTGGGGCTGTTGCTGGGCAACACAGACTTTCAACTCCCTCCAAAGATTTTTTATGGGGTTGAGATCTCGAGACTGGCTAGGCCACTCCAGGACCTTGAAATGCTTCTCACGAAGCCACTCCTTCGTTGCCCGGGCGGTGTGTTTGGGATCATTGTCATGCTGAAAGACCCAGCCACGTTTAATCTTCAATGCCCTTGCTGATGGAAGGAGGTTTTCACTCAAAATCTCACGATACATGGCCCCATTCATTCTTTCCTTTACACGGATCAGTCGTCCTGGTCCCTTTGCAGAAAAACAGCCCCAAAGCATGATGTTCCACCCCCATGCTTCACAGTAGGTATGGTGTTCTTTGGATGCAACTCAGCATTCTTTGTCCTCCAAACACAATGAGTTGAGTTTTTACCAAAAAGTTATATTTTGGTTTCATCTGACCATATGACATTCTCCCTATCTTTTTCTGGATCATCCAAATGCTCTCTAGCAAACTTCAGACGGGCCTGGACATGTACTGGCTTAAGCAGGGGGACACGTCTGGCACTGCAGGATTTGAGTCCCTGGCGGCGTAGTGTGTTACTGATGGTAGGCTTTGTTACTTTGGTCCCAGCTCTCTGCAGGTCATTCACTAGGTCCCCCCGTGTGGTTCTGGGATTTTTGCTCACCGTTCTTGTGATCATTTTGACCCCACGGGGTGAGATCTTGCGTGGAGCCCCAGATCGAGGGAGATTATCAGTGGTCTTGTATGTCTTCCATTTCCTAATAATTGCTCCCACAGTTGATTTCTTCAAACCAAGCTGCTTACCTATTGCAGATTCAGTCTTCCCAGCCTGGTGCAGGTCTACAATTTTGTTTCTGGTGTCCTTTGACAGCTCTTTGGTCTTGGCCATAGTGGAGTTTGGAGTGTGACTGTTTGAGGTTGTGGAGGTTGTCTTTTATACTGATAACAAGTTCAAACAGGTGCCATTAATACAGGTAACGAGTGGAGGACAGAGGAGCCTCTTAAAGAAGAAGTTACAGGTCTGGTTTTCCACCATAATTTGCAAATAAATTCATTAAAAATCCTACTATGTGATTTTCTGGATTTTCTTTTCTCATTTTGTCTGTCATAGTTGAAGTGTACCTATGATGAAAATTACTGGCCTCTCTCATCTTTTTAAGTGGGAGAACTTGCACAATTGGTGGCTAACTAAATACTTGTTTGCCCCACTGTATAGAGAGAGAGGAGAGCGATTTATATGTATACATAAATATATATATATATAAAGAGAGAGAGAGAGAGAGAGAGAGAAAAGAGGAGGAACAAGACCCATGAACAGACCAAAGGTTTATAGGGCCATGAACTGCATGATAGATATCTTCTCCTCCTGGTAATAAAAGCGGCCAGATTGTGTGTTTCATCTACTCACCTTCTCAAGCCAGTCACACTGTTACTGCCCTCCCTTTAATGGGGTAATCTTCCCTGCAGCTTTAATGACTGCCCAGCTAACAACTCAAGGGGAGAAATATATTTTTTGTGATGTTACCCGTAATGTTCCCCTAATGTTTGAGTGTGCAGCTTTCTGTTAGTTAGGGGAACATTCTATCTATGTTAGAAAAAACCTACTGAGAACCTTGTAGGATATTTTGGCATTAGAGTTGGAACATTCCCCTTGATGTAAAACAGAACGTACCCAGAATGTGGTTACCATGTTCTCAGAATATACAATATGAAGACACATTTTAGACACGTTTTATGGGAACGTTGCAAGAACATTCACGTGTCCAGTTTTCTGTGGGTTAGGAGAATATTCCATCAACATCCCACCAAACATACACAGAACATGGTTGCCTTGTCCTCAGAACACAAGATATTTATGTTCCAGACAAGTTTCATGGGAACGTTGCAAGAAAATTCCCTGTGTATCAGTTGTCAGGACGTCACCTAAAGGAACCAAAGAAACATTCTCCCCAAGAAGAAATTGTTTCGTTATACATCATGCCTTGTTACTGAAGCTAAGCCAATCAACGCCCTGATTGGTGAACCAATGATAGCTCTTTGTCTGTTGGCAAGGGATACTCACACAGTGCTTTTAACATACAGTATCCTAATGTCATTATTTTGCAACAGTTACAACACACCTATCTGATCTAATTAAAATTAGTTTGTCATTGAAACTACTAAAGGACACCAATGAGAAGAAGGGACTTGCTTGGGCCAAGAAACACGAGCAATGGACATTAGACCGGTGGAAATATGTCCTTTGGTCTGATGAGTCAACATTTGAGATATTTGGTTCCAACTGCCATGTCTTTGTGTGACACAGAGAAGGTGAACGGATGATCTCCACATGTGTGGTTCCCACCATGAAGCATGGAGGAGGAGGTGGGGGGGTGCTTTGCTGGTGACACTGTCTGTGATTTATTTAGAATTCAAGGCACACTTAACCAGCATGGCTACCACAGCATTCTGCAGTGATACGCAATCCCATCTGGTTTGCACTTACTGGGACTACGATTTGTTTTTCAACAGGACAATGACGCAAAACACACGTCTAGGATGTGTAAGGGCTATTTGACGAAGAAGGAGAGCGATTGAGTGCTGCATCAGATGACTTGGCCTCCACAATCATCCTACTTCAACCCAATTGAGATGGTTTGGGATGAGTTGGACCACAGAGTGAATGAAAAGCAGCCAACAAGTGCTTAGTATATGTGGGAACTCCTTCAAGACTTTTGGAAAATAATTCCTCATGAAGCTGGTTGAGAGAATTTCAAGAGTGTGCAAAGTTGTCATCAAGGCAAAGGGTGGCTTCTTTGAAGAATCTAAAATATTTTTTTAAACACTTTTTCGGTTACTGAATGATGCCACGTGTTATTTTACCGTTTTGATGTCTTCACTATTATTCTACAATGTAGAAAAAAGTAAGAAAAAAGAACAACCCTTGAATGAGTAGGCGTGTCCACATTTTTGACTGGTACTATGGGTCCTGGATGGCAGGAAGCTTGATGCACTACCCTCTGTAGTGCCTTATGGTGGGATGCCGAGCAGTTGCCATAGCAGGCGGTGTTGCAACTGGGTAGGATGCTCTCGCTGGTGCAGCTGTATAACTTTTTGAAGATCTGGGGACCCATGTCAAATATTTAAGGTCTCCTGAGAGGGAAAGGTGTTGTCATGCCCTCTTCATGACTGTCTTGGTGTGTTTGGAACATGATAGTTTGTTGGTGATGTGGACACCAAGGAACTTGAAACTCTCGACCCGCTCCACTGCAGCCCCGGTGATGTTAAGTGGGGCCTATTCAGCCCTCCTTTTCCTGTAGTCCACGATCAGCTCATTTGTCTTGCTCACATTGAGGGAAAGGTTGTTGTCCTGGCACCACACTGCTAGGCCTCTGACCTCCTCCCTATAGGCTGCATCATCGTTGTCGGTGATCAGGCCTACCACTGTTGTGTCGTCAGCCAACTTATTATTATTTATTTTTTTAATTACGAGGTGGATCAGCATTAATATTACGAATAGGTTGTAGCTTCTATTCTGGTTAGGGCCAGTTTGCGCTGTTCTGTGAAGGGAGTAGTACACAGCGTTGTATGAGATCTCCAGTTTCTGGAAATTTCTCGCATGGAATAGCCTTCATTTCTCAGAACAAGAATAGACTGACGAGTTTCAGAAGAAAGGTCTTTGTTTCTGGCCATTTTGAGCCTGTAATCAAACCCACAAATGCTGATGCTCCAGATACTCAACTAGTCTAAAGAAGGCCAGCTGTATTGCTTCTTTAAACAGGACAACAGTTTTCAGCTGTGCTAACATAATTGCAAAAGGGTTTTCTAATGATCAATTAGCCATTTAAAATTATAAACTTGGATTAGCTAACACAGCGTGCCATTGGAACACAAGAGTGATGGTTGCTGATAATGGGCCTCTGTATGCCTATGTATATTTTCCATTAAAATCAGCCATTTCCAACTACAATAGTCATTTACAACATTAACAATGTCTACAGTGTATTTGTGATCAAATTGATGTTATTTTAATGGACAAAAAAATGTGCTTTTAAAAAAAATTAATTCTAACTGACCCCTAACTTTTCAACGGTAGTGTATATACAGTTGAAGTCGAAAGTGTCATGTCTTTGGCTATGCAGGATTAAGTGACATGACATGCTATTCTATAAAATTATTTATCCGTAATTAATATTACCTGATTGAGCTAATCATGTAAATGTAATTAACTAGAGAGTCGGGGCACCACAAAATAATATTTATAGAGCTGTTATCTTCCGAATAAACTCTTAAAGACCTAGTAATATTTGACATCAATGGCAGTCAATATTAATCGTCACCTTACTTCAGTCTCATCTCAAAGTTGTAAATTCTTGGCTATCTTCACGAACCCTGGCTAACAAGTTGAATCAGCAATACAAAATTGGGTTTAATTTTATTTACTTACTAAATACCTAGCTAATCACACAGAATTACACATACACATAATTAATTATAACTTGATTACAAATTACGTCATAAAGGAAAACGTCCCCAGCGGGCGGAACAGATATGACAGCTTGAGGGGCTGGGTTTGAGTGAAAGAGCGGGAAGACTAAGTAACAAAGGAAGAAGCTGTGCTATCGTAAATACAGTATCTTATGCATTCTAAATTACCGGCCATTTGGAAAAGGATAATGCATTAAATATTTACTCTGAGCTGCGCTTCGGTAGGTTGGTGATGGAAGGCCGTGTTGCCAAACCGAGTCCTTTGTCCTTTGAAGAATGTCTCTGATGGTCAATTGGATACATTGTAGTAACGTCGTTGTGTGATAGACAGGATAGTCTGTCTGTTCCTCCCTAACCCTTGTTTGCAGCTGCTGTTGCTAACTCAACGGCTAGGACGTATCACTTCTGTAGTGACTAAGAGTTCAAAGTTCATACCATTCGCAACCAAAGCTCACGCTGATGTTGGCTTCGTTCTGTAGTTATTATCTGAACCATTCTGACATCGGACCGTCGTCCTCACATCCTCGGAACAGGAGGTTATATTGTCGTCAAGGCTTTATATAGTGGAGCGAGAAGGGTGTGTCTGAAAAGTTTTATAACCCATGACTCTTCACAGGGGCGGGCCACAGATTGAGCAGAGCCCTAACCTTATGAAAACCCAATTCTCACATTTTAGAAGCTAAAATCACATTTCATCCCATCACAAATAATTTCATATTCAAACATTTAAATTGAACAACAATTCCATGTGAATCCGATAACTCAGATGTGTAGACTTTCCACTGTAGAGTTTATGTCATTTTATCATTGATGAGAATGTCTCAGATGACAACCGAACTGACATCATATTCATTAAGTACCACCGCATATGTTCAATTGGTCAGATTACCAGAATATAGTTCATTTCCCCCCACCTTCTGATGTTCCCAGAATCTCTATGTTAACCAAGGGGTTTGCAAATGTAACATCAGTAGGGTAGAGAGAGGAAAAAGGGGGGAAGAGGTATTTATGACGGTCATAAACCTACCCCAGGCCAACGTCATGACAGAACTTTGGAAGTATGCAAAGTTGTTGCCACAACTTTGGAAGTATGCTTGGGATCATTGTCCATTTGGAAGACCCATTTGGGACCAAGCTTTAACTTCCTGACTGATGTCTTGAGATGTTGCTTCAATATATCCACATAATTTCCCTCCCTCATGATGGCATCTATTTTGTGAAGTGCACCAGTCCCTCCTGCAGCAAAGCACCCCCACAACATGATGCTGCCACCCCGTGCTTCACTGTTGGGATGATGTTCTCCTGCTTGCAAGCCTCCCCCATTTTCCTCCAAACATAACAATGGTGATTATTGCCAAACGGTTCTATTTTGCTTCATCAGACCAGAGGACATTTCTCCAAAAAGTACGATCTTTGTCCCCATGTGCAGTTGCAAACCGTAGTCTGGCTTTTTAATGGCGGTTTTAGAGCAGTGGCTTCTTCCTTGCTGAGCGGCCTTTCAGGTTATGTCGATATAGGACTCGTTTTACTGTGGATATAGATACTTTTGTACCTGTTTCCTCCAACATCTTCACAAGGTCCTTTGCTGTTGTTCTGGGATTGATTTTGAGGAGACAGAACTTATCTCCTTCCTGAGCGGTGTGATGGCTGCGTGGCCCCATGGTGTTTATACTTGCGTACTATTGTTTGTACAGATGAACGTGGTACCTTCACGCGTTTGGAAATTGCTCCCAGGGATGTACCAGACTTGTGGAGGTTTTGGCTGATTTCTTTTGATTTTCCCATGATGTCAAGCAAAGAGGCACTGAGTTTGAAGGTAGGTCTTGAAATACATCCACAGGTACACCTCCAACTGACTCAAATGATGTCAATTAGCCTATCAGAAGCTTCTAAAGCCATGACATATTTTTCTGGAATTTTCCATCCCGTTAAAAGGCACAGTCAACTTGGTGTATGTAAAATCCTGACCCACTGGAATTGTAATACAGTGAAATATAAGTGAAATAATCTGTCTGTAAACAATTGTTGGAAAAATGACTTGTGTCGTGCACAAAGTAGATACTTTTTTCCCTCACTGTAGTTTGTTAACAAGAAATGTGTGGAGTGGTTAAAAAACAAGTTTTAATGACTCCAACATAAGTGTATGTAAACTTCCGACTTCAACTATACATACAAATACACATATATATAAACTCAGAAAAAAAAGAAAAGTCCCTTTTTCAGGACCCTGTCTTTCAAAGATAATTTGTACAAATCCAAATAACATCACAGATCTTCATTGTAAAGGGTTTAAACACTGTTTCCCATGCTTGTTCAATAAACCATAAACAATTCATGAACATGCACCTGTGGAACTGTCGTTAAGACACTAACAGCTTACAGAGCTTGCAGCAATTAAGGTCACAGTTATGAACACTTAGGACACTAAAGAGGCCTTTCTACTGATGTCACGTTCTGACCTTAGTGCCTTTGTTTTTTCTTTTGTTTTAGTATGGTCAGGGCGTGAGTTGGGTGGGTTGTCTATGGTAGTTTGATTTTCTATTTCTGTGTTCGGCCTGGTATGGTTCTCAATCAGAGGCAGCTGTCAATCGTTGTCCCTGATTGAGAACCATATTTACGTAGCCTGTTTTCCATTGTGTTTTGTGGGTGGTTATTTTCTGTTTTCAGTCTTTGTGTGTTTGCACCAGACAGAACTGTTTCGGTTGTTTCTTTGTGTTTTTGTTAATCAGTGTTCAGTTTTGAGTATTATTAAAAACCATGAACACTTACCACGCTGCACCTTGGTCCTCACCTTCTTCCACCGACGACAGCCGTTACAACTGACTCTGAAAAACATCAAAAGAAAGATGCCCAGGGTGCCTGCTCATCTGTGTGAACATGCCTATGGGCACAAACCCACCGTTGCTGGACAAGACAGGACTGGCAAAAGTGCTCTTCACTGACGAGTCGCGGTTTTGTCTCACCAGGGGTGATGGTTGGATTCGCATTTATCGTCGAAGGAATGAGCGTTACACCGGGGCCTGTACTCTGGAGCAGGAGGTGGAGGGTCCGTCGTGGTCTGGGGCGGTGTGTCACAGCATCATCAGACTGAGCTTGTTGTCATTTTAGGCAATCTCAATGCTGTGCGTTACAGTGAAGACATCCTCCTCCCTCATGTGGTACCCTTCCTGCAGGCTCATCCTGACATGACCCTCCAGCATGACAATGCCACCAGCCATACTGCTCGTTCTGTGCGTGATTTCCTGCAAGACAGGAATGTCAGTGTTCTGCCATGGGCAGCGAAGAGCCCGGATCTCAATCCTATTAAGCACGTCTGGGACCTGTTGGATCGGAGGGTGAGGGCTAGGGCCATTCCCCCCAGAAATGTCCAGGAAATTGCAGGTGTCTTGGTGGAAGAGTGGGGTAACATCTCACAGCAAGAACTTACAAATCTGGTGCAGGAGGAGATGCACTGCAGTACTTAATGCAGCTGGTGGCCACACCAGATACTGACTGTTACTTTTGAGTTTGACCCCCCTTTGTTCAGGGACACATTATTCCAATTATTTTAGTCACATGTCTGTGGAATCTGTTCAGTTTATGTCTCAGTTGTTGAGTCTTGTTATGTTCATACAAATATTTACACATGTTAAGTTTGCTGAAAATAAACGCAGTTGACAGTGAGAGGACGTTTATATACATATATACATCTTTTAAAAATATATTTTCTTTATTATTCCCCGCAAACCTTTCCACCCCTCCCCTAATTGGAGAAAACTAATAAGTAGTAACACTTAGGCTTCTACTTCCAACTTATTCATACTATTTACATTTTACGGACACAATCTATTTTACAATAGTTATATTTTGTTTGGTTTTAGTCCTGGCCTTACTTCCTCGGCATGTAGCCTAGTGGTTAGAGCGTTGAACTTGTAACCAAAAGGTTGCAAGATCAAATCCCCAAGCTGACAGGGTAAAAATCTGTTGTTCTGCCTCTACTCAAGGCAGTTAATCCTAGGCCGTCATTAAAAATAAGAATTTGTTCTCTACTGAGTTGCCGAGTTAAAGAAAGGTAATTCAAAAGGCACTCACACATCTAAGCAATCTTTCTTGCAGGTGCATGGCAATATTTGAACAAGATGAAGGAAAAAGGAAACCGCACACTGCTCTTGATAGTATCACTGATCTTCAATAAGCATACGTATCGGGCTCACGGCCTGAGCAGTGTGCGGTTTCCTTTTTCCTTCATCTAGTTAAATAAAGGTAAAATAAAAAATTCTGATGTCCGTCCAGTTTGATTTCTATTTGCCATATGTTTGTATGTTTCACAAAAGTTCTAAACCTATATACATTTTACAGACCCCGTATGTTTTACATTAGTTATCTTGTTGTTATTAGTCCCACCCTTCAGCTCCATTCAACCCCTCCCATCTATCTCTTAACACCATCCATATTGGATTTCTATTTGCTATATATTCTTCAACTGTGCTGTGGTGCATCACAAAAAGTTCGGAACCTTTCTATTCTCATAGTTTCTACATGTTGTAAATTAAAGATAAACATTCTTGCTAAAATAACTATTATATTATTGATCGATTGACTTTTACTTTTCAAATCATCCAGTATTGCTATGTGCAGGGTCAGCTTCAGGTAAATTCTTCAGCCATTCCTGGACATGTGACGAGAAAACGAGCTACATATGGACAGTACCAAAATAAATGATCTAATGACTCTGCCTACTTGCAGTAAAATCTGCAGAGCTGGGAAGGTTGTGTCCCCCATATATACAGTGCCTTGCGAAAGTATTCGGCCCCCTTGAACTTTGCGACCTTTTGCCACATTTCAGGCTTCAAACATACAGATATGTAACTGTATTTTTTTGTGAAGAATCAACAACAAGTGGGACACAATCATGAAGTGGAACGACATTTATTGGATATTTCAAACTTTTTTAACAAATCAAAAACGGAAAAATTGGGCGTGCAAAATTATTCAGCCCCCTTAAGTTAATACTTTGTAGCGCCACCTTTTGCTGCGATTACAGCTGTAAGTCGCTTGGGGTATGTCTCTATCAGTTTTGCACATCGAGAGACTGAAATTTTTTCCCATTCCTCCTTTCAAAACAGCTCGAGCTCAGTGAGGTTGGATGGAGAGCATTTGTGAACAGCAGTTTTCAGTTCTTTCCACAGATTCTCGATTGGATTCAGGTCTGGACTTTGACTTGGCCATTCTAACACCTGGATATGTTTATTTTTTAACCATTCCATTGTAGATTTTGCTTTATGTTTTGGATCATTGTCTTATTGGAAGATAAATCTCCGTCCCAGTCTCAGGTCTTTTGCAGACTCCATCAGGTTTTCTTCCAGAATGGTCCTGTATTTGGCTCCATCCATCTTCCCATCAATTTTAACCATCTTCCCTGTCCCTGCTGAAGAAAAGCAGGCCCAAACCATGATGATGCCACCACCATGTTTGACAGTGGGGATGGTGTGTTCAGGGTGATGAGCTGTGTTGCTTTTACGCCAAACATAACGTTTTGCATTGTTGCCAAAAAGTTCAATTTTGGTTTCATCTGACCAGAGCACCTTCTTCCACATGTTTGGTGTGTCTCCCAGGTGGCTTGTGGCAAACTTTAAACTACACTTTTTATGGATATCTTTAAGAAATGGCTTTCTTCTTGCCACTCTTCCATAAAGGCCAGATTTGTGCAATATACGACTGATTGTTGTCCTATGGACAGTCTCTCCCACCTCAGCTGTAGATCTCTGCAGATCATCCAGAGTGATCATGGGCCTCTTGGCTGCATCTCTGATCAGTCTTCTCCTTGTATGAGCTGAAAGTTTAGAGGGACGGCCAGGTCTTGGTAGATTTGCAGTGGTCTGATACTCCTTCCATTTCAATATTATCGCTTGCATAGTGCTCCTTGGGATGTTTAAAGCTTGGGAAATCTTTTTGTATCCAAATCCGGCTTTAAACTTCTTCACAACAGTATCTCGGACCTGCCTGGTGTGTTCCTTGTTCTTCATGATGCTCTCTGCGCTTTTAACGGACCTCTGAGACTATCACAGTGCAGTTGCATTTATACGGAGACTTGATTACACACAGGTGGATTGTATTTATCATAATTAGTCATTTAGGTCAACATTGGATCATTCAGAGATCCTCACTGAACTTCTGGAGAGAGTTTGCTGCACTGAAAGTAAAGGGGCTGAATAATTTTGCATGCCCAATTTTTCAGTTTTTGATTTGTTAAAAAAGTTTGAAATATCCAATAAATGTCGTTCCACTTCATGATTGTGTCCCACTTGTTGTTGATTCTTCACAAAAAAATACAGTTTTATATCTTTATGTTTGAAGCCTGAAATGTGGAAAAAGGTCGCAAAGTTCAAGGGGGCCGAATACTTTCGCAAGGCACTGTATAACTGTCATGCCCTGATCTGTTTCACCTGTCTTTGTGATTGTCTCCACCCACCTCCTGGTGTCACCTGTTGTCCTCATTCGTCCCTGGGTCCTTGATCCTGTGTTCCCTGCTTGTCTGTTGCCAGTTCGTCTTGTTTGTCAAGTCAACCAGCGTGTTTTTTCCGGTTCTCCTGCTTTTTCCCTCTCTGTTTTTGCTAGTCCTCCCGGTTTTGACCCTTGCCTGTCTGGACTCTGTGCCTGCCTGACCATTATGCCTGCCTGCCCTGACCTTGAGCCTGCCTGCCACTCTGTACCTCCTGGACTCTGACCTAGTTTTGATATTTTGCTAGGACTTCTGTCCTAGTTAAAAAATAAGTTTTCATCCAGTAGGCTTTGATTACATTTCCAATATCCTCCTCTACATGGAACTTCTATAAGATTAGAAGTTAGGGCGGCAGGGTAGCCTAGTGGTTAGAGCGTTGGACTAGTAACCAGAAGGTTGCAAGGTCAAACCCCTGAGCTGACAAGGTACAAATCTGTCATTCTGCCCCCACTGTTCCTAGGCCGTCATTGAAAATAAGACTTTGTTCTTAACTGACTTGCCTATTTAAATAAAGGTAAAATAAAAGGTTATTAGTCAACCCTACCCTAGTATGCCATATATTCCAATTATGTGATGGTCCGACCGCATCAACACTTTTTAAAAACTTTTGGTGCCTGTAACGATTCTCTTCTTGTGAAGTAGAGGCGGACCAAAGCGCAGCGTGGTGGTTGTTCATTGTAATTTATTGACGACACTATACATGAACAAACTAACGAAAAAACAAGAAACGTGAGAACTCAAAACAGCCCTGTCTGGTGCAAACACAAAAACAGGAACAATCACCCACAAACACACAGTGAAACCCAGGCTACCTAAATATGGTTCCCAATCAGAGACAATGACGAACACCTGCCTCTGATTGAGAACCATATCAGGCCGAACATAGAACTAGACAAACTAGACATGAAACATAGAATGCCCACTCAGATCACACCCTGACCAACCACAACATAGAAATATACAAAGTAAACTATGGTCAGGGTGTGACAGTACCCCCCCCCCCCAAGGTGCGGCCGCAAAACCTGAACCTATAGGGGAGGGTCTGGGTGGGCATCTGTCCGCGGAGGCGGCTCTGGCGCTGGACGTGGACCCCACTCCATAATAGTCTTTGTCCACCTCCTTAGCGTCCCTAGATAGGTGACCCTCCTAAGAGACAGCTGCTCGGGACAGAGGGGCGGCAGCAGCTTGGGACAGAGGGGCGACAGCTGCTCTGGACAGAGGGGCAGCTGCTCGGGCGGCCCCTGGCTGACTGACGGCACTGGCAGCCCCTGGCTTACTGGCGGCACTGGCGGCCCCTGGCTTACTGGCGGCACTGGCGGCCCCTGGCTGACTGGCGGCACTGGCGGCCCCTGGCTGACTGGCGGCGCTGGCGCTGGGCTGACTGGCGGCCCCTGGTTGACTGGCGGCACTGGCGGCCCCTGGCTGACTGGCGGCACTGGCGGCCCCTGGCTGACGGGCGGCACTGGCGGCCCCTGGCTGACGGGCGGCACTGGCGGCCCCTGGCTGACGGGCGGCACTGGCGGCCCCTGGCTGACGGGCGGCACTGGCGGCTCCTGGCAGACGGGCGGCACTGGCGGCGCTGGGCAGACGGGCGGCACTGGCGGCGCTGGGCAGACGGGCGGCACTGGCGGCGCTGGGCAGACGGGCGGCACTGGTAGCGCCGGAGAGGCGGGAGACTCCGGCAGCGCTGGAGAGGAGGAAGGCTCTGGACGGATGGGCCGGAGAGACAGCCTGGTACGGGGAGCTGCCACCGGAGGGCTGGGGTGTGGAGGTGGTGACGGATAGACCGGGCCGTGCAGGCGCACTGGAGCTCTTGAGCACCGAGCCTGCCCAACCTTACCCGGTTGAATGGTCCCGGTCGCCCTGCCAGTGCGGCGAGGTGGAATAGCCCGCACTGGGCTATGCAGGCGAACCGGGGACACCGTGCGCAAGGCTGGTGCCATGTAAGCCGGCCCAAGGAGACGCACTGGAGACCAGATGCGTAGAGCCGGCTTCATGGCACTTGGCTCGATGCCCACTCTAGCCCGGCCGATACGCGGAGCTGGAATGTACCGCACCGGGCTGTGCACCCGCACTGGGGACACCGTGCGCTCCACAGCATAACACGGTGCCTGCCCGGTCTCTCTAGCCCACCGGTAACCACAGGAAGTTGGCTCAGGTCTCCTACCTGGCGTAGCCATACTCCCTGTTAGCCCCCCCCCAATAAATTTTTGGGGCTGCCTCTCGGGCTTCCATCCACGACGCCGCGCTGCCTCCTCATACCAGCGCCTCTCCGCTTTCGCCGCCTCCCGTTCTTCCTTGGGGCGGCGATACTCTCCTGGCTGAGCCCAAGGTCCTTTACCGTCTAATTCGTCCTCCCATGTCCATACCTCCTCGCGCTGCTCCTGCTGCTGCTTTTTCCTTTGCCCATTACCACACCGCTTGGTCCTGTTGTGGTGGGTGATTCTGTAACGACGTTCGTCTGTAGGAGGAGAAGCGGACCAAAGCGCAGCGTGGTGGTTGTTCATTGTAATTTATTGACGACACTATACATGAACAAACTAACGAAAAAACAAGAAACGTGAGAACTCAAAACAGCCCTGTCTGGTGCAAACACAAAAACAGGAACAATCACCCACAAACACACAGTGAAACCCAGGCTACCTAAATATGGTTCCCAATCAGAGACAATGACGAACACCTGCCTCTGATTGAGAACCATATCAGGCCGAACATAGAACTAGACAAACTAGACATGAAACATAGAATGCCCACTCAGATCACACCCTGACCAACCACAACATAGAAATATACAAAGTAAACTATGGTCAGGGTGTGACAGTGCCAGAGAGAAAGTAATAAAGACGACTAGCTTGATTAAGCCTCCGCCATGTACATCTCACTATGTCAGGGTATTTAAGCCTCCATATATCCACTAATTCCAATATAGCCATGTCATTCATGATTTTCTTAAGTGCACGAGGGTGATAGTTTAGAGTGTGATTTCCTTTACGGTCCATAGAGGTATTTAAAACCGTATTATAATCTCCCACCATAATAATAGAGTCTTGTGTTTCTTGTAGGGTTGATAAATTATTGTATATATTTTCAAAGAAGCGTGGGTCATCATTATTTGGACCGTATAGGTTAATAAGCCATATTAATGTTCATGATATAAGTTCCTCAATTATGAATCATAATGCTTGTGTGTGTGTGTGTGTGCGTCGCCCTTCTCCTGTCTCTGTCCTCCATAGTCTCCTTCATACTGTTGTCATAATCACTGCAGCTGATAGATAGCATAGCACATCCTCAACTTTTACATTATAATAATCAACACCATCAATCAAAGTCATTTGTATTACAAACGGAATTGTTAGTCTAAATGTAATGTTGTATGTTTCTCGTTTGCTTAGATACCCCACTACCCGGCAATACATGAATGTGTGCACAGCGCTCATTCAAAAGTACCCCTCGTTGAGAGACCAGACAGGGAAGGGATATGTAAGAATCCTTCAGTTTTCCTACTCATATTAATTCACACTAATAACCTTTTTACACCATTGTGACTACCAAGACCATAATATGCTGGCTTAGATATTTTCTTCTCACATTGTTAAACAATCACATTTCCAGCAGCATAACAAGACCATCTTCCACCCTGCACTGTGAATGTTTACACGGGGTGTTCAATAAAGACATGAAAATGTAGAATTGTTTGTGTGTCATTAGTTTAAGCAGACTGTGTTTGTCTATTGTTGTGACCTAGATGAAGATCAGATCAAATTTTATGACCAATAGAAATCCAGGTATTTCCAAAGGGTTCACATACTTGTCTTGCCACACCTCCCCTATATCTGGCACTCCCTTATGTTCTTTCCCCAGTCAGTACTGTTTTGTGTCTATGTTAAGATGCCACTACTATGTTGTCTTGTTCCATGTTTGTTGATATATTAAACATACCACCTGCTTCTTGACTCTCAGTGTCTTTACAGAATACTGACTCAAACAATAAGAAGCAGCAGGAGTATCTGCCAGACGGTCGACGAGCAGGGATACCTTCTTTGCCAACACCCTTGCCAACTGCCACACCTGGGGATGGCTATGGGAGAGGTTCTTCGCAGTGTGCAACATCTCAAACATAGACGGGAGGCGTTGCCGTCAACTAGCGGAGGACAGTCTACAACCAGTCGATCTAGCGAGCCAGCTTAACAGCCCGTTCAGCAACGCACTCAGGTCAGCGATTCCCTCCCGGATAAATATGATGGCACCCCATCTAAATGCCGTGGCTTCCTACTTCAGTGCTCCCTCTACTTTGCGCACCAGATGGAAGCTCCCACCACCGAGAGGTACTAGGTTACCACGGTTATTTTTCTGCTGACTGGGCGTGCATTGAAATAGGCCACGGTCGTCTGGGAGAGAGAAGAGGAGTAGCTAGATTCATATGAAGGGTTCATGGCTCTGTTCAAATGTATCTTCGATCATCCACCGCAGGGCAGAGAGAGGAGTGAGCAGCTACTCCAATTACAGCAGGGGGACCAGACGGCCTCTGAGTACACGCTCACCTTCCAGACAGTAGCAGCATTAAGCGGATGGAATGAGACGGTTCTTCATACTCTATTCAGAAGAGGTCTGCGCGAGGAGGTCCAGATGGAACTGGCCTGTCGAGAGACAACCTCTCCTTGGACGCACTCATTGCGATGGCCATCCGTCTGGATTGCCTACTTCGAGAGCGTCGGTGCTCTCATCGATTCTCTCCCTCCCTCCCTCTTGGTGAACACCCTGGATCAGAGCCTGAACCCATGGAGGTAGGGGTCACGCCTGCCTGTGACGCAGACGGAGACAGCTGGGGCTTTGTCTTTATTGTGATCAAGGAGGGCACCAGCTCCAGCGATGTCCGGTACTTCCCAACCCGGGATCCACGAGAGCAGAGGGGTGGTCATGTGATCTTCCAGCTCCTGGGGCAGGAGTGAGTATTCCCTCTTCATAATTTTCTGCTAAACTCTTTTTGGTGTTCATCACACTAGTTGACTGTCCCTCATGTACTGTCTACAGTGTTAGTGGATTCTGGAGCCACGGGAAACTTTATTGACCAGACCCTCTCTTAACATCCTCTCATACTTTCTCTCCTTTCCCGGTTCAAGCTCTTGATAGTCGGCCAATAGGATCCGGAACCATCACACACATCACCCAACCCCTCACAGTGGAGTCCACTCCCATTCTTCATCACCAGTGCACAAGATCATCCTCGGCCTCCCTTGGCTTCAACGCCATAACCCCACCATCTCATGGTCGAGAATGAGAATCACAGGCTGGTCATCCGAACGCCGGAGGACCTGCATCCCATCCCATGTGGTTCTACGTCGGTTGAGAGTCATGTGGTTGCCCTTCTGCCCAACATCCCGGAGGTATACCAGGACCTGCGGGTGATATTTTCCAAGACCTGCGCCACCTGTCTTCCTCCTCATCACCCCTGGGACTGTGCCATCGCAGCTACCCTCTGTCGGTGGCTGAGACCCAGGCCATGGAGGAGTACATCCAAGAGGCGCTCCAAAAGGTTTCATCCGCATGTCCACTTCCCCTGTGTCAGCTGGTTTTTTCTCGTAGCCAAGAAGGATGGGGGGTTACGTCCATGTATTGATTACAGATGACTCAATGAAATCACCACTAAGTACCGTTACCCTCTAACGTTGGGGCCGGCACCATCGAACAGCTCCACGGGGCCCGGTTCTTTACCAAACTGGACCTTCGGAGTGCATACAACCTCATCCGCATCCGGGAGTGGGATGAATGGAAGATGACTTTTAGCACAATGTATGGTCACTATGAATACTTGGTGATGCCATTTGGCTTAGCCAATGCTGAGTCAGTGTTCCAGGCATTCGTCAACAAGGTGTTCTGGGAGGGGTACGGTCCGGAGGAGAGGTGCTGGGTACCGGTGGGGGACATCTTGGATCCCTCCATGTTGAGGGATTTCCATCGCCTCCATCCGGATCGCCCTGCGCCTCGTCCTCCGCACCGACACCGGCCTCGAGGTCGCCCCGGAGGACGAGGCGCAGGGCGATCCGGATGGAGGCGATGGAAATCCCTCAACATGGAGGGATCCAAGATGTCCCCCACCGGTACCCAGCACCTCTCCTCCGGACCGTACCCCTCCCAGTCCACGAGGTACTGCAGGCCCCTCCCCCGGCGTCTTGAGTCCAGAATGGCCCGGATCGTGTACGCCGGGGACCCCTCGATGTCCAGCGGGGGGGGGGGGAGGGACCTCCGGTACCTCACTGTCCTGCAGGGGACCAGCTACCACCGGCCTGAGGAGAGACACATGAAACGAGGGGTTAATACGATAATAGGAAGGGAGTTGTAATCGATAACACACCTCGTTTATCCTCCTCAGGACTTTAAAGGGCCCTACACACTGCGGACCCAGCTTCCGGCAGGGCAAGCGGAGAGGTAGGTTTCGGGTCGAGAGCCAGACCCTGTCCCCCGGTACAAACACGGGGGCCTCACTGCGGTGGCGGTCAGCACTCCTCTTCTGCCGTCCACTCGCTTGTCGTAGAGATTCCTGGACGGCCCTCCAGGTCTCCTTGGAGCGCTGTACCCATTCCTCCACCGCAGGAGCCTCGGTCTGGCTCGGATGCCATGGTGCCAGGACCGGCTGGTACCCCAACACACACTGAAAAGGGGACACGTTAGTAGAGGAGTGGCGTAGTGAGTTCTGAGCCATTTCAGCCCAGGGAATGTATCGTGCCCACTCCCCTGGCCGATCCTGGCAATACGACCGCAGAAACCTACCCACCTCCTGGTTCACTCTCTCCACCTGCCCATTACTCTCGGGGTGATAACCAGAGGTCAGGCTGACAGAGACCCCCAAGCGTTCCATGAACGCTCTCCATACCCGGGACGTGAATTGGGGGCCCCGATCAGAAACGATGTCCTCCGGCAACCCGTAGTGCCGGAAGACATGGGTGAATAATGCCTCCGCAGTCTGTAGGGATACCGGGCAACGGGAGGAGACGGCAGGACTTAGAGAACCGATCCACAATCACCAGAACCGTGGTGTTCCCCTGAGACGGCGGGAGATCGGTTAGGAAATCTATGGACAGATGTGACCATGGCCGCTGTGGAACAGGGAGGGGTTGTAGCTTCCCTCTAGGAAGGTGCCTAGGAGCCTTACTCTGAGCGCACACTGAACAGGAGGAGACATAACCCTTAACGTTCTTAGCCAACGTAGGCCACCAATACCTCCCCTGAAGGCTCCCCACTGTCCTCGTCACCCCAGGGTGACCCGAGGAGGGTAGGACGTGAGCCCACCGAATCAGTTTGTCCCGAACACCAAGCGGCACGTACCTTCGCCCCGCTGGACACTGAGGAGGCGCGGGTTCAGCCCGTAACGCCCGCTCGATGTCCGAGTCCACCTCCCATACCACTGGGGCTACCAGCTTCGAGGCGGGAAGGATGGGAGTAGGTTCGGTGGACCCATCCTCCGTGTCATAAAGGCGGGACAGTGCGTCAGCCTTCACGTTCTGGGAGCCCGGTCTATAAGACAAAGTAAATCGGAACCGGGTGAAGAACATGGCCCACCTTGCCTGACGTGGGTTAAGTCTCCTAGCTGCCCGAATATACTCCAGATTCTGGTGGTCGGTCCAGATGAGAAAGGGGTGTTTAGCCCCTTCAAGCCAGTGTCTCCACACCTTCAGAGCTCTAACCACCGCTAGCAACTCCCAGTCCCCCACATCATAGTTACGCTCCGCTGGGCTGAGCTTCCTTGAGAAGAAAGCGCAGGGGCGGAGTTTTGGTGGCGTACCCGAGCGCTGTGATAGCACGGCACCCACCCCAGCCTCGGACGCGTCCACCTCCACTATGAATGCTAGAGAGGGGTCCGGATGCGCCAACACGGGCGCATCAGTAAACAGCGCCATCAACTTGTTGAATGCTCCGTCCGCCTCTGCTGACCACTGCAAACGCACCGGGCCCCCCTTCAGCAGTGAGGTGATGGGAGCCGCTACCTGGCCAAAACCCCGGATAAACCTCCGGTAGTAGTTGGCAAAACCCAGAAACCGCTGCACCTCCTTTACCGTGGTCGGAGTCGGCCAATTACGCACGGCCCTAATGCGGTCACCCTCCATCACTACCCCCGAGGTGGAAATGCGATATCCCAGAAAAGAGACGGCTCTCTCAGCCTTGACGTATAGGTTATGCTCCAGCAGTCTACCAAGCATCTTGCGCACCAGAGACACATGCGCGGTGTGAGTGGCCGAGTAGATCAGAATGTCATCGATATAAACCACCACTCCCTGCCCGCACAGGTCCCTGAGAATCTCGTCTACAAAGGATTGGAAAACGGCTGGAGCATTCTTTAACCCATACGGCATGACGAGGTACTCATAGTGGCCTGATGTAGTACTAAATGCGGTTTTCCACTCGTCTCCCTTCCGAATACGCACCAAACTATACGCGCTCCTGAGATCCAGTTTTGTGAAGAACTGCGCTCCGTGGAACGATTCCACCGCCGTAGCGATGAGAGGTAGAGGGTAACTATACCCCACTGTGATGGCGTTTAGACCTCTATAATCGATACACGGACGCAAGCCTCCCTCCTTTTTCCTCACAAAAAAGAAACTTGAGGAGACGGGTGAAATGGAGGACCGAATGTACCCCTGTCCCAGCGCCTCCGTGACATATGTCTCCATTGCCAACGTCTCCTCCTGGGACAGCGGGTACACGTGACTCTTGGGAAGCGCAGCGTCTACCTGGAGATCTATCGTACAATCCCTTCCCGGTCGATAAGGTGGTAATTTAGTCGCTTTCACTTTACTGAAAGCGATTGCCAAATCGGCATACTCGGGGGGAATGCACACCGTGGAACCCTGGTCTGGACTCTCCACCGACGTGGCACCGATGGAAACTCCCAAACACCTTCCAGAACACTCCTCTGACCACCCCTGGAGAACCCCCTGTCTCCACGAAATTTTAGGATTGTGCTGGGCCAGCCAGGGAGTCCCCAGCACCACTGGAAACACAGGCGAATCAATAATAAAGAAACTGATACGCTCCCTATGATTCCCCTGCGTCACCATGTCCAGTGGGACCGTGGTCTCCCTGACCATCCCTGACCCTAATGGCCGGCTATCTAGGGAGTGCACGGGGAAAGGAGAATCTATCGGCACCAGCGGAACCCCTAACTTAAGGGCGAGTCCGCGATCCATAAAGTTCCCAGCTGCGCCTGAATCGACTAGCGCCCTATGCTGGGAAGAGGGAAAAAAGCGAAGGAAAAAAGTTAAGACAAACATGTGGCCAACAGGGGGTTCTGGGAGAGTTTGATGCTGACTCACCTGGGGTGACCGAGAAGCGTTCCGCCTGCCATCTCTACTCCCAGACGGACCCCCCCAGCACCGATCAGACGTGTGTCCTCTCCGACCACAGTTGGTGCAGGGAAGGCCTCCTCCTCCGGTACCCCTCGGCGCAGCCCCTCCCAACTCCATCGGAATGGGAGCGGAGGGGCTGGGTGGTGGAACGCACAGGACCCTCTCTGAACGCCCGCGGGCAGCCAGCAGATTATCCAGTCGAATGGACATGTCAATCAGCTGATCCAGTGACAGAGTGGTGTCCCGACACGCTAACTCCCGGCGGACGTCCTCTCGGAGACTACACCTGTAGTGGTCCATAAGGTCCCTGTCGTTCCACCCAGATCCGGCTGCCAAGGTCCGGAACTCCAGCGTGTAATCCTGGGCGCTCCTCCTCTCCTGCCTGAGGTGAAATAGTCGTTCTCCCGTCGCTCCGCCGTCTAGAGGGTGATCAAACACGGCACGGAAGTGGCGGGAAAACTCTGGGTAGTGCTCTGAGTCTGGACCATTCCAGACCGCGTTCGCCCATTCCAGGGCACGACCCGTGAGGCAGGAGATGAGGACACTCACCCTCTCTGCTCCTGAGGGAGTGGGTCTGATGGTGGCCAGGTATTGCTCCAGCTGGAGCAGAAACCCCTGGCAACCCGTCGCCGCTCCATCATAAGCCCTCGGTAGCGTCAGACGGAGGGTGCTGGAGTCGGGAGATGGGGAGTCCGGAACCGTGGGTGCCGAAGGTGGAGAGAGGAGCCCACTCCTCTCCCATCTGTCCATTCTCTCCATCACTTGATCCATCGCGGATCCGATCCGATGAAGGACGGTGGTGTGGTGGAGAAAACGTTCCTCCATCGATGGGAGAGGGTTGGCTGCTGCTCCTGCTGACTCCATTCAATTTGATAGGTGCGGGATTCTGTAATGCTCCGGGTGTCGTGGGTGTGGAGTCAAATGCAGGAGACAGAGAGTTCAATGCTGCGCGTCCTTTAATCGCACCAACGCACCACAGGGTGCTCACAAAAAGGTTACGTTCCCAAAACACAGGGAATCAAAATGTACAATGGGAAACAATCCCGACCGGGCACTAACACGTGCCTATACCACAGAGCCGAAGGTTACATAGAAATAATCCCGCACAACAACCAGGCGGGCCGGCTGTCAAATAAAGACAAACTAATTAAACATCCACAGGTGCTACCACTCAACATACAAGGAGGGGGAGGAAAAACAATCAGTGGCAGCTAATAGGCCGGTGACGACGACCGCCGAGCGCCACCTGCCCGGGAAAGGGAAACACCCTCGGTCGGACTCGTGACAGCACCTTTAGGTGTTCCGGTGGTGTTGCAATCTGAGGAACCCCTAAAGGTGCCTCCAGGAACCCTTTTCTTTTAAGAGTGTGTAATGATTTTTTTTTTGGGGGGGGGGGGGATTTCTTTGGGACCATCAGGCAACATCCTGACAACTGATACACAGAAATGTTCTAGCAACGTTCCCATGAAACGTGTCTAGAAAATGTATATCTTATATTCTAAGAACATGGCAACCATGTTCTGTGTCTGTTGTATGTTTGGTGGGACGTTGATGATATATTCAGCTAACCCTCAGAAAACTGGACATGTGAATGTTCTTGCAACGTTCCCATGAAACGTGTATAGAACATTATCTTAAATTCTGAGAACAGGGTAACCACATTCTGGGTAAGTTCTATTTGACATTAAGGGAATGGTCCCTTGAAAACATTCCTTGCACATCAAAGGAACAGTCCAATGAAAACGTTTGTTAATGGCCTAATAAGAATCTTAAGGGAACATTCACTAAAGTTGTGGGAACATGTGTTGTTAGCTGGATGTAACCATTTATACAACTACAAAGTCTACAAAAGCATGAACGACTGCCAGTAATGAAATGATGGACAATTACAAGTATGCTTCCTAAAGGCCACTGTGCTGGTACAACCAGAGGCCTGAATCCCTCGCAAACACTATTGGTCATTTTTGCTTCAATTTGGACATTCTGAAGTCATCTGATCATATTATACGCACACTTGTTTACTCAGTCACAGAACTCACAAATGCCTGGCTATTGCCAAAAGGTGAGAACTCATTATCAGCTCATCTCGTTGTAGATCATTCTGTCTGGCTATGACTTTATTTCCCACACCTGTGTAACCTGCAGAAACAAAGCTCAGGGGACAGACCTTTGGGTGTAACGTTACTTAGTTCTTCTGTCTTAGATTGTTTGTTCATTCGTTCATGCTTCATTTGTAAATTATGTCTGAGTGTGCCCCTGGCTAAAAATAAAATTGTACCATCTGGTTTGTTTAATATAAAGAATTTGAAATTATTTTTTACTTTTGATGTTTAAGTACATTTGAGCAATTCCATTTACTTCTGATACTTAAGTATATTTAATGAGTCCTTGGGTGTGTGAATGTGTGTGTGCATTTATAGGTTCGTTGATGCATGTGTCCAGGTGTGTGTGTGTGTAGTGCGTTAGTGTGTTGTTATCGTATACCTGGGGCACAATGTCCTTTTTAGGGTAAATGCATAATAGCAGGTTTATTTCTGATTACTGACCACCAGCACATCTCATCATCTGTTTCCACTGAGCTCTTTATATGTGCATTCATTAAGATTATTTTAAAATGTTGGCTTGGAGGATCGTTGACAGTTTGGAGGATAGATTGCAAAGTTGACATCCCCATAAAAATTGAAAGATTTAGATCTGTTCCATGTATTCAACCAAAGCTGTGTCATCACGGCTTATCTATCTTGGGTTTACAGTGCAAAAAAGTGGAGCGGCCCAGATACTGCATGATGCAAAATATATATATGGTCAGGGTTAACCATTACTTCATCAGAGGTTGACACACTTCCACACAGTAGACCTGTTTTGTGAAGTACTGTGTGTACCCTTGAGTTTCTCCAAAATTGGTTAAAGATTACTTGTCCTTGTCTGCCCTCTAATGGACTATCGATGTTACATACCGTTCTAATAAGCAATTCCTGAAGCAATATTTGAATAGCTAATAACCTATTTTGGACTGCAGGTTAACTTATTCATGCAAATAATCAACACAATTTCACACAGGAATGTGAATAATACAGTAGTAACTTTTTATCCTAATGACAACACGTTAGTCACAGTGAATCGACGTAAAAAGTGCTCTAGAACACAATGAAACTTCAGACAGTTTCCCAACATAAGAAGAGACACATAGTACTATATAATTTAGTCACAATAAATAAAACATGGTATTAACAATGCATATAAACCTAATTATGTTTACAAAAGACTAAAACTGCATGATGAAAGTATGAGACTATTGACAACAGTACATGTTCATTTCTTGTCTATTACTATGATAACATGTGTTTTAATGATTTTTTAAAAAGGAGTTTTGAACCTCATATAGTAATCATCAATAACTCTGTTACAAAGATTAATAAATTGTCATTGGTCAACATTAGACTGAAGGAGTGGGCATTACCAGGGCAGTATCATCAGAGTGAATTGTGCGATGGGTTAGACCAGGCATATATTGGCATTAAAACACAAATGTATAATCTTAACAATATCTACCTCACTTGTCATAACGAATAAAAATTAAATAAATAAATCAAAGTATGAATAAAAACAACATCATTTAGGAAGGTTTGTTGCTCTTTGTTTCACAGTTTTCCTTACAGCAGTGTCTTATTAAAACATACTAGACTCCTGCCATTTTAAATAATCTTAAATAAACCATCAAGCTTTAATCCAATTTAACCTGGACCCTTTTCCTAACTTAAATATTTAACTTTTCCTCATTCACATTCCAACTGAAACCTACTTAACGCTGTCTTAAGCCTTATATTACCACATTCCAACCCTCAGGGTTACACCTTCACGTAATCACTCCTTCCACTGCTCCCTGTGCTTGTTTACTTCCTCCTTCTTCCCCTTTACCTCTAGGCTCCTTCCTCCCCCACCTTATCTCCCTACCCTGGACTCCACTTCTCCCACCTCCCCCTTTACCTCTCCAGGCTCCTTCCCACCTTCCCTCCCAACCCCCACCCTCCACCACACTGCCTATTTGCAGATGCAGGTGGAGGTCTAGGAGCTGATGATCTGTCCAGACCAGGTCTCATGCTTGGTTCCTGGGGCCAAGTGGGTGATGACAACCTCCATTGCCTGGATCTTCTGGTTCTTGGGGGGGATGGAACAGACTTTGTACGTGACCTCGTCACCTTCCATGGGCACGTATTCTCCATCGATACTAAAAAAGGGAGAGGGGGAGAACATTATGAGAGAATCCAGGCCTCTTTAGGTCTAGGACATTAAAGTTTATGAATATATGATAAAGCAATAAGGTGTATTGTGATTATAAAATATGATTAGGTACAACTCATATAACACTTCAGTCCCAAAGTGTGTTGTAGATTATAATTGCATCCTAACGCTTCAGAATCACTCACTCAGAGATGTGTACAAAGATGTCCTCTCCACCGTTGGAGGGCTTTATAAAGCCATGACCCTGGGACCTGTAGAAGGTCTTACACACGCCCTTATACACTGGGCCTGATCTGGCCCGCACCGTCCTGAGAGACACACATAGGAGAGAAACAACATTAACCCATGGAGGCTTTTCTCTGGACTTGCATCCAAAATGGCTCCCTAGTCACTGATAGTGACCAGAGCCTCATAGATCACACTCAAGGCCATGCACAAACACACTCACTATCACCACAGATTATTCCTACTCACGCTGAGTATGTGCGGGTGCGTTTGGTGGGCAGAGGGCTTGGCAGCTCGCCTGGCATCAGGGGGGGTTTCCTTTCCCTCTCCCACACCCGACTTCCCTCCCTGAGGAAGGGGAATGATAGGGAGAGAGGGGTGCGGGGGGAGCTCAGTGGCCGTGGGGGATCGGAGGGGGACGAGGGGTCTGAATCAGCCATCTCTGTGGGGGTCCCCCTGGGGGTGTGGAGCTCTGTAGGAGAATCTGCCTCAGCCTCGGGTGGGTCACAGCCAGGGAGACAGACCTAGACTGTCTGCATGATAAGGGTGATTGATGGGTGTTGTGTTTGTGGTGTTGGTTTAGTATGTGTCTGGAAGACGGGATAATGGAGGAGCTTGGTGGTTGCCTGGAGATAGAAAAAAAAAAGAGTAAGAAATAGAGAAATATATGAATGAATCCGAAAGACTGCAAAACAATAACAAGGAGGGACACTCATTGAAATAACAGAGCTCCAGAGTTCCTCTGTGGAGATGGGCGAACCTTCCAGAAGGACAACCATCTCTGCAGCACTCCACCAATCAGGGCTTTATGGTAGAGTGGCCAGACGGAAGCCACCCCTCAGTAAAAGGCACACACCTGTCTATATAAAGGTCCCTCAGTGCATGGAAGAGCAAAAAACCAAGCCATGAGGTCAAAGGAATTGTCCGTAGAGTTCAGAGAAAGGACTGTGTCGAGCCACAGATCTGGGGAAGGGTAACATTTCTGCAGCATTGAAGGTCTCCAAGAACACAGTGGCCTACATCATTCTTAAATGGAAGAAGTTTGGAACCAGCAAGACTCTTCCTAGAGCTGGCCGCACGGTCAAACTGAGCTATCAGGGGAGAAGGGCCTTGGTCAGGGAGGTGACCAAGAACCCGATGGTCACTCTGACAGGGTTCCAGAGTTCCTCTGTGAAGATGGGAGAACCTTCCAGAAGGACAACCATCTCTGCAGCACTCCACCAATCAGGCCTTTATGCTAGAGTGGCCAGACGGAAGCCACTCCCCAGTAAAAGGCACATGACAGCCTGCTTGGAGTTTGCCAAAAGGCACCTAAAGGAATCTCAGACCATGACAAACAAGATTGAACTCTTTGGCCTGAATGCCAAGTGTCATGTCTGGAGGACACCAGGCACCGCTCATTATCTGGCCAATACCATTTTTTTCAGCGGCAGGGACTGGGAGACTAGTCAGGGTCGAGGTAAAGATGAACGGAGCAAAGTACAGAGAAAACCTGCTCCAGAGTGCTCAGGACCTCAGACTGGGCGAAAGTTCACCTTTCAACAGGACCAACGACCCTAAGCACATACCCAAGAAAACTCGAGGCTGTCATCTCTGCCAAAAGAGCTTCAACAAAGTGCTGAGTAAAGGGTCTGTATACTTACGTAAATGTGATATAATTTTATATATATATAAACACACACGCATCAGCAAAAAAAAATGAAAGCTGTTTTTGCTTTGTCATTATGGGCTATTGTGTATAGATTGAGGAAACAATTTAATACATTTTAGAATAAGGCTGTACTGTAAAAAAAAAAAATGTGGAAAAAGTGAAGTGGTCTGAATACTTTCTGAATGCACTGTATGCATGAATTGAACCATATTGTTATTCTACCTGAGCATACGAAATGTAACAAGCACTTTTGGGTGTCAGAGAAAATGTATCTGAGTAAAAAGTACATATAGACAGTGGAGTAAAAATAAAAGTTGTCAAAAAATAAGTAGTGAAGTACAGATACCAAAAAAACTACATGCAGTGCCTTCAGAAAGTAATCCACATTGTCTTGTTACAAACTGAATTTAAAATGTATTCATTTGAGATTTGTCACTGGCCTACACACAATACCCCAAAATGTCAAAGTGGAATTATGTTATTAGATTTTTTTTTTTTATTCATAAAAAATGAAAATCAGAAATGTCAATAAGTATTTAACCCCTTTGTTACGGCAAGCCTAAATAAGTTCAGCAGTAAACATTTGCTTAACAAGTCACATAATGAATTGCATGGACTTTGTGTGCAATAATAGCATTTAACATGATTTTTTAAATAACTACCTCATCTCTGTACTCCACATATACAGATAATTGTAATGTCCCTCAGTCGAGAAATGAATTTCAAACACAGATTCAACCGAAGACCAGGGAGGTTTTCCAATGCCTAGCAAAGAAGGGAACCTATTGGTAGATGGGTCAAAATAAAATAGCAGACATGAAATATCCCGTTGAGCATGGTGAAGTTACTAATTACTCTTTGGATGGTGGATCAATACACTCAGTCACTACAAAGATACAGGTGTTCTATTCTAACTCAGTTGCTGGAGAGGAAGGAAACCGCTCAGGGATTTCACCATGAGGCTAAACCATGGATCAACAACATTGTATTTACTCCACAATATTAACCTAATTGACAGAATGAAAAGAAAGAAGACTGTACAGAATAAAAATATTCCAAAACATGCACACTGTTTGCAACAAGGCACTTAAGTAATACTGCAATAAAATGTGGCAAAGCATTATATTTT
Organism: Oncorhynchus mykiss; assembly: GCF_057628025.1. Classification (NCBI taxonomy): domain Eukaryota; kingdom Metazoa; phylum Chordata; class Actinopteri; order Salmoniformes; family Salmonidae; genus Oncorhynchus; species Oncorhynchus mykiss. The sequence goes on from NC_143041.1 coordinate 10,761,320, forward strand.
TTTGTCCTGAATACAAAGTGTTGTGTTTTATTGGATTTGCCCCAAACATATTACTGAGTACATATTTTCAAACATAGTGGTGGCTGCATCATGTTATCATTAAGGACTGGGGAGTTTTCAAGATATTTTTTTTAAAACTGAATTAAGCCTGGAGCTAAGCTCAGGAAAAACCCTAGAGGAAAACCTGGTTCAGTCTGCTTTCCAACAGACACTTGGGGACAAATTCACCTTTCAGCAGGACAATAACCTAAAACACAAGGCCAAATTCACATGAGTTGCTTACCAGAAGACGGTGAATGTTCCTGAGTGGCTGAGTTACAGTTCAGGCAAGACCTGAAAATGATTGTCTAGCAATGATCAACAACCAATTTGACCAAGCTTGAAGAATTTAAAAAATAATAATGGGAAAATGTTGCAAAATCCAGGTGAGGAAAGCTCTCAGATAGACTCACAGCTGTAATCGCTGCAAAGGTTGCTTCTACAAAGTATTGACTCAGGGGTGTGAATATTATGTAAATTCAATATTTCTGTATTTATAATATTTATATTCTGTAATTACTTTGTAATTATGGGGTAGATGGGCGAGAGAAATAAACGTATTTCATCCATTTTGAATTCAGGATGTAACAACAAAATGTAGAATAAGTCAAGTGTCATGAATATTTTCTTTAGTAGTACTTTCAAGGAATTTTTAAACCACTGACTGGAACTACGTACTACTCTTTTTTGCAAAAATGTAAGAAAATATGTCTGAAATGGGCAAGAATATCCTCTTTTTCTGCCTCAGACCTACCTAATTTTCACTTGATTTATAGTTAGATTTATAGTTAGACTAAATTACACATTCTGTCAACATCTGACTCCAGAATTATATGTTCTTGCAATTTGTAGTCTTTTTTTCAAAGTTACTTCAGTTAAGTAAACAATATTTTTCTTAAGTGTAGCTTAACTTCTTCCAGTGTGAAGTAATTGGTAGCTTGGTAAACTATATTCTCAGAGTAGCTTCCCCAGCACTGAAGAAAGTGATTTGGTTTAAAGCACCAGCACTGATGTCACTGGCTTTGAAATCATCCCAAGACTGTCTATATAATCCAGCCTCGCCGAGCCTTAGGTTCGATATTTAATACATCATATTACCCCCCCACCCGGGTATTGTGTATTCAGACATCAAACGCTTTGAACAGGCAGTGCAACCAGCAGATTATTTAGACAGAAAAAGCCCTAGACAATATCCAATTATTTTGCCATTGAGAGAATTGTGTTTTTGAGACCTATCACAATAGCCCTCCCCTCTTAGAGACTGCATAGCTTTCTATGCAGTGTTGGGGAGTAGTGAACTACATGTAGTTCAACTAGTAATTAAACTACATTTTGCAGTAGTTTAGTGGTAGTTGAACTGAATTCAAACCTTGGTGATGTTTTCAGTAGTTAATTACTTTGTTTGCCATGTAGCAGTGTAGCTTAATACTGGAACAACACACTACTTTTTTGTTGTTGTTGCTAAAATAGAATATGGGTGAAGTAGGCAAAAATTCTTCCTTTTTTTGGAATTTGACCTTAATTCTCATTTGAAACATATTTTTTGTGTTTAATATGCTTAATTGCACATTCTGTGAACATCTGACTCCAGAGGGATCTGTTCTTGCTAGTGCTGAGTGATTAACCAAAATGTTTATTTTTTCAGACATCGGTTCAATTACTTGATTTACATTTAGTTTATTTTTTGTGTGAGCTCAAAGCACGGTTTCTCTAGAAAAATAAATCACGAGAGAAATCAAGTCAAGAACTATGCGGGACGCTGGGCTGAAGGGAGTTGTAGTTTTCACTATGCAAATATTCAACCTAGTTCAGCACAGAAACATGGTCATTATCTACAATGCCCATAATCCATTGCGCCGGTTCATTCTGGCTCCGACAGAGATGGATCCATTTTTATGCCTGCTATGTTAGGTTACATACAGACTGACCGCATGAGAGAGGAATGTACACAACACAAGGAGATGATGGATAGACAGTTTGAAAGTAGGCCTATGCCTTATCTACTTTGAAGAACTAGTAAAATTATTTAGTCAGACAGCTCTAAGGCTAGTCTGCCTAAGTATGCTCATCTAAACAGGATGTCTACCCAATGTGGACTTGACAGAGACAGTGGAATATTTTCAACATTTTGGCCATTGAATGTTCACTATTTTAGGCTTTGGAATTTTCATTTAAAAAGCATTTTTGTACCTTTTCAAAGTAGCTTCGGTTAAGTAAACTATATTTTTATTAAGGGTAGCTTTAATGTAGATTAACTTCTTCCAGTGTGAAGTAATTCATAGTTTGGTAAACTGTGATATCAGAGTAGCTTCCCCAACACTGTTTCTATGTAAAAGATAGATGAGGGAAATGTGTGGCAGACTGCATCCCTAGGGCTGCTCTCTCTCTATGTGACAAGTGGCACCATCTAAATATAGCTGCCTGCATGGTGGAGTAAAGTGGAGTTTGCCCTTTATTGACTGGAGGGTCAGGGTGGAGACAGGGTTGCAACCAGAGTTTAGGGAGGAGGGTTTAGGGCGGTAGGGAACCATAATGATCCAATAAAAAGGAAAAGGCACTCTTTATTGGTAAGAAGCAGTGTAATATCTTATCCCAAAACTAATTTAAGAGAAAGGGATTAATAAAATGTCCCCCATCCATGTGTCAAAGAAAGGTGGCAGGTTTTATCCTGACGACATCACACGCTGGTGGAATTTTGACTTGATTGTGTGTACACCACAGGAGGTTGGTGGCACCTTAATTGGGGAGAACAGGCTCGTGGTAATGGCTGGAGCGGAATCAGTGGGATGGTTTTAGATACCATTCCATTTGCTCCGTACCAGTCATTATTATGAGCAGTCCTCCCTCCAGCAGCCTCCTCCTCTTATACACACCTCTGTTGTCACAATTTTGCACAGAAAAAAAAAAACACTTTGAAAACTAGTATTGAATTATTGGCTATTACATACAATGACAAGTACTTTAATCAAACAACACAGTTTATCCATCTAATATGTCTCATTTTATATATACTGCTTGTAAAAGTAGTTAGTGACTGTAAACCGATTTAAAAAATAATGGGATTATTATAGGATGTACATTTATATTTGGCTAGTTTTGGAGCAGTGCAAACACCAGTGCCGACTGGGCTCCTTCAACTAGACAAAGGCTGTCTCAACACCACCATGCACTTCCCAAAATCTGCAGGGTACTGTGGCTGCTTGTCCTCAGCATTATCAGCATGGGAGACACGTAAATATTCAGTAGGCTACCCACAGACAGTCACTCACGACGCTGCCCTTTTTTGGCGGCCTTTGTCTAATCCCTTTTAACTTTAAAATACCCTAAGAGTTGTCTAATACGGGTTTAACATGTGGTGTCTTGACTCTCTCTCACTCACTCCCCAAATCAAGGCCACCGGCATCTTGATTCCAGAACATTCTTATGTGAACCAGCTGAGACAACAGGAGAATACATTGATCATTCAAAATAAGGTAGAAGCTGCACGAGACTACACAGTTTAAAGGCTAGGCTACTCACACAATACATATTTATCCAGATAAGTTTATAGAATATAACATTTTCACCTGAATGGTGGTAGCTAACTTGTACAAAAATAGCTCCGAAAATAAAATATTTATAGCCTAAAGCGCACTATCAAAATGTAGGCTATTGATTAATCGTGCTCTTACCGTAAAATGTTACTCTGTTTTCGGTCAAACGTGTTGATGTCTTAACTGTTATATGACGATAATTATATAATGAAATAACAATATAATGCACAGATATGGAGAGAATACCTTCCTCTTGTATGTGGTTTCGCTGCACAAACTGGTCTGTCTGGATGATGAAGGCGCAAAATGAAAAGAAAAGAGAGAAGGGCGGGGGTACGAGTGATGGGCAGTTCGGGAACGATTCGTTCTTTTTGAACGACTCTTTTTACTGACTCGAGAGTCATGATTCGTTTTTAGTCGTTCGTTTGGCCTGCTGGCCGCAATGTATTCCACAGCAAGATGAATTCGCGCTCCTCCGGCTCAGCCAATATAGTCTAATTGCAGACCGAAATTTGGGGGCGTTTCTTGATATGGCCATTCCTCGATAATCCGGTAACACCCATTTGTGCCCGCCCTTCGTCAGTCCATTGATATCAGGAAACGCCTGTCAGTGCATGCCATTGGTCGGTTCATTGGTCAGTTCCACGCTATTTGTATCAAGGAGACTTCAAATCAAATAAAATTGTATTTGTCACATGCGCCGAATACAACAGGTGTAGTAGACTTTACAGTAAAATGCTTACTTACAAGCCCTTAACCAACAATGCAGTTTTAAGAAAAATGTGTTAAGTAAAAAATAAAAGCAAAAAATAATTAAAGAGCAGCAGTAAAATAACAATAGCAAGGCTATATACTAATCAAATGGTGGTACAGAGTAAATGTGCAGGGGCACCGGTTAGTCGAGGTAATTGAGGTAATATGTACATGTAGGTAGAGTTAAAGTGATTATGCATAGATAATAAACAGAGCGTAGCAGGGGCGTAAGGGGCGCGGGGACATTGCAAATAGTTTGGGTAGCCATTTGATTAGCTGTTCAATCTTTGGCTTGGGGGTAGAAACTGTTAAAACGCCTTTTGGACCTAGATTTGACGCTCAGGGACTTGCCGTGCGGTAGCAGAGAGAACAGTCTATGACTAGGGGGGCCGGATTTTCAAATAATATCTTACTTGTCATGTGCTGAAAACGCATTGGTGCGGCTGGCTTCCGGGTTGGATGCTTGTGTTGTGTCGGTATGAGTGCGTGTGTGTATGCTATGTATGTGGGATTTGTGTGGCTGTAGCTGTGTCACAGTGGGGAGAACAAGTATTTGATTCACTCCCGATTTTGCAGGTTTTCCTACTTACAAATTATGTAGAGGTCCGTAGAGGTACTGTGAGAGAAGGAATCTAATCCAAAAATCACATTGTATGATTTTTAAGTAATTAATCATGCAGTATTGCATGACATAAGTATGAAATGTCAGAATAATAGTAGAGAGAATGATCTATTTCAGTTAATTTCTTTCATCACATTCCCAAGTGGGTACATACACTCAATTAGTATTTGGTAGCATTGTCTTTAAGTTGTTTAACTTGGGTCAAATGTTTCAGGTAGCCTTCCACAAGATTCCCACAATAAGTTGGGAGAATTTTGGCCCATTTCTCCTGACAGAGCTGGTGTAACTGAGTCAGGTTTGTAGGCCTCCTTGCTCGCACACGCTTTATCAGTTCTGCCCACATATGTTCTATAGGATTAAGGTCAGGGCTTTGTGATGGCCACTCCAATACCTTGACTTTGTTGTCCTTAAGCCATTTTGCCACAACTTTGGAAGCATGCTTGGGGTCATTGTCCATTTGGAAGACCCATTTGCGACCAAGCTTTTAACTTCCTGACTGATGTCTTGAGATGTTGCTTCAATATATCCACATAATTTTCCATCCTAATGATGCCATCTATTTTGTGCAGTGCACCAGTCCATCCTGCAGCAAAGCACCCCCACAACATGATGCTGCCACGGTTGGGATGGTGTTCTTCAGCCTCCCCCTTTTTCCTCCAAACATAACGATGGCCATTATGGCCAAACGGTTCTATTTCTGTTTCATCAGACTAGAGGACATTTCTCCAAAAGGTACGATCTTTGTCCCTATGTGCAATTTCAAACCGTAGTCTGGCTTTTTTATGGCGGTTTTAGAGCAGTGGCTTCTTCCTTGCTGAGCGGCCTTTCAGGTTATGTAGATATAGGACTCGTTTTACTGTGGATATAGATACTTTTGTACCTGTTTCCTCAAACATCTTCACAAGGTCCTTTGCTGTTGTTCTGGGATTGATTTGCACTTTTCGCACCAAAGTACGTTCATCTCGAGTAAACAGAACGAGTCTCTTTCCTGAGTGGTATGACGGCTGCATCGTCCCATGGTGTTTATACTTGCGTACTATTGTTTGTACAGATGAACATGGCGTTTGGAAATTGCCCCCAAGGATGACCCAGACTTGTGGATGTCTCTGATTTTTTTTCTGGGGTCTTGGCTGATTTCTTTTGATTTTCCCATGATGTCAAGCAAAGAGGCACTGAGTTTGAAAGTAGGCCTTGAAATGCATCCACAGGTACACCTCCAATTGACTCAAATTATGTCAATTAGCCTATCAGAAGCTTCTAAAGCCATGACATAATTTTCTGGAATTTTCCAAGCTGTTTAAAGGCACAGTCAATTTAGTGAATGTAAACATCTGACCCACTGGAATTGTGATACAGTGAATTATAAGTGAAATAATCTGTCTGTAAACAATTGTTGGAAAAATTACTTGTGTCATGCACAAAGTAGATGTCCTAACCGACTTACCAAAACTATTGTTTGTTAACAAGAAATTTGTGGAGTGGTTGAAAAACTAGTTTTAATGACTCCAACCTAAGTGTATGTAAACTTTTGACTTAAACTGTGTGTGTGTGTGTGCGTGTGCGTATGTGTGTATATATACATACATACACAGACACACACACACAACCGGTCAAAAGTTTTAGAACACCTACTCATTCAAGGGTTTTTCTTATTTTTTTTCTATATTGTAGAATAATAATGAAGACATCAAAACTATGAAATAACATATAATCATGTAGTAACCAAAAAAGTGTTAAACAAATCAAAATATATTTTAGATTTTAGATTCTTCAACGTAGCCAATCTGTCCTTTGGTCTGACGAGTCCAAATTTGAGATTTCTGGTTCCAACTCCCATTTATTTGTGAGACGCAGAGTAGGTGAACGGATTACCTCTACATGTGTGGTTCCCACTGTGAAGCAATGGAGGAGGTGTGATGGTGCTTTGCTGGTGACACTGTCAGTGATTTATTTAGAATTCAAGGAACACTTAACCAGCTAGGCTACCACAACCTTCTGCAGCAATATGCCATCCCATCTGGTTTGCGCTTATTGGGTTTTTCAACAGGACACTGACCCAACACACCTCCAAGCTGTGTAAGGGCTATTTGACAAAGAAGAAGAGCGTCAGAGTGCTGCATCAAATGACCTGTCCTCCACAGTCACCTGACTTCAACCCAATTGAGATGGTTTGGGATGAGTTAAGCATATGCTGAGCGGCCAACAAGGGCTCAGCATAGGTGGGAATGCCTTCAAAACTGTTGGAAAAGCATTCCAGGTGAAGCTGGTTGAGAGAATTCCAAGCGTGTGCAATGATGTCATCAAGGCAAAGAGTGGCTACTTTGAAGAATATAAAATATAAAATAGATTTTTGTAACACTTGTTTGGTTACTAGATGATTCCATATGTGTTATTTCATAGTTGAGATGTCTTCAGATTATTATACAATGTAGAAAATAGTCAAACATAGGGAGCAGGTATGTCCACACTTGACTGGTACTGTACAGTGGGGCAAAAAAGTATTTATTCAGCCACCAATTGTGCAAGTTATCCCACTTAAAAAGATGAGAGAGGCCTGTAATTTTCATCATAGGTACACTTCAACTATGACAGACAAAATTAGAAAAAAAAATCCAGAAAATCACATTGTAGGATTTTGAATGAATTTATTTGCAAATTATGGTGGAAAAGCTGATGCTCCAGTCCAGTTGTTCCAGTACCATTTGCCGGACGGTAGCTGAGTGAACAGTCTATGGGTGTTGACTGTGTGTGTGAATTTCTGGCAAAGTGACAGGTTATAACTCTTTAACTCCCTAGCTCCAAACTTCAAAATCTTAAAACATTATCTCTACCAGTGATGTGGTAAATTCTGATTGCCGTCCAGTGTAAATTAAGTAACTGTCCCTATACTTTTAATGCATTTTTCCACAAAAGGTGGCTAAAAAGGTGTGTAAACTGTGTTTACCCTCCACTACACCATTGATGTCTACTGTATAGAAATATAGAAATATACATACAGTGCTTTCAGAAAGTATTCAGACCCCTTGACTTTTTCCACATTTTGTTACGTTATAGTCTTATTCTGAAATTGATTAAAAAAAAAAATTCTCTCATCAAGCTACATACTGACAAAGTAAAGAGATTTTTTGAACTTTTCGCTAATTTATTACACATTTAAAACTAAAAAATCAGATTTACATAAGTATTCAGACCCTTTACTCAGTACTTTGTTGAAGCACCTTCGGCAGCGATTACATCCTCAAGTCTTCTTGGATATGATGCTACAAGCTTGGCAAACCTGTATTTGGGGAGTTTCTCCCATTCTTCTCTGTAGATCTGCTCAAGCTGTCAGGTTGGATGGGGAGCGTCGATGCACAGCTATTTTCAGGTTTCTCCAGAGATGGTTGATTGGGTGCAAGTCCGGGCTCTGGCTGAGCCACTCAAGGATATTCAGAGTCCCAAAGCCACTCCTGCGTTGTCTTGGCTGTGTGCTTAGGATCGTTGTCCTGTTGGAAGGTGAACCTTCGCCCCAGTCTGAGGTCCTGAGCACTCTGGAGCAGGTTTTTAATCAAGGATCTCTCTGTACTTTACTCTGTTCAGCTTTCCCTCGATCCTGACTAGTCTCCCAGTCCCTGCCACTGAAAAACATCCCAAAGGCATGATGCTGCCACCGCCATGCTTCACCGTAGGGATGGAGCCAGGTTTGTTCCAGACGTGACGCTTGACATTTAGGCCGAAGAGTTCAATCTTGGTTTCATCAGACCAGAGAACTTGTTTCTCATGGTCTGAGAGTCCTTTAGGTGCCATTTGGAAAACTCCAAGCGGGCTGTCATGTGTTTTTTACTGAGGAGTGGCTTCCGTCTCGCCACTCTACAATAAAGGTCTGATTGGAGTGCTGCAGAGATGGTTATCCTTCTGGAATGTTCTCCCATCTCCGCAGAGGAACTCTGGAGCTCTTTCACCTACCTGACCAAGGTCCTTGTCCCAAAATTGCTCAGGGCTGGATGGCCAGCTCTAAGAAGAGTCTTAGTGGTTCTTGGGGACCTTCAATTTTTTGGTACACTTCCCCAGATCTATACCTCGACACAATCCTGTCTCGGAACTCTACGGACAATTCCTTCAACCTTGTTTTTGCTCTGACATGCACTGTCAACTGTGGGACCTTATATAGACAGGTGTGTGCCTTTCCAAATCATGTCCAATCAATTAAATGTACCACAGGTGTACTCCAATCAAGTTGTAGAAGCGTCTCAAGGATGATCAATGGAAACAGGATGCTCCTGTGTAGATTGCTGAGGACTTTTTTTCATAATTTCATAATAAAGGCTGTAACGTAACAAAATGTGGAAACAGTCAAGGGGTCTGAATACTTTCCGAAGGCACTGTATATAAACACTAATTATAAGCACTACTTCTGACTAATACTAAGATTCGTGGTGTTGCAGGAGCAGGAAAATGCACTCACCTACCTGGCATGGTACATTATTAGCTCTCATGCATACGGGCCTCTACAGAGTCATCAGAAACAAGCACTATTATTGTTGTTATTATAATAAATAATACATTTTATTTTAAGAGCTTTTCAAAACACCCCAAGTCTCAGCCAACTTTAATGATCAAGTCAAATCACGTCAAACTGTATTACAATCTTTCAATTCACACAGATGCTTCAGTTCCATAGTGCTTGGATCAGTATCCTCTCCTCATGGAGAGGGGTTAGGGAGTCAGAGAAAGAGAAGGAGAGGAAGAGAGCAGGAGGAGACAAATGGACTACCATTTCCATTCCCTTTTCCTATGATGACGTTATTACTTGCAGTCTGGCGGTGTCTCTTAAGTTTATCTAGTCTAGGAACGTAATACCGTCAAACAGTAATAAACCTTAAAAACAGAGAGACATACCCAGACCCCCCACACACTCCCCAACCCTGGTCATGGAGAGCTATAGGGTGTACAAGCTTTGTAAGTTACATATCAGCATTAATACACCTGATACAGCTTGATGAGAGGTTGATATGTTGAATCAGGTGTGTTAGTGCTGGGCTGGAACAAAAGCCTTCCCAATGCAATTCACCTCCCATTCAGACAGATCCCTCAGTATCAGGAGAATACATACCAACTCTAACCTAAAACGACATATTATACACTATACGGTACATATTGTGAATAAATACCAGTGACATCACAGGGTCAGAGTTTAACTCATTTGTGTGTTTAGAGTACTAATGAGAGAAGGAGGATGAGGAGATGGGGAGTAGACTTTAACGTAGGGGTTGGTGTCTCAAAGGGTCGGAGAGGATGTGTAGCTGATGGCCTGCAGTTTGGTTCAGATGTGTGTCTAGCTGACAGACTTTAGTTTGACCCAGGGGTAGTTCATTGGCGAAATTGTGGTTGCAGAGCTCATCCAATGGCGGCTCAGGGTTAGAGATCGCAAACTGGACCACATCCTCGATCACCTTCCTGATCTCAACAGCTACACTATATATACACAAAAGTATGTAGACACCCCATAATATGTGTAGATTATTCAGCCACACCTGTTGCTGACAGGTTTATAAAGTCGAGCACACGCCATGCAATCTCCATAGACAAACATTGACAGTAGAATGGCCTTACTGAAGAGCTAGGTGAATTTCAAAGTGGCACCATCATAGGATGGTCAGTTCATCAAATTTCTGCCCTGCTAGAGCTGCCCTGGTCAACTGTAATTGTTGTTATTGTGAAGTGGAAACATCTAGGAGAAACGGCTCAGCCACGAAGTGGTAAGCCACACAAGCTCACAGAAAGTGACTGCCGAGTGCTGAAGCATGTAAAAAAAAAACTGTCTTCGGTTGCAACATTCACTACCGAGTTCCAAACTGCCTCTGGAAGCAACATCAGCACAAGAACTGTTTGTCCAAAGCTTCACGAAATGGGTTTCCATGGTCGAGCAGCCGCACACAAGCCTAAGAGGGTTTAGACCTGAATAGCAGGGTTCAGCTCTAGCCCTTGGTCGATGAGAGAAAGACACAGAGCCCTGTGCATCCCAAACCAACACTGCACTACACTGAAGGGTGTCTAGACAGGCTAAAATAGGGAGTGAGGAAGAGTGGCAACACAAAGAGGTGGGTAAGGTTAAAACAAAACAGACTGAGGAGAGAGCGAGAGAGAGGTGGTGTGGGTGGGGAGTTAAGGGGCGCAGAGGGACCGGAGGTCAAGTAACAGTCACAGGGTCAGAAATATCGTCTCACCTATCCCCAGGGTCGCTCATGCTGTGTCCATGGTAACATTAGGTCTCCAGCTCCACGTGACAATAAGACTCTGCCAGAGAGATTTCTAAACAAAAAATAATCAAACAAGGAAGCCAACGCCTCCATGACACTGCTGAATAGCCTGATCAGGGATTTCTATTGGAGCGGCAGTTTCTCACAATTTATGCTCTCTAGCTCTGCACCACACACAGTGATTAAACTGGGACGAGATGCAGCTCTGTACTGGAGTCTCTTCCACAGAGTGTCTCTATGCTGGTCACATACAGTGCCTTGCGAAAGTATTTGGCCCCCTTGAACTTTGCAACCTTTTGCCACATTTCAGGCTTCAAACATAAAGATATAAAACTGTATTTTTTTGTGAAGAATCAACAACAAGTGGGACACAATCATGAAGTGGAACGACATTTATTGGATATTTCAAACTTTTTTAACGGAAAAATTGGGCGTGCAAAATTATTCAGCCCTCTTAAGTTAATACTTTGTAGCGCCACCTTTTGCTGCGATTACAGCTGTAAGTCGCTTGGGGTATGTCTCTATCAGTTTTGCACATCGAGAGACTGAAATTTTTTCCCATTCCTCCTTGCAAAACAGCTCGAGCTCAGTGAGGTTGGATGGAGAGCATTTGTGAACAGCAGTTTTAATTTCTTTCCACAGATTCTCGATTGGATTCAGGTCTGGACTTTGACTTGGCCATTCTAACACCTGGATATGTTTATTTTTGAACCATTCCATTGTAGATTTTGCTTTATGTTTTGGATCATTGTCTTGTTGGAAGACAAATCTCCGTCCCAGTCTCAGGTCTTTTGCAGACTCCATCAGGTTTTCTTCCAGAATGGTCCTGTATTTGGCTCCATCCATCTTCCCATCAATTTTAACCATCTTCCCTGTCCCTGCTGAAGAAAAGCAGGCCCAAACCATGATGCTGCCACCACCATGTTTGACAGTGGGGATGGTGTGTTCAGCTGTGTTGCTTTTACGCCAAACATAACATTTTGCATTGTTGCCAAAAAGTTCAATTTTGGTTTCATCTGACCAGAGCATCTTCTTCCACATGTTTGGTGTGTCTCCCAGGTGGCTTGTGGCAAACTTTAAACAACACTTTTTATGGATATCTTTAAGAAATGGCTTTCTTCTTGCCACTCTTCCATAAAGGCCAGATTAGTGCAATATACGACTCATTGTTGTCCTATGGACAGAGTCTCCCACCTCAGCTGTAGATCTTTGCAGTTCATCCAGAGTGATCATGGGCCTCTTGGCTGCATCTCTGATCAGTCTTCTCCTTGTATGAGCTGAACATTTAGAGGGACGGCCAGGTCTTGGTAGATTTGCAGTGGTCTGATACTCCTTCCATTTCAATATTAACGCTTGCACAGTGCTCCTTGGGATGTTTAAAGCTTGGGAAATCTTTTTGTATCCAAATCCGGCTTTAAACTTCTTCACAACAGTATCTCGGACCTGCCTGGTGTATTCCTTGTTCTTCATGATGCTCTCTGTGCTTTTAACGGACCTCTGAGACTATCACAGTGCAGGTGCATTTATACGGAGACTTGATTGCACACAGGTGGATTGTATTTATCATCATTAGTCATTTAGGTCAACATTGGATCATTCAGAGATCCTCACTGAACTTCTGGAGAGAGTTTGCTGCACTGAAAGTAAAGGGGCTGAATAATTTTGCACGCCCAATTTTTTAGTTTTTGATTTGTTAAAAAAGTTTGAAATATCCAATAAATGTCGTTCCACTTCATGATTGTCTCCCACTTGTTGTTGATTCTTCACAAAAAAATACAGTTTTATATCTTTATGTTTGAAGCCTGAAATGTGGCAAAAGGTCGCAAAGTTCAAGGGGGCCGAATACTTTCGCAAGGCACTGTATCCTCCCGTTGTCCGGGAAGAGACTGGTGTGATACTAGAAGCTGATCATCCCTCTGAGATTAGATTGTCTGAGACAAAGTTATACTTAACTGGTTTAAGAGCTTGAAGAGTGTTATAACTTTCTCATCTATGCACCTTCCAGGCTCTGCAGTGGTCTGCTGCGAGCTTGATGGCCTCCCTAACACACAGAACAGAGCACCCATGCCTTCCACCTACACCCAGAGGCAGGAAGGTCAATATAGCAGAGATACTGTACACCCACTGACCGTGTGTGTCCTACCTTGAGGCCAGGAATAGTCTCCCTCTTTTGAAGTACTCAGTGCTAGGAGAAGTCCTCTCTACAGACATCTCCATACCCAACTTGTTATCACAGATGAAGATACATGGCAGCTTCCACAGAGCGGTCATGTTGAAAGACTCAAAGATCTGGCCAAAATTGGATAAGTGGAAAAAAGTCGATGCTGATGATGATTATTATCTGATAGATATACTGAACAAAAATATAAATGCAACATCAGTGGTGGAAAAAGTACTCAATTGTCATACTTCAGTAAAAGTAAAGATAACTTAATAGAAAATGACTCAAGAAAAACTTAAAGTCACCCAGTAAAAGTCTAAAAGTACTTGGTTTTAAATATACTTAAGTATCAAAAGTAAATAGAATTGCTACAACGTGCTTAAGTATGAAAAGTGTAAATAATTTCAAATTCATTATATTAAGCAAACCAGACGGCACAATTTACTCATTTTTTTTATTGACAAATTGCAGGGGCACACTCCAACACTAAAAAATAATTTACAAATGAAGCACTTGTGTGTGAATTGGACCATTTTCCTGTCAAAATGTAATAAGTACTTTTGGGTGTCAGGGAAAATGTATGGAGTAAAAAGTACATGATTTTCTTTAGGAATTTAGTGAAGTAAAAGTAAAAGTTAGCAAAAATATAAATAGTAACGTAATGTACAGATCCCCCCAAAACTACTTAAGTAGTACTTTAAAGTATTTTTACTTAAGTACTTTACACCACTGCACAACATGCAACAATTTCAAAGATTTTACTGAGTTACAGTTCATATAAGGAAATCAGTTGATTTAAATAAATTCATTAGGCACTAATCTATGGATTTCACATGACTGGGCATAGGCCATGATTACAGACAGAAATCCTCCTCAGTTTCATCAGCTGTCCTAGTAGCTGGTCTCGGACGATCCCGCAGGTGAAGAAGTCAGATGGACTGGCGTGGTTACACGTGGTCTGCAGTTGTGAGGCCAGTTGGACGTACTGCCAAATTTTCTAAAACACCGTTGGAGACGGCCTATGGTAGAGAAATTGGACTTTGATAGGCCGCCCCCAGGTGGTGAAGGTAGGAAACAGCATCTCCACCCCGCTGATCCTCAACACTGGGGCCCCACTCCCCACTCAGCCCTCTCCTGTACTCCCTGTTCTGTTTAAGTTCCTCGCCGTACACATCACGGACAAACTGAAATGGTCCACCCACAGACAGCGTGGTGAAGAAGGCGCAACAGCGCCTCTTCAAACTCAGGAGGCTGAAGAAATTTGGCTGGTCATCTAAAACACTCGAGAGCATCCTGTTGGGCTGTATCGCCGCCTGGTACGACAATTGCACCGCCCTCAACCGCATCGCTCTCCAGAGGGTAGTGCGGTCTGCACAACGCATCACCGGGGGGAAACTACCTGCCCTCCAGGACACCTACAGCACCCGATGTCACAGGAAGGCCAAAAAGATCAAGGACAACAACCACCCGAGCCACTGCTTGTTCACCCCGCTATCATCTAGAAGGTGAGGCCAGTACAGGTGCATCAAAGCTGGAACTGAGAGACTGAAAAACAGCTTCTATCTCAAGGACATCAGACTGTTAAACAGCCATCACTAACAGAGAGGCTGCTGCCAACATAAAGAATAAAATCTTTGGCCATTTAAATAAATTCACTTAATAAAGGTATCACCAGTCACTTTAAATAACACCACTTTAATAATGTTTACATAATCTACAATTACTCATCTCATGTGTACATTGGGGCAAAAAAGTATTTAGTCAGCCACCAATTGTGCAAGTTCTCCCACTTAAAAAGATGAGAGAGGCCTGTTATTTTCATTGTAGGTACACTTCAACTATGACAGACAAAATGAGGAAAAAAATTTCAGAAAATCACATTGTAGGATTTTTAATGAATTTATTAGCAAATTATGGTGGAAAATAAGTATTTGGTCAATAACAAACGTTTATCTCAACACTTTGTTATATACCCTTTGTTGGCAATGCCAAAGTCAAACGTTTTCTGTAAGTCTTCACAAAGTTTTCACACACTGTTGCTGGTATTTTGGCCCATTCCTCCATGCAGATCTCCTCTAGAGCAGTGATGTTTTGGGGCTGTTGCTGGGCAACGCGAACTTTCAACTCCCCCCAAAGATTTTCTATGGGGTTGAGATCTCGAGACTGGCTAGGCCACTCCAGGACCTTGAAATGCTTCTTACGAAGCCACTCCTTCGTTGCCAGGGCGGTGTGTTTGGGATCATTGTCATGCTGAAAGACCCAGCCACGTTTCATCTTCAATGCCCTTGCTGATAGAAGGAGGTTTTCACTCAAAATCTCACGATACATGGCCCCATTCATTCTTTCCTTTACACGGATCAGTCGTCCTGGTCCCTTTGCAGAAAAACAGCCCAAAAGCATGATGTTTCCACCCCCATGCTTCACAATAGGTATGGTGTTCTTTGGATGCAACTCAGCATTCTTTGTCCTCCAAACACGACGAGTTGAGTTTTTACCAAAAAGTTGGTTTCATCTGACCATATGGCATTCTCCCTATCTTCTTCTGGATCATCCAAATGCTCTCTAGCAAACTTCAGACGGGCCTGGACATGTACTGGCTTAAGTAGGGGGACACGTCTGGCACTGCAGGATTTGAGTCCCTGGCAGCGTAGTGTGTTACTGATGGTAGGCTTTGTTACTTTGGTCCCAGCTCTGCAGGTCATTCACTAGGTCCCCTGTGTGGTTCTGGGATTTTTGCTCACCGCCCTTGTGATAATTTTGACCCTACGGGGTGAGATCTAGCGTGGTGCCCCAGATCGAGGGAGATTATCAGTGGTCTTGTATGTCTTCCATTTCCTAATAATTGCTCCCACAGTTGATTTCTTCAAACCAAGCTGCTTACCTATTGCAGATTCAGTCTTCCCAGCCTGGTGCAGGTCTACAATTTTGTTTCTGGTGTCCTTTGACAGCTCTTTGGTCTTGGCCATAGTGGAGTTTGGAGTGTGACTGTTTGAGGTTGTGGAGGTTGTCTTTTATACTGATAACAAGTTCAAACAGGTGCCATTAATACAGGCAACGAGTGGAGGACAGAGGAGCCTCTTAAAGAATAAGTTACAGGTCTGGTTTTCCACCATAATTTGCAAATAAATTCATAAAAAAATCCTACTGTGATTTTCTGGATTTCTTTTTCTCATTTTGTCTGTCATAGTTGAAGTGTACCTATGATGAAAATTACAGGCCTCTCATCTTTTTAAGTGGGAGAACTTGCACAATTGGTGGCTGACTAAATACTTTTTTGCCCCGCTGTCTATACTATACCATCTACTGCATCTTGCCTATGCCGCACGCCATCACTCTTCCATATATTTATATATACATATTCATCCCTTTATATTTGTGTGTATAAGGTAGTTGGGAATTTGTTAGATGAATTGCTAGATATTACTGCATAGTCAGAACTGGAAGCACAAGCATTTTGCTACACTCACATTAACATCTGCTAACCATGTGTATGTGACCAATAAAATTTGATTTGAAATTAACATTAAATTATCTAGCAACAGCTCTGGTGGACATTCCTGCAGTCAGCATGCCAATTGCATGCTCCCTCAAAACTTGGAGACATCTGTGGCATTGTGTTGGTGACAAAACTCCACATTTTAGAGTGCCCTTTTATTGTTTCCAGCACAAGGTGAACCTGTGTAATGATCATGCCGTTTCATCAGTTTCTGGTATATGGAAGAATGGACAGACCGTGTCAAAATTTATTGACTGCAGCTTTCTTCGTCAGCTGTCCAAATGGTTAGCATCAATGGGTATAACTTGATATTAAGAAACACCCATACCAGAAAACACCCTAAATTGCGGTCTGCAATTACACCCTTCTCGGCTCAGCGGCTTTGGAGAAGTGTGACCAACTGTCTATCACGCTGCATAGAGATGGAAAATACAATAGATAATAACATGGTGCAAAAAAATAAAATAAACCTGTCCTAGAGGATTGTCTCTCTCCCCCTCCCTCACAGAGACAAAACATGTTTTACCCCAGACAGCACAACTTAACCCACAGAGGCAGTGGTCTATAGTCATTGAAATGTCAGTTTATTTTACAACACATTGCAACTGGATAGCACTCATTTCTGCAATAGAGAAAAAAATAACACCGAAAAACATTTAAATACACATGGATCCAAACACTTTCCATACTGTAGACAGGAGGAGGTTGGTGATGATAGTACGAGTGATTGAGATTGTTTGGCATGAGTGTTTCCTGTCTAGGGGGTCAAGGCTAGAAGGGATCCAGCTTTGGTCAAATTAAAATCAAAAGTATATTTTTCCCCCTTCATTTTAACTAACCCTTTTCCTAACCTAATTCTCAGAATCTGCTGCGTATGTTCTAATCTGCTACGAAAAGTCAAATCTGATGTTAATTTGACAAAAGCAGGAGCCTTTCTAGCAATGACCTGTCTGGGGGGGGGGGTGTTTATTGAACAGATATTGAGGCCATGGTACCATTTCTCCCATTGCACAGCAGACTCGGAAAGCTGCTGCACTTCATCACTCAACTTTAATGCAGTTGGGATTTGGTGTTTAAATGCATTTTATAAAAATACAGAAAAATTCATACATTTGTAATTCCTTACGGATATGTTTCTAGGCAGAGTTAGCTAGTATGTTTGAGAGAGTTCCCATACACTGCTAAGCAATGGGAGTGTTTTAGGTGTCTTTATCACTGAAGTAAACCTGGTGTCAAAGACAAGGATTTTTTTCCTGGCCAAGTTACCAGACTCAGACAAACTCTGGGCACTAACATGTAAGATTAGATAAAAGAGCGCAAAAAACACAGGACGAAATAATTTGGTAGTCCAATCAACACTGTTCTGAGGAGACCGCATTAAACATGTCAATGCACATCCAAGCTTTGAGAGAGAAAAAAAACACAATCACTAAAATATTTGAAGCTTTGAACTGTGTTGTATTATTATTATTATTATTCAGTGGTGGTGGGATGTTGTTACAAAGAGGTAACATGCACATATAGATAAATCAACTTGCCTCGTATTAACCAGCATGTGTATTCTATTCTTTGTATTTTGGAGAATATACCACAAAATTAACAAAACACATCGTACGGCGTGTGGATAGAGCAGAAAGGACAAAGCAGACACCCGATCACTAACGCAGATAGACCGTGCCGCCTGCAACAGATAAAGTGCTACACTGGTGCAACTCAGAGGCAAGGTGAGTGAATACAGGACTGACTGAAACAGACTTCAAGCCTCACCAATCGGTTGGAACAGATAACAGGAGGAGCTGCGATTGGCAGTGTATTAGGTTACCGTTCTGCTCAAAAGTAGAGCGTGTACATATGACACTTAACGGTAAGTGTCCCTTTGTATACAGTATCTGCGAGACAACATTCATGCCTGACAGTTAATTCTCTGTCTACTACAGCAACTCACAGTACCTTAAAACAACTCTACAGTAGTACCCATCTATGTGTATGCACTCCTATCTGTACTGCAAAGTTTGATGCGTTTCTTACATATGAAAAGTTCTGTGGTTTGTGTTTGACTTGTCTATACAGTGCAAGGCAGTGGATGTCACATGCAGGGGTTGATGATTGTACTGGAATCGTGATATTGGAGGGGTGTGGTTTTTATTCTTTACCAAGTCTCAAAACTCTTAAGTCGCCTCCTCTCCCTCATCACTGATTGGTTAAACAGAGCTCATTAACAAGTACTTTTACATAAGGAGAGGGAGGAAGCCATTCAAGAATATTGAGACATCCCATATCTTTAAAAACACAGCATGTCCCCCTGTCCTCTCAACCCCTCCCCCTGTCTCTGTAGCTCTTCTTCCCTCTCTCAAGTTACTGGAGCTCTTTCATTCTGTTGAGGGCCGAGCCGGCCTGAAACCATTCGATCTGTGTCTCGTTGAAGGTGTGGTTCAGCTGGAACTCATCTTTGGTGCCGTCACTGTGCTTCACTACTGTAGACAGGGGCTGGAGGGGCAGGGATACACCATTAGAGATACAGACATGTGAACCTTCTGGAAACAAAGTCCCAGACCCTAATCTGGAGGTGGGCGATTCTGATCCTGGACAGTCTCAAAGCTTACAGACTGGTGTAAGTGCCACTCACTTTTCCTGGGGCGAAGGTTGCAAGTCCTTTGATGGAGATCTTGTCGTCTGGGCGGATCTTGTCGTAGTCAGCGGGGTTCTGGAAGGTCAGGGGCAGCATTCCCTGTTTCTTCAGATTTGTCTCTACAGAGAGAAGGAAAGAAAAAAGTTCAGTTGAATGGATGTTGAAAATGAAGTTGGCGAGAGAAGCAATGTAGATGCAATGCAATGTTCTGCTTACACACAAACTGTCCCTTTTAGCCTGTACGCAAGTTACCGTGGATCCTGTTGTAAGTTAACGTGGATATAGGGCTGGGCGATATGGCCAAAATAACATGGTATTCTAAATGTTTGACGGTATTTGATTAATAAAAGTTCTACATTTGCTTTATGAGTAGTGCGTAACACCTATTCTAAATTATACTGTTCAATTCAACAAAAATAATTTCCTGCATTTACATGAATTTCTGCACTCTGCATTCTGCATGAATTTCCACAATTAGGGGGGGACACTAAAAAAAAAAAACACTAGGCCTCTTTTTTTTTTTTTTACCCCTTTTTCTCCCCAATTTCATGGTATCCAATTGGTCCAGTTAGTCTTGTCTCATTGCTACAACTCCAGCACAGCCTCGGGAGAGGCGAAGGTCAAGAGCCTCCGAAACACAACACAATCTAGCCACACTGCTTCTTGACAACGCACATCCAACCCGGAAGCCAGCCGCACCAATGTGTTGGAGGTAACAATACACCTGGCGACCTGGTCAGCGTGCACTGTGCCCGGCCCGCCACAGGAGTCGCTAGTGCGCGATGAGACAAGAAAATCCCTGCCTGGTCAAACCCTCCCTAACCCGGACGACGCTGGGCCAATTGTGAGTCGCCCCATGGACCTCCCGGTCACGGCCGGCTACAACAGAGCCTGGGCTCAAACCTAGAATCTCTGGTGTCACAGCTAGCACTGCGCCACCCGGGAGGCCCCTAGGCCTAATTTTTAACCAAATGTTGCAATTGCGATTTAGATCAAAACACAGGTAAACCCAGGAATCATGGAAATAGAATGTTTATTTTATAGCTAGAATATAAATAATAGTGGTCACTTTGAACACAGTGTTGTTTGACATGACAACGAATGAAAATGCCTTTGACTAGTTATTGTGACAGGGTAGTAACCAAAGTGATGTTCAGTGTTTCCTATGGGACCCCATAATCTTTGGCTACATTAAAGATTTAATGTAGCCAACATATTCATGCTTCGCCTATTCCTCTGATTTAGAAGATACCGTTGCACAAACAACATGCGGATTTAAGCCTCCACCAGCACTGGTATTAGCTAGCTACGCTTGCCCGGATTCAGTACTTTTATTAGCTAGTTAGCGATTAGCATTAATGGCTAACACAATTTAGCTTAACTTGCTAAGAAAATACAAACTAGCTGTTTGCAGATGTAAGAAACAAACAAATGTGGATTTATATTAAGACCAAAGTGGAAACATTGTAATCATCAACATTGTTGCATGTGCTGCACTGACCATTTACCAAACATTCAAATACCGCTACAGAAGGTATAGTAAAAACCCAAACCGGTACGTGCATCAATACCGGTATATAGTAAAATACGGTATACCGCCCAGCCCTAAGTGGATCTTGTAGTAAGTTACCGTGGATCCTGGCAAAGCTCTTGACAATGATGCATCTTCCTCCCAGGTGCCTGGGCTCCAGGGCTGCATGCTCTCTGCTGGATCCCTCACCGTAGTTGTCATCTCCCACAACCACCCATGACAGACCGTTGGCCTGGGAGAAGAGGAAGGTGAGGGGAGTTAAAAAATACAATTAAAAAAGGGGAAACCATTAAAATCCCTAATCAATTGCCGTTTCTTACATTGATGGCCAAATGTTTAAGGTAATGCCTAATCGATATCAATCCCTCTTGGAAAAAATGATAAAAATGATAAAAGGGTCTGAATCTTAACAGACAGACTTTCAAAGGGAAATTAGAGTGCAAAGTACACTTGTTGAGCTCAAGTAAGGATGTTGTTTGAGCTAGGGGTCATGGATCATTGTTCATCATCCGGGGTGCTTACCTTGTAATGACGGGCGACGTCAGGCACACCACCGTACTCTCCTGTCAGCTGGTTCTTGATCTTGTTGACGCCGTCGTTCTCGATGTTGACTGCTCCAATTAGCATGTTGTTGGAGATGTTGTCAAGGTGACCACGGAACTTGAGCCATGGACCAGCGGCGCTGATGTGGTCTGTGGTGCATTTCCCCTTCACCTGGAGAGAGAGCATGAATGGTGGAGTGGGAAAAGGAGAACAAGAGTAAGGGTGACTGGAAAGGATCACATTTTAAAAAGGAGTCTTCAGTTACAAAATATATTTCTATCTGAACGTTCTATAATGTCGCACCCTCCTGAACAAACCCCAGATTATCCTTTGACCCCTGACCTTGATGAGGATTTGCAGGTCCTCCAGGTCACCTCCGGCCCATTTGTCAAAGGGCTCCAACAGCTGCAGCCGGGTGCTGGTGGGGCTGACGTCCACCCTCAGCTTTGAGCCACCCTCGGCAGGGGGGTGCTGGTAGGTGTCCTGACCGGGGTCAAAGTCCAACTTGGGCAGCTCGTCTGCACTGGGGGGCTTTAGCTTGAACTTTTCTCCATTGGCGGCCGTAAGGTAATCAACCTCGGGGTTGAAATCCAGGGTTCCTGCGATGGCCAGGGCTGTGACGATCTGGAGGAGCAGAGGACAAGGGAGAGAGAGGCAAGGTGTGTGTGCGCGCAAGTGTATAATATTTCTATGCGAGTGAGAAAAGAGAAAGTCAGAAAATAAGGTGCATTTAGTGTCCTAAAAGTACCTCAGGGGAGGCGACAAAGGCATGTGTGGCTGGGTTGGCGTCATTCCTGGCGGTGAAGTTCCTGTTGTAAGATGTGACGATGGTGTTCTTCTCTCCCTTCTTCACATCACGCCTGAACAGAAACATCAACTCAACACTGTATCCCAAATGGCACCCTATTCCCTATATAGTGTACTACTTTTGACCAAGTGCACTACACAGGGAATAGGATGCTATTTGAAACACAACCAATCTTAAAAGACACATTTAAGTCTAAATGAATAACAGAATGAACATAAATAGGGCTGTGGCAGTCATGAAATTGTCAGTTGGTTATTGTCATGCAAAAGTCTGCAGGTCTCACAGTAATTGATGTTAATTAACAAACACGTTTAGCATCTCCAGGCCTCCACACAAAAGCTGCTGATGCGGGTCTTGGCGCCTTTGGAACAAAATCAATTGAATATACACCATCACAATATATCCCTTTAGGACTATCCTAAACAAACAAAAATAATATTGGGTGATCGAGAGTAATCTGTTCTACCAATAAATTGGTAGAAATGTTTAAAAACGTGTATTTTACATTTTTAGACACATCCTATGTGTTTTAACCTAATCAACTATATGCACTGAGCTCGTCTTATGCTTTGAGTGCACCGTTTGATGAAATAATTAAAAGGCATGAGTCTGACCGCAGTTGATTTGATTGTGCTGGGCGGGCTCAGACTTCCTGCGCAGTGTTAAAAAATAAATAAAAAAGACATTGAGTGACTGACGAGCACCCGTTGTCTCTCCCTCTTTCCTCCCTGCTGCAGCGACCAGCACAGAACATCAGTGTTTACTGCGCTGTTCGTGTTACTGAACCTGCAAAATAATTACAGCCATTTGACAAAAGTTCTGTTACAGAATCCCTAATTTGTTTAAGAAAAACATGCCCTATTCCAGCAACCATTCCTCTCGTTATGTGACACATGTATGCATCGCAAAATGGATGCAGAGGACATGACAAATAAACTTGAAAACGGGGGAACGTTTACTGCTTGCTCAGGAGGGAAAAGTGAAGTCAGATGTGTGGAATAAATTTGACTACTTGTGGAAAATACTGGCAGCGCTGTGCGCCAAACAGGTGCTGTTAGATTACAATATACATTTGTCTGATGGTTTGGAACAATGTAAACACTAAATAAGCGTACCAGACTTTTTTGGGGGGGGAGGGGGGTAGACCTTTATTACAGCAAAGACTAAAAACAGTCGCATGCATTCGTGAATGCAATTGCTGACATGGAATGGTTTATTTATTGTTTACGCAAATTATTAAATGTTAGCTTTGTTATTTTAAAACAGACGCTTGATTGTATTTCAAATCATGAATGACTTATGCTGTGTAATGACATGAACGACTGAATGACTGCTTGATACAGTAGCCTATATAAGTAGCTTGATACAGTAGCCTATATAAGTACTGAAGTTACACGTTGCATGCGCGAGCATCACAAAATACATTTAGAAACCTGTTATTCAATTATTGCGCCAACGAGCGTCTGCGATGCCAAGGGCTAAAATAGAACTCCTTTCTATTTGTGAAGCAGATCGAGCTGAAAGTCCTGCCTCTCCCATCTCCTCATTGGTTTATAGAAGCAGGTACCCACGTGCCATTTCCTCATTGGTTATACCCACGTGGGTGATTGAAAGATGAACTGTTTTGCCGGTAGCCATGGTAATACTATGAAAATGTAGATGCCAATCACCATATAAGTTCAAAAGATGAAAAAGCCTGGAAGGAGGAGAGATGACTAGAAGCGATTCGGCTGGCCGTTTTATGTGTGGATTAATTGGCGGAGTAGAGGAGCTTGTGCATTTCAGGTAAAATAAACAACTCAATGTTTATATCACAGGCCAAATTAGCTAGCAAGTGCAAGCTAACTAGCCATACAGGTTTACTGCTTTTCGACCTGTCCCCAAATTAATGTCATTGGTTCAGAGTTTGTTTTGCTATTTTAACTTGCGTGTCGTGATCGCGTTTGGTGTAGGGGGACAACATTCATTTATGCACGATAGCGCACGGTTTGGGTTCCGTATTAGGCCCTACAGCTTGATGGTGGTTAAGGCTGCTATACTAAGCCTACTAATGTTAATGACATTGTTATTATAACGATCATAATAACTAAGACCAAGAAATGGGTCATTATTATAAATATTATGAGACAACTTCGAACAGTGTAAACACAATAAACAAGTAATACCCTAACAAAGTGTAAAGCCTTTATTACAGAAGAGCAAAGATTTAAAAAAAAACAGCCGAATTTGTGAAATTGTTTCAGAGGTTGTGGTTGCTTGAGGCTCACGGAATCAGTAGGCTATTAAACACTCAAACAGGCAACACAAGCAGGATCTGGCGCGCGCAAGATATATTAATGGACCTAATTAAGTTAG
This sequence comes from Oncorhynchus mykiss, assembly GCF_057628025.1. Taxonomy (NCBI): domain Eukaryota; kingdom Metazoa; phylum Chordata; class Actinopteri; order Salmoniformes; family Salmonidae; genus Oncorhynchus; species Oncorhynchus mykiss. The sequence goes on from NC_143041.1 coordinate 10,786,029, forward strand.
GGTTTCCTCACTATTCTTAAGGCAATGGCTGTTTTCTCGTCTCCAGGGTTCGTACAGTCAGAGGCAAGTCAAATTTATGGACTTTCAAGTGCTTGTTCAAGCACTAATATTTATTTAAGGACCATCAATCTGTAAGTTCCTATTATGCAATTTTTCCTAGTCGCCAACAGATGGCAGTATATCGCCACAACCTCATGAAAAAAAGACTGACTTACAAGTTCTACTCAATAATACCTGTTTCATGACTACATACATTAGTGCTAAGTCAGAACTGAAGATGTTGACTGATTTCCTTATATGAACTGTAACTCAGTAAATTGTTGCATTAATATTTTTTGCTCAGTGTACATATTAAATTGTCTTAATATTTAAAATATGTCATGAAAGTAAATTCTGATAGTGTAAAGTGTAAAATGTTGCATTCTAAACCCATTTGAAAAGAAACAAGTTATGAATGCGTTTGATAAAAGATTAAAGACTCTCTCGGGCACCTATTTAGAATTTTAGGGACCCCAAGTTTGGGAACCCCTGAATACTAACCCATCTCCCTGCTTGCTTCAACGCTTCCTCACTCTGCATCTCCTTCATTGCAACCTGACTCACCACAGTCGGGTTCACTACTCTATAAAGAAAAGGCATTTGGTTATGTCAACTTATAGTAGCCCATCTTTTAATTATAGCTAGCTTAAATTTCAGTCAACTGCTCCTGCTGAGGTCAGGCTCCGTGTAACGTTAGCGTCATCCTTCTAGCCAGCTAGTTATAGCTAGCTACCTGGCTTATAGCCGGAGCCCTTGAGCTACCTAGACATGACTGAAATATCAGCGACTATTTACTAGTTGGACACTCATTCTCTGAAAGTCAGGCAGGGGGTTTGTTTGGGGTGCGTCTTGACACTGTAGGGGTTGATGGATGTTTTAAAAAAAAAGTTCAGTCAGTGGAGACTCTCTGCCACTGTAGGTCTGGGCTGAGTAGTTTGTGTCCTCTCTGCCTGTCGTGGGAGGAGTTTTCCTCCACTACATCCCTGATTGGGTCTGGCAAAAACATCAATATCCCGCCAGGCATGATTGAATCTACATTTGCCCGGCATTTTAGCTATCGATGTGAGGTTCGGAAGCACCTAAGTCAGTTATGTACCTGCCTTGCTAAGTGGCAGTGTGGGTGAAACACCTGAGGAAAGCAAACTCTGTAGTCTGCCTGATAGTGGGTTCGCTAGACCAATACATTCCTAATATTTTTCATAAACATATTTGATCATTTTTGGTTTTAATTTTAAAGTACTTTTCAAGTACCAAATTCAGAAAATGTCAGATTTTTAAGGCCTTCCAGTACTTGAATTTCAGAGCGTACGTCAAGTACTTTAATCACCTTGTGCAAACCATGCCGTCTTCTAACTCCACTGCTGCCTCCGCATTGGTTCTTACCACCAATATTCTGGGTAACATTGCTATTATGGACATAGCAACATGGTCTAGGAAAAGGTGCCAATTCAAAAGCGCACTGATGTTTCAGAACCACGGACAGCGAACCCTATCTAACGCAGGAGAAAGTGCATCGTTATTGTGTTGCAAAATTGTTCTTATATAATAACCATATACAACTTCAGTAACACGTCTTAGTGATGGACCGCGCCGCCTCCACAATGGATTAGTCCACTCAGACAGGTGTGAATCAGACAAGTGTCTTGTACACAATTTTTTAGTGCTATATGCGTGACAAAATAAATCTCGGTCGACCAAATGCCTATCGACTAAATGGGGTCAGCCCTATATTCATTCATTTATTTTAGGCAGGTCTGAAGATACATTTTCTTCATATCATAACGTATTTCAGAAGAACAGAATACGTGTTGGCCTACTGTATGTTATCTGGCTATGCACCATGTCATAGGATATGCTTATAAATTCTGTGCCATTATTTTATAGTAAGAATATAATTGAACGTAGCTGAATAAAATAAAAATTATATTTTTCCCCATTCAGGAGCATGCGCATAAGTGGCTATATTGAGTGTAAAAATGATAATTGGAAAATGGTTCTGTACGCTAGATTTAGAGTTAATTGCTACTTTAGTTGTGAATTATACAAACCTTAGAAATCAAACGATGCAGTGTATTCGATAAGTTCGGACCCCATGACTTTATCCACTGTTACTTTACAGCCTTATTCTAAAATGGATGAAATTGTCCCCCCCCCCCCCCCCCTCAATTGCCACACAATACCCAATGACATAGCAAAAACAGGTTTGTAAAAATGTTTGCAAATCTATTAACAATACAAAACTGAAATATAACATTCACATAAGTATTCAGACCCTTTAAGTACTTTGTTGAAGCACTTTTGGTAACGATTACAGCCTCAACTCTTCTTGGGTATGACGCTACAAGCTTGGCACACCTGTATTTGGAGAGTTTCTCCCATTCTTCTCTGCAGATCCTCTCAAGCTCTGTCAGGTTGGATCGGGAGAGTCACTGCACAGCTATGTTCAAGTCTGGGCTCCGACTGGGCCGCTCAAGGACATTGAGACTTGTCCCGAAGCCACTCCTGCAATGTCTTAGCTGTGTGCTTAGGGTCCTGTTGGAAGGTGATCCTTCACCCCAGTCTGAGGTCCTGAGCAGGTTGTCATCAGGAATCCCTGTGCTTTGCTCCATTCTTCTTTCCCCTCGATCCTGACTAGTCTCTCAGTCCCTGAAAAACATCCCCACAGCATGATGCTGCCACCACCATGTTTCACCAGAGGGATGGTATTAGCCAGGTAATGAGCGGTGCCAGCTTTCCTGGAGATGTGACACTTGGCATTCAGGCCAAAGAATTCAATCTTGGTTTCATTAGACCGGAGAATCTTGTTTCTCATGGTCTGGGAGTCCTTTAGGTGCCTTTTGGCAAACTCCAAGCGGGCTTCCATCTGGCCACTCTACCATAACGGCGTGATTAGTGGAGTGCTGCTAAGATGGGAGAACCTTCCAGAAGGACAACCATCTCCACAGAGGAACTCTGAAGCTCTGTCAGAGTGACCAAGGCCCTTCTCCCCTCCATTGCTCAGTTTGGCTGGGCGGACAGCTCTAGGGGGGAGTCTTGGTGGTTCCAAACTTGTCCATTAAAGAAGAATGGAGGTCACTGTGTTCTTGAGGACCTTCAATGCTGCAGACATTTTTTTGGTACCCTTCCCCAGATCTGCACCTCGAGACAATCCTGTCTCGGAGCTCTACAGACAATTCCTGCGACCTCATGGCTTGTTTTTTGCTCTGACATGCACTGTCAACTGTGGGGCCTTATAGACAGTTGTGTGCCTTTCCAAATCATGTCCAATCAATTGAAATTTACCACAGGTGGATTCCAATCAAGTTGTATTGTAGAAACAGCTCAAGGATGATCAATGGAAACCGGATGCACCGGAGCGCAATGTCAAGTCTCATAGCAAAGGGTCTGAATACTTCTGTAAATAAGGCATCTTTTTTATAAACTATCAAACATTTCTAAAAAAAAACAGATGTTGCCTGGTCCTTATGGCGTATTGTGTGTAGATTGATGAGGAATTGTTTTTATTTAATCCATTTTAGAATAAGGCTGTAATGTAACAAAATGTGGGGGAAAAAGGGTTCTGAATACTTTCCGAATGCACTGTACGGGCTGCATGATGCGACTATTGATGATTTGAGAAAGTCGCAAAAAAAAAAAAAGAAAGCTGCCACTACCTTGCCTCAGGCTGCACTCGCCGTTTCATATTCTCACCCATCAGACTATTCTCCAGTTAATCTTTACTAATATGTCAAATTAGTTTCGATTTAGAATGGCCCATTATTAAATTGGCAAGATAAAAAGACATGTCATCCGTATACACTGGAATAGCGAAGATGCTACTTTCCTGCAGGTATGTTTTTTACTCTGTTGGATAGGCTACTTGAGTAATTTCGCTGCACGACAGAAAAATGGACACCCAAACATGTTCCTGCAGATACCCAGTGCTTAATTTGGGAAAGTGATTTTCACAACGAAACATTTGATTAGACTGTTGACAGCCCCTCTCTGCACACTGGAGAAAGGGAAGGAGAGAGTAGAGAGAAACTCACTGTGGTGAGATTCTGTAGCTTAAAAGGGTATTGTGTCAGCCTATTTATTTATACACGTTTTCCTGTCATGTATATTATGCGGTAAGCCATGTATTGTACAAAGACAATCATTATTTTAATTCAGTTCTCTTGGGGGTGGGGGCTTGGGCTCAAATATAGGCCTATGCTTATTAATTCAAAAAACAGCATATGGCTGTTTTGAATTAATCGTCACCTTAGAAAAACACTGTCCATTTCATTGTGTTAGGCTTTGAAACATCCACAACTGTTTTCCACTCAGTTACAACCTGTTGAACTTCTTTCTTCAAATTGATCAATCACAGTGAGGGGAGTTTTAAAAGCATATTCCGTTTTCATGCGATTTGTGATTATATTTGCATTGATGTCAGAGTGGTTCGAAAGGACAGTAGAGCCCCTGAGTACCAGGCCATTAGCAACCTGATGAATGTACTACTAATGCATGTCCAGAGTGCATATCTGGAGATTACCGTGACCCAACGGTCACATCGAATTTTACTGAGGTCATGACTCATGACTACCAGTAATATGATCACCTCAACAGCTCTTAACATAAATGAGTAAGTCAACTAATTATTACCTGTCCCATTGTCCAATGCAGGGTCCACAGGCGTTGGCCAGGACCATTCCACCAACATCACCAAGGATCTTGGACTACAGAACATACAGTTTCAATTAGGAGCAGCTAAAAGAAGTAGTTCCTGAATATATCAACATCCAAGGCTCCAATTACAAATTGGCTACATATGATGCCCTTAAAACTAGAGAGCAGAGTTGTGCCAAAGTTGACATCCTCCTAAGAATCAAGGATGTTAACAATATTTTACAACAGTTATCCTGACGCCCTGATTTGCTAGGTGAGTGACCAGCACCCAAGACATCCCTGATCATATCCCCTTCCCCTATACTAGACATCTGCCCGTGCCCAGGGACTCACATATCCATCTCGCTCGATTGTGGCGCGAATCTGTTCAGACCCGGGGGTGATGGTGAACGCAGCCTTGCACTTCAGACCTTTGTCCAGGGCCTGTTTGGCCACGGAGGCAGAGCGGCCCATGTCCTCATAACTGGAGTTGGTGCAGCTGCCAATCAGACCTGAGGGGAGGGGACAGAGCTTAAGGAGCCACCTGCTGCATGTCTACTTTCTCAGTAGAAAATCTATAGATCAGTATACAAGGCTAAAGTCAGATGTATAGTTAATAATATAGTAATAGCACAGCAATAGCACAAAAATAGCTCTAAACAGAGACATGGTTGTGAGAGCCAGTGGCCAACTGTGAGGTCAAAAGGATCTGAAGGCTGCACTGACCCACTTTGACCTGCAGGGGCCAGCCATTTTTCACTGCCGTGGCCCCAATGTCTGCCATGGGGTGGGCCAGGTCAGGGGTGAAGGGCCCGTTGATGTGGGGCTTCAGCTTTGAGGGACAGAGAAAAGTAGCATGGTTAGGTTGGGGGTGTGGGGGTGTGAGAGAGAGAGAAAGAGCAGGGGAGGGCACTCACCTCATCTAGGTTGATCTCGACCATTGAGTCATACTCACAGCCCGCGTCAGGAACCAACAGGTCAGCGTAATCGTCAGCCAGGGCAGCAATGTCTGAGATAGGGAGGGCAACCGGTCAGATAAATGGATCAAACATCTCTTTAAAATGAAATGACAACCCTTTCAGGGGAATGTCCAAAATAGCACCCTATTCCCCTTAAGGTATTATATAGGGAGCCATTTGGGACACATTCCCAGGACTTCCACAAACATTTTCAGCGTATAACCGGAGATCATTGCACATCACACACAGGCGTGTTTGACGACATGAATAGACTGACCTCCACGGCCAGTCTTCTCCAGGTAGGTCTTCATGCGGTGGTTATAGGGGAACACAGAGGTAGTGGCTCCAATCTCAGCCCCCATGTTGCAGATAGTGGCCATTCCTAAAACCCACAATGGTCTGTAGGTTACTATAGGCATTTCTACAACACAAAATCACAATGTGGCTTGATAGTAAACACTTTGATTATGTATGGTGTGAGGAGCACAAAATAAAACAGAAGTACAGTATATTAGATCAGAGATCAGCTGGTCACCATCCTAGATAGATTATGAACTGTCTCATTGACTGCATAACCACTATGAAGTGTGCAGTAGTGTGCAGAGGTAACAAAGTCCTCCCTCTCTCTGACCTGTGCAGGAGATGGAGTCCACCCCAGGTCCGTGGTACTCCACAATGGCTCCAGTACCTCCCTTCACGGTCAGAATCCCAGCAACCTTAAGGATCACATCCTTGGGGGATGTCCATCCTGACAGCTTGCCTGTCAGCTTCACCCCAATAACCTGTCGTTGGAGAACATGGTTAAGTGAGGTTTATGTAATATCAGTTGTAGAAATGCATTATACCACAGTACTATATTACTGGGGACTTCAGGAAAAAGGTTTCTGTTAAATATAAACTAGGAATCACACTTACATTGGGACACTTGAGCTCCCAGGGGATGCCAGCCATGACATCAACAGCATCAGCCCCTCCCACTCCAATGCAGATGGAGCCCAGTCCGCCACCATTGGGTGTGTGAGAGTCTGTGCCAATCAGCAATACCCCTGGGTAGGCATAGTTCTCCAGGATGATCTGAAATGGTGCAATATGGTAGTCAAATATGGTACTTGCCACTGCAAACATAGCTCTTCATTATAAAATGTGCAATATCTTGTTAACATAACATCACATTAACATAATGAAATTCTGGACCTACATTCATAAACAATTTATTGGAATGTAATTATATAATCAAGTGAATGCATTATCATAAATCAACACTAGGAAAAATAGTGCCTTCAAAAGTGTAATTTCAGATTAGCCTCATTACTGTACCTGATGGATTATGCCAGAGCCTGGTTTCCAGAAGCCCACTCCATATTTAGCTCCAGCACTGGCCAGGAAGTTATACACCTCCGCATTAATATCCTAAGGACCAAGAGAAAAGGACAAATATTATTACTGGTACTTTATTCCCTAGTCCTGCCTCCATCCCCCAGGACTTCACATTTTAGTCATTGAGCAGACGCTCTTATCCAGTGCAACTTACATGAACAATTAGGGTTAAATGCGTCGCTCACGTCGCCAGCTCGGTATTTGAACCAGTGAACTTTCCGTTACTAGCCTAAAGCCATTAACAGCTAGGCTACCTGCCTCCATCCCCCTACCCAGGACTGAAATATCATGATTTTAGGGGCAGGGTCATTTGGCCTTGCAGAGGCGCCCAACCTGCTAGGTCGCCAAGAACATTAACCAAAAGAGCCAATAAATGCATTTGAAAAAAGAAACGCTAGTGTTTTTTGGTTAAGAAAAAAGTACTAAAATAATTAGCTATGTCAAAGTGTAGGTGATAGGCTATGCATATTGGCTACAGCCTCATGTCCACACCAACATGAGGAGGCACCAAACTTGAATGAAAAATATAATGTAGGATAATTAATATTATCACCTAAAGGCTTGATTCTGTCAACATACTCAAGATAGGCCAGTGCCTGTTGCACACCACAACGTCACCCACCTTGCAATCTGAGCGGAGTCAGTCAGCATTTTGAAGCCATTTAACTATAAAATGTTTCAAACCTGGACTTTTTATTTTATGAGGCATGTCTTACCTTACTTCAAAATAGCCTAGTCAAATTCTGGCCATAGGAATGTTGAGGGAATTATTTTTATAAACCCTTCCTCATATCATTGAAACCAGTAGGCTATTTCTCTCATGTTCAACTTTCATTGTCCAGCTGCCAGACACAATCCTAGCTGCAGCTTAATATCTTCCCCCTTTCTAAAGCATATTTTCATTTGCCACATTTCCCCGCGAATTGCATTTTGGAAGAGTCGCACATATAGCCTACTGCCTTGTGCACGTATACTGTGAAGAGACAACAGTTTATCAACATATCAAGCAAAAAAAAATCTGAGCTTTTGCACCAGCCCAACTGCTTTTAAAACAGTTTTTTTTTCATGAATTTGGGATCTATCATCCCACAACTGTTCCAGATTCTGTTTGGAATATTTATTTATCGTACAGAACGAGCTGACCAATAGAAAATGTATATTTTTGTACTATGGGGGATAGTAGATTGACAGGCTATTACTTTTGATAAATGTTATGCAACTTGTTGACTGAGGAAAAGTAAATGTGGACAGTCCCAATTTATTCAATGTGTGCCTCGACATTAAATAAGAATGACACGCACATTGTATCCCCAGATTATTATATTCAGCCACTTTGGCCGCAAGGCATGGATTTTGTTAGGGGGCAGACGGCCGTGGCTGTCGTCGGGAAAATTTGAGGCCTGTCCCTGACCTCTCACCTTTGCCCTTGCCAGGTCCTTGGCTCCTCCAATCTGGGCCTCGATCAGATGATCACAGTGGATGGTGGAGGGCACAGCCACCTGGGGCAGACCACTGCTGATGAACTGCAGCATGGCCATCTGGGCCGTGGCGTCCTGCATGGCCACGCGGTCCGGTCGCAGACGCAGGTATGTACGGCCCCTGGCAATGTCCTGCCCCACAGGGTCATCCAGATGGCCGTAGACAATCTTTTCTGAGAGGGTGAGGGGACGGTTGAGTCTGAAAGGGAGGGCAGAGAGTGTGCAGAGTTACTGTAAAGGGCTACAAGTAGCTCTAATTGTACAGCTGACAATTAACATAAAAAGCCTGCGTTACAGTCCCATCATTGCCTAGGCAAGACATTGAAGTTGGCTTAGTCAGAAACAGAATGGCACCACACTAGAACAGGCCTGCCACCCATGTCACTGTAAACATAGTGAAACAGGTACATGTTCTAGTGTAAACAGAGAGGCATACTGACCTCTTGCGCACAATGTTGACATTCTCATTGAGCTTCTCATAGTTGACAAAGTTGCTGGGCTCAAAGCGGCTCATTGACACTTTGGCCTTGGCATTGAAGGCTGCAGACACGTGCAGGCGCCGCACACCCTGGCCCAGGGCAAGCTGGGGACAAAGATAATAATAATTTTAAAAAGTAAACATCAAAATAATTTGGGCCTAGAGTTAGATAAGTCTTTGGTTGCTGTACTGTAGCCCATGAGTAAACAACTTGGATGAAAAAGTGCACCTGCACCCACAATGAAATAAACCATAAAAAGGGAAGGATGGGTTTATTACAAAGTTATGCACAAGTGTGTGTATAGAGAGCAGTATGTGGATTGGAGTTGCCAATAAAAACTTTAAAATTTTCTTGTTGAGCACATAAAGACCCATTCTAGCTCAAGGTGAAACTGCTCTTCCTGTGCCTCTAGATGGGAGCAGTGGAATTGTATGGCTTTAAGGCCTTTCGTTGTATGGAACCAGATGAGATCATAGCATTGGCACAATGTGGGGTTAACAAGCAGTCGAGAATATATGCATGTGTTTGCCAGCAAATAAAAAGACGGAAAGTTATCTGGAAAATTCTAATGTTTAGTCACTAATCAGCACTAAATGAGTCCTTCAATTGAAATCCCTGAACCCAAGCATACAACTGACAGCTACAACAGCTGAGACATACAGCAATACACAGGTATTGTTGTCTTTCTGTGTCACCAAAGAGGTGCTGTCACTCAAAAGTATGGGGAGGAAACCAGATCTATGAACATCAAACAGCTCTAGAGATCAGATAAAAATAAAAACACCTTAGCATAACGCCAATATATCCATTTAGACTTGAAATAAAAAATAAAAAGACCAGAAAGTCAAGATTCGTATGACAAACTGCATTCTAATGACACCCCTCACTCCGGACACTAGTCTAACCGTGTTTTCACTGGACATGCTGCGTCGTGCTTGCCAGCGCCTTGTGCGGTTGCTATGCGCACTAACCTTGCGTTAACCTTGCGACCAACAAACGTGTCCTCGGTTGAAATGACATATAGAGCGCAATGACATCGTACATTAGGGCACCTTCATCCAATTTCCAACGTTACAAATCGCTTTAAAAAGCCATATTTGTGTGGAAATGACAAACTTGAGTTCATGACGAAGCTTTCACTCAGGACAAGATGACCTGGGTAGTCGGCAAGACTGATCGTACTCTCTCAGACAAACATCATATATAGACATCAGGTCCACATCCAAAGTGCATTCACTTATATTTGAAGGTGAACTCTCACACACTGATGGTACATAAATGTGATAACATGTCACCTACCTGCAGCCGGGCAACGGTGAGACAGTATGTCGCCATTTTGTTCACTGACAAAGATGTGTCGAGCAGAGGTGACGTCAGGTTTTGTAGCCGTCTACGTCGCGTGTCTTTGCAGGAAAATAGAACGCACGTGTAAAGTTGTATTAGAAATATAGCTTTTCTGTGTCCTACTCTAATTTAGAATTCAGAAATGTATATATCATATTTTTATTAACTAATATGCGACATTAATGCCAAACATTAAATCCTTTATTATGTAGAAAATATTTTGTATACCTAGCTGCAAGGACCCCGGGATGAATTATGTGCAGTTCTTATTTATTATTCTCCCTTTGAATTTAGCCAGATTAATTCACTAACATATCCATAACCATAATATTTTACCTAACGTGAAATAATCTAAAATAATATGATCCGAAAAAGAAACTAAACCGAAAGAAAGGAAGAAAGGGTCAAAGTTCAACATAGCCATTGCATGCCCTGCGTTCGACGACAATGGCTAAACATCATCCAGATTTGATATTTTGTAGAAAACAAGCCGGTGTCGGTAAGCTATTCGTTTTATTTTTTACTGCATATGATTGTATTACTACTAACTTCTTGTCAGCAATGATCCGTGCTGTGAATGGGTTATTGCTGTGCTCAAGCCTTTTGTTGATAGTGGCTAGCTAGCTAGGCTAGTATAGTAACGAACATGCTAGTAGGAGCAGTTAGCAAATGTTGTTCATTCATTTAGCTAGTTAACGTTACCATAACTTGCTTCTTCGTCAACCCTTTGGCATGCCTTCTAACGTTATAGTTAGCTATATTGAAGCTAAATTGACTCAACTTCGTTATTGATTGCATAACATTACTGGCGTAGCCAGCTTCATGAAACAATTATTTGTTGGCTAAGTTACTGTACAATAATTTTCAGTAACTGATTTCTGTTTACTTTTCAGCTATTGGAAGATTGTGCGAGAAATGTAAGTTTCAATATAACGTTTACAACTTTACATTCATGTCGGTGGGTTGTTAAGGGCCGCGACGCTCGGTTTGAACATGCACACATCACTTGCGGTACGGTTTTGAAAGCATAAGGGTTTTATCTTTCATATTGGCAATAAATAAAATGTTTAATTGATACCCCCTAGGGTTCGGGTTCCCAAGCGGACATATTTCCATGTTACAGCGCTTGTTTAAGGAAAGCAGATTGAAGACAGTGCACTCACTACCTGTGCTAATTAACGTTAGCTGTCTGCGTCTCTGAACACCTGTGTAAATGGAAGACAGGCGCCAAAAACGTTTTGTCACCGAAAAAGACTGCATGCTGCAGCCGTCTTAAAACAGTGTGTATTTTGCATTTGTGAAATTATTTTGATTTGATATGAAAGTAGAGGGATTTTTGTTTCTAGAGCCGTATCGCTATTGAGAATCGATTCACGTTTAGATTGAGTGTTTGGCTTCCAGAGCCAATTCGCCCTTTAAACAGAACATATAAAGGTCCTTTCACTAAGGAGTAACGTCAGGCTCATTTAGTCAAATATTGAGCTAAATAAAACCTTTTCATACATAGTTGGCTGAAGTGGTCAGAAGGTGACTTTTTGGACCTGAATGCCAATGCATTCAGGAGATACAGGTGCTCAAAGTTGACCCCATTTTACATACCCTACCTAGCTACAGTTTGTTACGCAAGATATGTGACAACTATGTTTCCATACTCGAGTATACAGCTTAGTTTATACAAAACGTCGCTATAGATTTTTAAACTAACCTGCTCCTGGCGATACCTTCTTCGTTCTCAACTCGGGAAAGGTTAAATGTCCAGTTGCAGGTGGTTCTACAAAAACCAGAGAACTCAGGAAAATATTAAATCATGTTTTGTACTGCGCGAGGAGGTTCCTCGCCATCTTAATAAGCTTCTAACTTATAGCCTATGTCACTTGTGCAATACGCAAGCACCTGTGCTCCGCTGGCCTCTCCTTAAAAACCGCTCATTAGCCCTTCGGAGTCCCATGCAGGAATAGCTAGACTAGAATAGCTTGCTGGACATTTATTTTTTTGCATTTCTTATACCAATACACTATTCGAAGAGGGGCGCAAGCTCTTTGTTGCTGAATGTTAAGCACAGCAGCCCAGTAGAACTCCCTGGTAGATTGAAAGAAGCGTGAACGCGGTAGGGTATAGCAGTTTATTTATTCAGACCCATAACCATTTGATATTTGTCAAGAGAAGTGAAAGCCTTCTGCATCTAAATCTAGTCCTATATTATTAAAGGATGACATTAGAATGGTGAAGATAAGGACAACTTATTTAATTTAACTGTTGAAAGCGAGGAAGGAATAATAGCGTGATTAAAAAGGTGGGAGGCTAATAACATTTGGGGAAATATTATGGAAGGTACAGTGTACCTCAAAAAAATAAAGGGAACACTTAAACAACACAATGTAACTCCAAGTCAATCACACTTCTGTGAAATCAATCTGTCCACTTAGGAAGCAACACTGACAATAAATTTCACATGCTGTTGTGCAAATGGAACAGGTGGAAATTATAGGCAATTAGCAAGACACCCCCAATAAAGGAGTGGTTCTACAGGTGATAACCACAGACCACTTCTCAGTTCCTATGCTTCCTGGCTGATGTTTTGGTCACTTTTGAATGCTGGTGGTGCTTTCACTCTAGTGGTAGCATGAGACGGAGTCTACAACCCACACAAGTGGCTCAGGTAGTGCAGCTCATCCAGGATGGGACATCAATGCGAGCTGTGGCAAGGTTTGCTGTGTCTGTCAGTGTAGTGTCCAGAGCATGGAGGCGCTACCAGGAGACAGGCCAGTACATCAGGAGACGTGGAGGAGGCCGTAGGAGGGCAACAACCCAGCAGCAGGACCGCTACCTCCGCCTTTGTGCAAGGAGGAGCAGGAGGAGCACTGCCAGAGCCCTGCAAAATGTCCTCCAGCGGGCCACAAATGTGCATGTGTCTGCTCAAACGGTCAGAATCAGACTCCATGAGGGTGGTATGAGGGCCCGACATCCACAGGTGGGGGTTGTGCTTACAGCCCAACACCGTTCAGGACGTTTGGCATTTGCCGGAGAACACCAAGATTGGCAAATTCGCCACTGGCGCCCTGTGCTCTTCACAGATGAAAGCAGGTTCACGCTGAGCACATGTGACAGACGTGACAGAGTCTGGAGACGCCGTAGAGAACGTTCTGCTGCCTGCAACATCCTCCAGCATGACCGGTTTGGCGGTGGGTCAGTCATGGTGTGGGGTGGTATTTCTTTGGGGGGCCGCACAGCACTCCATGTGCTCGCCAGAGGTAGCCTGACTGCCATTAGGTACCGAGATGAGATCCTCAGATCCCTTGTGAGACCATATGCTGGTGCGGTTGGCCCTGGGTTCCTCCTAATGCAAGACAATGCTAGACCTCATGTGGCTGGAGTGTGTCAGCAGTTCCTGCAAGAGGAAGGCATTGATGCTATGGACTGGCCCACCCGTTCCCCAGACCTGAATCCAATTGAGCACATCATGTCTCGCTCCCACCACAGACTGTCCAGGAGTTGGCGGATGCTTTAGTCCAGGTCTGGGAGGAGATCCCTCAGGAGACCATCCGCCACCTCATCAGGAGCATGCCCAGGCGTTGTAGGGAGGTCACACAGGCACGTGGAGGCCACACACACTACTGAGCCTAATTTTGACTTGTTTTAAGGACATTACATCAAAGTTGGATCAGCCTGTAGTGTGGTTTTCCACTTTAATTTAGAGTGTGACTCCAAATCCAGACCTCCATGGGTTGATAAATTTGATTTCCATTGATAATTTGTGTGTGATTTTGTTGTCAGCACATTCAATTATGTAAAGAAAAGGTATTTAATAAGAATAACAATCGGTTTCAACCCCTAATTACTACCAGTAAGATGGCCCACCCACCGTCAGAATAGACATTCCCATTCAAGTTGACATCTATTCCCACTCAAATCAGCTTTTTTTGATGAGTGGTCCTCAACCATCTGTGGTACCATTTGAAAGTTGAAATTTCAACTTAATTCACATTCAAGTACATTAATCAGCCAAAGCATGACACCCACCCTCTATTCAAGAGTGTGCTGTGTCTCAAACGATGGCAGGCACAACACAAATACCACAGATTAAAAATAGGGTCTAAGCTACATGTATGAACAATGAAAAACATTGCGTTTACGCATTTTTAAATAATCAACGTTAAGGGGGTGGCAAACAAGTTTGACAAACAACCCTATTAGTAAGTTTTCATATCAAAATCAACCGTTTTATATTTTTCAGTGACAGAGACTTTGTGATGGTAGTATGGGGTATACAAAACGGGTCAAACGGGTCTTGATCTCCTGGATGTTTTGACATTCAGGTCTAAAAATACATTTTTAGACTACTTCAGGCTAACATGTATGGAAGGATTCATGCAGTCAGAGAGGTATTGAACTCTTATGGAATGACCCAATAGACAGAAGTCAATGTCCCCCTCTCCCAAACTGTGTAGTTAATACTTTTTTTCTCCTCTTCCTCAGATTAACTCCATACACCCTGCAGTTAATAAATAAATATATATATATATATACTACCGTTCAAACGTTTGGGATCACTTAGAAATGTTCTTGTTTTTGAAAGAAAAGCAGCTTTTTGTCCATTCAAGTTGACATCTAGGCGTCTGTTTCTCAAACTAAACACTGTAATGTACTTGTCCTCTTGCTCAGTTGTGCACCGGGGACTTCCACTCTTTCTATTCTGGTTAAAGACAGTTTGCGCTGTTCTGTGAAGGTGGAAGTATTACACAGCGTTGTACGAGATCTTCAGTTTCTTGGCAATTTCTCGCATGGAATAGCCTTCATTTCTTAGAACAAGAATCGACTGACAAGTTTCAGGAGACAGTTCTTTGTTTCTGTTCATTTGGAGCCTGTAATCGAACCCACAAATGCTGATGCTCCAGATACTCAACTAGTCTAAAGAAGGCCAGTTTTATTGCTTCTTTAATCAGAACAACAGTTTTCAGCTGTGCTAACATAATTGCAAATGGGTTTTCTAATGATCAATTAGCCTTTTTAAAATGATAAACTTGGATTAGCTAACACAACGTGCCATTGGAACACAGGAGTGATGGTTGCTGATAATGGGGCTCTGCACCTATGTAGATATTCCATGAAAAATCTGTTGTTTCCAGCTACAATATCCATTTAAAACATTAACAATGTCTACACTGTATTTCTGATCAATTTGATGTTTTATTTGATGGAAAAAGTAGATTTTCTTTAAAAAACAAAGCCCTTTCTATGTGACCCCAAACTTTTGAACGGTTATATATTTCAACACTTTGATGGCTTTGTTTATGTGCATGGCTCAGTTCAAAATTGCATTAACACACTCATCCCTCTCTCCCCACTCTCCCAGGCGATGGAAAGTGTGTGATCTGTGATTCGTATGTGAGGCCGTGCACTCTGGTGCGCATCTGTGACGAATGCAACTACGGGTCGTACCAGGGGCGCTGTGTCATCTGTGGAGGTCCCGGGGTGTCTGATGCTTACTACTGCAAGGAGTGCACCATCCAGGAGAAAGATGTAGGTGTCCTATCCTCTCACCCCTTTCTCACACTCCGCTTGTAAAAGGAGTAGGAAGATCTGCACACTGAATGCTCCTGTATAGTTAATATAATCTACATTGGAATAAACTATATGGGATAATTCAACAGTGTGCAGCAGGTACTTCTTTTACAAGCTCAACCTAATATTTATTTATTTCTTAGTTCCAGTCTTTTGCTTTTAGATTTGTGTGAATTGTTAGATACTACTTCACTGTTGGAGCTAGGAACACAAGCATTTCGCTACACCCGCAATAACATCTGCTAAATATGTGACCAATGAAATTTAATTTGATTTCTACTCCTTTCACAACATTTAATGTTGTAAACAATTTATAGATGTCTAAGCAGGAAATTGAAATGAAAGTGGTTCTGTAATTTTCAGCAATCCAGTTTATACCCGTTGTCTCACGTCAGATAGCGCAACGATTCTGTCGGGATTGAGGGATGAGCATCGCATATGAGTAATACCACCTGTTAGAAGACAATGGTGTACCATAAATATTAGAGGAAAGGAGAAAGCATTTCCCATGGAAAGAGATGATAAAGATTCCTGTCTGTCAAAGTGGTCTTGCTTTCTAATAGTGTTGCACAGGTATACAGGCACCAAAACGTCATGATGCCAACATTTTAGAATACCCTAGTACCGTTTCATATGATACTAGCGACTTTTTCTGTCAGACCGATCTAAAGAACCTGCTGGCTCCTGTTATACAATGTTTATAAAGTCAGTTGAATTTAAGCAACAGCCACTAGTCTATTGTATGCAGGTTCAATAATATCCACTTCACTTTCATTCACATATCAGTTGTAGCCGCATCCCTACCAGCCCTCACTCATCTGCTTTTCCACGTCCTCTCTTCTCTTCTGTTTTCTTCATTTTTTCCCCCACAAATATTATTTATTTGCGATGGCTATTGGGGATGCAGACCCAGACCCTGATGAGTCTTCTGTTATTAGATTTGTACATTTTGTTTGATTGGAGCAGTGAGAAATGTTGATACATTGTATAATTCCATTTCCCAAGTGGGCGCAGTGGTCTAAGACACTGCATCTCAGTGCTAGAGGTGTACCAACAGCCAACTTGGTTCGAAACCAGACTGTATCACAACCCGCCGTGATTAGGAGTCCCATAGGGCGGCGCACAATTGGCCCAGCGTCGTCCGAGTTTGGCCGGTCTAGGCCGTCATTGTAAATAATAACTGACTTGCCTAGTTAAATAAAATGAAACTTTTTATTTTCACCCCTTTACCAATAACTGCCCTTTGAGGGAAAATGTCCCTCCCTGGTCTTTGTGGTTGAATGTATTTTTGAAATTCACTCTTGGACTGATGGACCTTACAGATCATTGTGGTGGGGGGGTTCAGAGATGAGGTAGTCATTAAAAAGTCATGGAACTATTATTGCACAGTGTGAGTCCATGGAACTTATGGGATTTGTTAAGTACATTTTTACTCCTGATCTTATTTAGGCTTGTCACGAAAAAGAGGTTGAATACTTATTGACTCAAGACATTTCAGCTTTATTTTGTATAAATTTGTAAACATAAAACAATTCCACTTTGACAGTATGGTGTGTTGGCCAGTGATGACAATCTCAATATCACTAAATGTTTCATTCAGGCTGTAATGCAACAAAATGTGGAAAAAGTCTAGGGGTGTGAATACTTTCTGGGCTCAGAACATGTTCGGCTTGTCATAAAACCTTCCCAATATGTACTACCCGTTAAGCTCATTTTTTTTTCACACTGAGGTGTCTTGGTTTCTATACTGCCACTCTGGTTTATACCTGCACTAACCATTTGCTACTCTCTCTACACTTCTTGGTTTGACCCTACAGCGAGACGGATGCCCCAAGATTGTGAACCTGGGCAGCTCAAAAACGGACCTGTTTTATGAACGGAAGAAGTATGGCTTCAAGAAGAGGTGAAGACAGGACAGTCCAACATGCTTTGCTTCAGTTTAGTTTTGACTTTTCTTTTTGTAAACATGTTTTGACAATACAATAAAGCTTTCTTTTATATTACTGCAATGTATGTATTTCCCTTTAGTTATAGGGGTAATGATCTAGTGTTCACACTTCTGAATTGAGCGTTAGACATTAAAGTTCTAATTTGATATCATGAACTAGAACTGGGGAATGTCCAGCAGGAAGGGTTGACTAACAACTCTCATCACCTGACTCAACAGTGGATTTAAGCACGCTCTCCTGATTTGAGATGTGATTCAGTGTTCCATCCCCACTTGCAAATCTAATCAACACCTCTACATTGAAATTAGATAAGTGTTGTGGATGCACAAATGTTTGCTGTATTCTCAATTGGGTACAGCCCCTAACACACATCTATTGTTGGTCTTAGCCACGTCCTCTTTTCATTTCTTCCTCCATACCTCCCCCACCAGATGGCATCTTTTCAGTTTCTCAGAGTGGCTTATGCAACACCAGGGGTGTATTCACAATGAACCAAACGAAACTGAGGGACCTACCTGAATTTGTCCAATAAACTCATTTTTGGTGCGAAAGGTTTTCTGTTTGAGTAAACCATTGCTATTGCAAAAGGTTGGACTGATGATTACACCCCTGGCATGGCCCAAAAAAAAGAGTCCAGTTTATCCCATGGCTAAGTTGAGAAAGCTTTGTCCTAAAGCTACTGGTGTGTTCCTTTCTCTGGATGGTTTCAACTGTCCTGTCTAATATTTACACAGGCAGGTACTTCAGCCCCAAAACACCTTCACTGTTTTCAACCACACTTTATTTATATATACAGGACATACAGTAGCCACATGCAACAATATGTAGAAACTAAGTCTAGACAATTCTCAAACAGTTAAGAATTTCCCCTGCACCAGTTGAATAACAGATGTTAACATTTTCTTGGTTGTAGCGTAAGAAAGTAATTGTGCTAGTGTTTAGGGGGCACCCAATCCAGTCCGTTTCCCTTCCTGACATCGTTCACTGGTCGGTTTAATCAAGATGTACATAGCTTATCTGAATCAAATTCTTGATTTGTCTGTTCTCAATCATCTACTTCCCAACATGTTTGATCTATTGAGTTATAGTCAAAGGACTGGAATAATTACAATCACTGCCACACAAAGGTCGTCTCCAGATTTTGCAAACAACCAATAAATGAAGCTGTCAATTTGAACAAGGTTCTCACCACAACGCACAAAACCAATTTTAAAACGTCCATTTTTTTTTACCGTAAAACACATCCAGACTACCTTCAAGGTAATTCTTCAGATAAATTCCAAAACGAGCTGAAAGCACTGCAATCACTTATTTTCCTCCAGTTACATCAGCAGGAATTAGGAAAGTGACAATCAGGCTTGATAAGGAAACATGATGGACCAAAGGGGGAAAAACTAAGGAGACAGAAACCCTGAAAGGAGGCTTGAATTTGTGTATGATATGGTATATGGTATATGGTAAGCCACATTGAGTTTAAAAAAAAATCCTGATTTTGACAAAAGGAATTCAAAAACTGCAACATAAACTTCCCCATAAGTTCTGATGTAGTCTGTTTTCCAGTTTCATGAGGTAACTACAATGTATTGTACTCATTGTAGACAGCACAGAATCGGTCACCTTTTTACATTGTGTGGCAACTGTCCATATATGATCAAGGTCCCAGAGAAGTTGGATAAACCACTTTCCATAGTAGTAAACAGGAGAAAGGTTGGAGTTTTACATTTGGTTGAGAACACAATTGCAGAAAATGTGTAAATTGCACAGTAATGTCATAACTCCATACAAAAACAACTTGTTGACTTATTTGAATATAAGGAAAAAGTGTCCAGAAAATAAAGCTAACTTTAAGCATTTCTTTATAACACAAAACACAGAAGCTGAAGAAAGAAGTTTCCTGGAAATAACAATGATCCAAGACCATGGGACAATATACAAGACAGAGAGACTGAAATATTACCAAGCATTATGTACAGTTTGAAGCAAGTGTTAACATGTACAGGAAAAGACTTGCATTGAAGGTCTTACTAACATGGTCTTAAAACCACTACCAAGCCGTATTAGTCCCCGGATTCATTTGTTATTGTATTTTAATTAACCTTTGACATTAACGGGAGACGTGGAAGCAAAGTTCTGAAATCCAGAACTGCTTATGGACAATCCATGCTAGTTTAGACTAAAATCCCCCCAAAATAAAAGCCCTTTTCAGTTTACTAAAATGTCATCCACCCTTATCCCCCCAATCCCAATCTCTTTATACCAGCAAATGTTGTACAAAACATGATCAGAATACACATTCTCATTGTAGTGTATTGAAAGAAGCACTCCCACAAGTTAAAACCAAGTTAAATAAATGGCTGAAGAATAGCAACATTTACCTGGATCTAACTCTGCAAATAGCACTGCTGGGTGATTTGAAAAGTCAATCAATCCATCAATAATATAATAATGTTAGCAAAAAAAAAATATCTTTAATTTACAATCTGTAGAAACTATGAGAATAGAAAGGTTCAGAAACATCACAGCACAGGTGAAACATGTATGGCAAATAAAAACTGGCAAATCGAAACTGGATGGTGTTCAGAGATAGATGGAAGGAGTTGAGTGGAGCTGAAGGGTGGGACTAATAACAAGATAACCAATGTAAAATATACTGTGTCCGTAAAATGTATATAGGTTCAGAACGTTTGTGAAACAGCACAGTTAAAAATATGGTAAAATTAAATAAAAACTGGATGGTCTTCAGAGATGGGTTGGGGGGAGCTGAAGGATGGGACTAAAAACAACTATTGTAAAATACACTGTGTCCTTAAAAAGCCAAAGTGTTGTTGTCCATTAGTTTACTCAAATTAGGGGAGGGGTGGTAGGGTTAGGGGAAAATAAAAATAAATATTTACAAAACAAATATATGGGTGGGGATTAGAAATGATGCATACAATTACATTGATGGAAGCTACAATCTATTTGCAATATTAAAGCTGATCTACCCCCTAAATTAAATAAAATAAAAAGTCAAATAAAAACAATAAGCAGCGGTCACTAATACAATTCCACAGTATCTACACAGCAACATCATTCACTCTCTTCCACACTCCATCTTCTGATCCATCTATCCATTGTATTTGATTAAATTACTTCACCCACGCCACAAATAAATCAATAATAGTCTACTGGTCTTCCAGCAATGCACTTGAAAGAGAAGAGAAAAAGTAGATTATTTACCAGGAAAGGAAGACGGGGAGTTAACATGAGGTGATGAGGGGAGGTTAATGTTTCATTACCACATTATTCATCAATTCTACCCATCAAACTTGTGTTATACAGGGAGTACTGTGTTATAAAGCAGCAAAACACATAAGGTCATGTCTCACTGGTTATTTTGTAGTGTATTCATTGCAATAATATGCCTGCCTTTCTCTACCTCAACGTGATGTCAACGTTTCCTTTTCCTCATCTGTCTCACTAAGGAGCTCATATTTACTGCATCTGTCTCTCATTGTTTCGTATGCAGCTAATGTGAGCAGTGCAACAGGGGATATTCACAATTGATTTATGACCACAAACAAAGGATGTTGCTACTAGTGCCCTGACCAAAATGAGGTGAATAGCTGATGCAATCTGTGTGCAACGGCCGGCAGTTGTCTGTGTTTGGTCCCTTACAGCTCTCCGAATTTGGCCACGTAGCGGGCCACAACATTCTTGCTGCGGGAAAAGTCATTCCGTAGCTCGCCCACTTCCTGTCGTAGCGCGGTGTTCTCACGCTCCAGGAACGCCGCCCGCACCGTGATCTGGTTCTCCTTGAGTCGGCGCGCGTCCCGGGAACGCTTTGCCGCCACGTTGTTCTTCTTCCTCCTCTGCCAGTACTTCTCATCCTTGTGAGGAGGAGAGGGGGAAAGAGAAAGAGCAGAGAGAGAGAGAACAGGGTTGTTATTGAAAGCGACCTTAATGATGAGAGCATTAAGGTCGCTTTCAATTCAATGTCACTGCTGTGTTATTGAAAGCGTCCAATGTCGCTGCTAAGTTATTGAAAGCTTTGTTAAAAAGCAAAAGCTAGTTTTCCCCTCACTGGCGCTAGGTCATTTAAAAAGACCTTCAGAATGACTGAATGTTTTATGACAGTGGTCACCAACATTTGAGTCAAGATCACTTTCGCAGTCAATTCAAATTTTATTGGTCACATACACATATTTAGTAGATGTTATTGCGGGTGTAGCAAAATGCTTGTTCCTAGCTCCAACAGTGCAGTAATATCTGACAATTCACAACAATACACACATCTAAAAGTAAAACAATGGAATTAAGAAATATATAAATATTAAGACAAGCAATGTTGGAGTGGCATTGACTAAAATACAGTAGAATAGAATACAGTATTTACAGATGAAATGAGTAAAGAAGTATATAAACATGAAAGTGACTACTGTTCCATTATTAACGTGGCCAGTCATTCCATGTATATAGGGCAGCAGCCTCTAAGGTGCAGAGTTGAGTAGTCGGGTGGAAGCCAGCTAGTGACGGCTATTTAACAGTCTGATTTTAGTTTAGTTTATTAATTCGACCATTTAAAAAAAACAAGCACACATAAAACTTAAAAGCCATACATGCGCACATTAATAAAATCATTGAGGATAACACAAAGTCTAGGACTTATTTCCATTGTGGTCCTCTTGAGACAAGATGGATAGACAAGATCCAACACAGTATGGCAGTAAAATAATAAAACAAAAACATAGAAGAAGAACATCTATCTCATCATTCCAGTTACATCATAGGGGTTATTCATATGGGTACAGAAGACATCCACCATATTTTTACTTTATTTTTAAAGCTGTCCAGAGAGGACGCTGTTTTTATAGGCAGAGGCAACTCATTCCATTCTGAGGCTCCAGTATACAAGAAAGTACCTTTCCCAGCATTACTCCTGAACCTATATAAGCACACATCAGCAACACCTGATCTGGTGCTGTGATCGTGGGCATCCCTAACACAAGGAAAGTAAATCACTTAGATATCTGGGCGCAGGACCATAAATACTCCTGTAAACCAAACCGAGTCTAATCTGGGACACCCTAGCCTCAACAGGCAGCCAGTTTAGTTCCTGAAAGCAGCTCCTGCCTATGTGAATACATGGACTCACCTTCATTACTACCCTGATCAGCTTACTCTGGACTATCTGGAGCTTCCCCTTCATAAGTTTGAATAAGCCCCCAAACCAGGAAGTACTAGCATAGTCAAAATGGCATTGAATGAGGGCAGTAGCTAGCACTTTCATGGAGTCCTTATCAAGCAGCTTGGACTTTCTAGCCAAAAACTTAGTCCTGGCATTAACCTTCCCTAGCACCTTATTGGCCATGCTCACACCTCCCAAGCTTCCATCAAGGATACATTCCAAGTAGCTAACAGAGGTTTTGGTAGTCAGCACCTCACCACCTAACTCCACTCTCATGGTTTTGCTCACCTGAGGTAGTGCATCTCATGATAAGCTGTAGACCACACTATTTACCAAGAGAGTTTATCTATATTTTTCATAGCTGTCTATTTACCACCACAAACCGAAGCTGGCACTAAGACGGCACTCAACAAGCTGTATAAGGCCATAAGCAAACAGGAAAATGCTCATCCATAGGCGGCGCTCCTAGTGGCCAGGGACTTTAACGCAGGGAAACTTAAATCTGTTTACCTCATTTCTACCAGCATGTTAAATGTGCAACCAGAGGGAAAAAGAACTCTGGACCACCTTTACTCCACCCACAGAGACACGTACAAAGCTCTTCCACTCCCTCCATTTGGCAAATCTGAAACTGATCTGAAAACTCTATTCTCCTGACTCCTGCTTACATGCAAAAACCAAAGCAGGAAGTACCAGTGACTCGCTCAATAAGGTAGTGGTCAGATGACACAGATGCTAAGCTAGCACAGACTGGACTATGTTCCAGGATTGTTCCGATGGCATTGAGGAAAACATCAGTCACTGGCTTCATCAATAAGTGCATCGATGGCATCATCCCCACAGTGACCGTACGTGCCCCAACCAAAAGCCATGGATTACAGGCAACATCCGCACTGTGCTAATGGGTAGAGCTGCCGCTTCCAGGTGCGGGGCACTAATCCGGACGCTTATAATAAATCCAGCTTTGAAAGGCTTGTCATGGCTCACAACACGATTGTCCAAGAAACCTGAACAAAAATAACACATACGTGAGAATGCTATTCACTGACTACAGCTCAGCGTTCAACACCATAGTGCCCTCAAAGCTCATCACTAAGCTAAGGACCCTGGGACTAAATACCTCCCTCTGCAACTGGATCCTGGACTTCCTGACAGGCCACCCCCAGGTGGTAAGGTAGGTAACAATACATCCTCCACGCCAATTCCTCAACACGTGGGCACCTCAGGGGTGCGTGCTCAGTCCCCTACTGTACTCCGTGTTCACTCATGTCGTGCTTGGCCATGCAGTCTCCAACACCATCATTAAGTTTGCCGACAACAGAACAGTGGTAGACCGATCACCGGCAACGATGAGACAGCCTATAGGGAGGTCAGAGACCTGGCAGTGTGGTACCAGGATAACAACCTCTCCCTCAACGTGATCAAGACAAAGGAGATGATTGTAGACAACAGAATAAGGAGGACCGAGCACATCCCCCATTCTCATCGACGGGGCTGTAGTGGAGCAGATTGAGAGCTTCAAGTTCCTTGGTGTCCACATCACCAACAAACTATCATGTTCCAAACACACCAAGACAGTTGTGAAGAGGGCATGACAATACCTATTCCCCCTCAGGAGACTGAAAAGACTTGGCATGAGTCTTCAGATCCTCAAAACGTTTTACAGCTGCACCATCGAGAGCACTGGTTGCATCACCGCCTGGTATGGCAACTGCTCGGCAAGGCACGACAGAAGGCAGTGTGTACGGCCCAGTACATCACCGGGTCCAGGCTTCCTGCCATCCAGGACCTCTATATTAGGTGGTGTCAGAAGAAGGTCCAAAATATTGCCAAAGACTTCAGCCGCTCTAGTCATAGTCTGTTCTCCTTGATACCGTACGGCAAGTGGTACCGGAGCGCCAAGTCTAGGTCCAAAAGGCTTCTTAACAGCTTCTACCCCCAAGCCATAAGACTCCTAAACAGCTAATCAAATGGCTACCCAGACTATTTGCATTGTCCACCCCCCACCCCCTGCCATTGTTATGCTGCTGCTACTCCGTTTAATATCCTTGCATAGTCACTTTACCTCTACCTACATGTACATATTACCTCAACTAACCAGTGCCCCCACACATTGACTCTGTACCGGTACCCCCTATATATAGCCTCGCTAATGTTATTTTATTCTTGCTCCTTCATTTTTTAAATTGATTTTTTACTTCAGTTTATTTTAGTAAATACTTTAACACTTTTAAAAAATACAACTGCATTGTTGATTAAGGGCTTGTAAGTAAGCATTTCACTGTAAGGTCTACCTACACCTGTTGTATTCGGCGCATGTGACAAATAAAATTAGATTTATAGTTCACGATCAACTCCTTCATTCTTGTTGACATTGAGGTAGAGGTTATTTTCCTGGCACCACTCCGCCACGGCCGTCACCTCCTCCCTGTAGGCTGTCTCGTCATTGTTGGTAATCAGGCCTACTACTGTTGTGTCGTCTGCAAACTTGATGATTGAGGTGGAGGCATGCATGGCCACGCAGTCATTGGTGAACAGGGAGTACAGGCGGGTGCTGAGCAAGCACCCTTGTGGGGCCTGTGTTGAGGATCAGCGAAGTGCAGGTGCTGTTACCTACCCTTTCCACCGGGTGGCAGCCCATCAGGAAGTCCAGGACCCAGTTGCACAGGGCGGGGTTCAGACCCAGGGCCGCAAGCTTAATGATGAGCTTGGAGGGTACTATGGTGTTGAAGGCTGAGCTATAGTCAAAAAGCAAGCAGAGATCAACTGCTCAGATTATAATTTGTTGTTGTTGAATGACTTATTTTTCTACATGAACCTAATAAAAACAGTTCTGTAGGAATGAGGTTTGTGCAGTAGGTAGGCCGAATACATTCTCTCAGCACATTAGCTATATGCCTGGCAATATTGTTCTTCTCAGACCATATTATATACACTGAACAAAAATATAAAACGCAACATGTAGTGTGTTGGTCCAATGTTTAATGAGCTGAAATAAAAGATAACAGAAATGTTCAATACTCACAAAAAGCGTATTTCCCTAAAATGTTGGGCACAAATTTGTTTACATCCTCGTTAGGTGCATTTCTCCTTTGCCAAATTAATCCATCCACATGACAGGTGTGGCATATCAAGTAGCTGATTAAACATGATTACACAGGTGCACCTTGTGCTGCGGACAATAAAAGGCCACTCTAAAATGTCTAGTTTTGTCACACAACGCCACAGATGTCAATTTGAGGGTGCGTGCAATTGGCATGCTGACAGCAGGAATGTCCACCAGAGCTGTAACCCGATAATTACATGTTCATTTCTCTACCATAAGCCACCTCGAATGTCATTTTAGAGAATTCGGCAGTACGTTCAACCGGCCTCACAACCGCAGACCACATATAACCACGCCAGCCCAGGACCTCCACATCCGGCTTCTTCGTCTGAGACCAACCACCCGGGTAGCTTATTTTGGTCTGTAATAATGCCCTTTTGTTGGAAAAAACAAATTCTGATTGGGTGGGCCTGGCTCCCAAGTGGGTGGGCCTATGCCATTCCAGACCCATCCATGGCTGTGTCCCTGTCCAATCCATAGATTAGGGCCTAATTTAATTATTTCAATTGACTGATTTATATTTTTGTTCAGTATATTTTAACACTTGAGCTTTGATAACAAAATAGATCAGTTTGTGTAGCACTTGCAAGGCACAGCTGAGCATAAATTGAAATAATTTGTACCTGCATCTGATGATCATGGTGCTTTCAAGACAACTGGGAACTCTGGAGGAAAAAAAACTAAATTAAATCATGAAGTCAGTGATCTTCAGGTCGGGGTGCTAGAAAGAGGCCTGAGTTTCTGACTTGGAATTCGGAGTTGGATGACCGTTCAAAAATATTTTTCCCCAGATGGATCTAGTTTTTTTCTGAGTTCCCATTTGTCTTGAACAGACTGAAGTCGGAGATGTCCAAGTTCTGAGTTTCCTTTTGTTTTGAACAAGGCATTAGTCTCAGCGGAGGGAGGGAGAGAGCAGCAGAGAGTCCGCCTCTCTTGGTCCCTCTCTCCCTTCCTTTCCTCCGGTGAGACTGACCAGAGAGTGGACAGGGTCTTCCACCTGATGGCGAAACTCGAGTCGCACCGCATCAGCATCTGCCTCATGCATGTTCCTATGACCAGAGAAAGTGAAATATTTCTCGATATTAAAATAGACACGTCAAGCTGCTAATAATAAAAACGCAGGGCTATCAATACACTTGGCTACTAATTCAAAGCAGCTGCAGCGCGAGTGGTCGTACAAAGAAGCGCATTTTATGTTGTGTAATAGTGTTGAATAAAAACAGTGTTGACAGTGCTGTATAAAAACTTCAACATAAACTCACTTATAAAAACAGCAACTCCTTACATTCTCTCTCAGGTCATGTTTTTTTAAAAGTTATGAAATCTCATGTAGGCTAATATCAAACTTTGCTGGAAGCCGTAGGCACGGTGACACAAGATTTAGCCACAGCCACACACAAAAAAAAAGGAACAAGCCTTCATCATTGGCTTTTCTACAGAAATGTTTGTTGATCGACTAGGAAGGCCTTGAAGATCAACCAGTCGCAGTTGGTGACCACTGTTCTATGAACTAACTGGTGGTACTGTAAACCACAATTAAATAACTATTAAAAAAAACATCCTATTTCTCTTCTTGGAATTTGAAAAGAAAACGTATACACCTACCTACCACACCCATATCATCGTTTCCGACCTCCATGTCTCTGACTTACCTTAGAATCCTCAGGTACATACACCTTCTTGGCCTTCTTGATCATGGGCTGTGGTTTGAGTTCCTCCTCTGAGAACTTGTGTTTGCGTGGGTTGAACAGCTCTCCTCCAGGAACACTGGACAGGACCAGGTCCGTAGGGTCCGGATCAAAGTTCACGTTCACCTCAATCTCCTCCGGGTCGATGGTTTCAGGGGTCAGCCTGTCCTTGTCTGTCACCACCTCTGTGGGGGAGATACAGGTGACCAAGCATTAGGTTAAGGTTTCAAGTATACCGTTTTGGTTTGTTGGGTTCTAACTTGAAATATACTTATTCCTGTCACTATATAAGAACATATGGATTTCATTACATGTATGATAACTGTTCATATTCTGTGTCAATGAAGGGTGAATAAGGAATGTGTATCGAAAGTTACTGAGGGAGGCAAAGGGCAACAGTTAATATCTGATAAGGCAAGCCAGCTGCGGAACTAAAGAGGAGCGAGGAATTTGGCTTGAGGTCAAGTCAGCAGAAGAAGTGAGAAGAAACCTCTGGAAGGTTGTCCAGAGGGGCCAACCACAACAACCCTCTTTACAGTTCTCTCACACACATACACTTCCACGCCCACAAAGGTTCTAGCATCAGGCAGGGCCATGACTACACCAGTAAGAGGAACCAATGAAGTTCCTGCCTAGCAACAGACATGTATTGGCTGTCTAGATGTGTAAGGAGTTGACCCCGCCTAGTATGAGGTTATAAATATATGTACTTGTATCTTTATAGCTTGTCTTTTTAGCTGTTTGACCCAATGGGATGAATAAACTTGGCTTGAGCTTTTTCTAGTCCGTTTGAGTCATTACTATTTGTTCAGAACCTAACTGGTTGATGGGTAAATGCTACAATCAGTTTTAAGGGTAAATAAATGCTCCCAATGTAAATGGAACATTCTGTTCGGTAGAAACATACATTTGGCTCTAACCTGTTTATATCCTGAACTGGAGAATTTTAAAAATAAATCCAGGCTTCTACATTCGATAAAGATGGCCTCATGTAGCCCAGCCCACATCTGTTGGTCAGCTCGTAATAAACACCACGGTTGTCTTGACCACTCAGCATAGCTAGGATCTATTTTTACCACCATCTACAGCAGCACACACAACAGTACATACAGCCTTGAATGACATTCAAACAAACCAGTATGTGTTTCTCCGTACATGTGACATGTGTGCCCTTGGTGCTCAGACATGTCTGACTGTCTATGGCAGAACCAAGAACAACTTACTTGGTTTACTTTGATCTTAAATACATTTGAGTCACGCTTTGTATTACTTATGTATTATACCATGTAACTACTAGGGTACTTCTCTATGTAATAACACTAACAGACCATTAGTGCATAAGGCTCTAATGATTTCACAGGTGTAGCCTACCGATGTTGGCTGTGATATCAGCACTGTTGAGGGTGACGGTGACCACCTCCTCCTCACACTGGTCTAGTTCCAGGACCGGCAGCAGGGAGATTGGGGCAGCGGGGGCTGTCGTGGTGCTAGTTGGCGTCTCTGTCTTCTTCCCTGCAATTTCCATTTTGAGAGCATTGTCCAGGGACAAGGTGGGGATGCCGTTCTCAATGAGGAACTCCTCCAGGTCCATGTACTCCAGGTGAAAGGTCTCCCCGTTGTACGGGATGGTCTTATCCCAGATGGCGGGGGTCAGGGCGGCCGACGGACCCATCCCGCTCCCTCCTCCAAGGTCCACATTGTCCCCCGTAAAAAGCTTATCCTTGTCATTGTCTGTGGCAGCAAAACAGAAGAGCCTTGTATAATATTATGGGTTATGGCAAGCATGATAAAACAAGTTGCGAGAAGACAGGCATTGTAAATGGGTTTATTTGACATGGTCATTCAGTAAATGGTTTAATCCATTTACACTCGGGACATATTCCATATAAGTGGTCCATGTGAGAACCAAACCCACAAATCTGATCATGCAAGCACCATATTTCAACCAATGGAAGAGATATGATGAAATATTAGGCCTACATCACTATTTGGTGGAAAGGGGCCCTTGACACTAGCCAGACGAATATGTGACCTAGCCTATTAATATATGCGGTTTTCAAAACAACTCGGAACTGAAAAATCTCCTGCTTCAATGCGTTCAAGACCACTGGTAACTCGAAGAAACGAAAATCGTTTTGAACGGTCATCCAACTCAGACTTTGTGACCTGAAAAATCACTGTCCATGTTTCCATTAACTTGTCATAGATTTTTTGTGACATTTATTAAATTTGCATACAATATGCAGGCTAGGGTGCGTTTCCATCATAATTTGTTGCAAAAAAGAAAGTTAGTCAGAAGAATAATCCACCCCTATCGAACGGAAGGGGGGAGTGTATATCTTTAGAAAATGTCTACTATATCTGCCATTTCCATTTACACGTGTCGCATTTTCTTTTTTGCGACATTGCTTTTGTCAATAGAGATGAGTAAATGGAAACCTTCCTAGTGAGTGGTGAGGAGGAGGAGAGTTGAAGGGAGTTGGGAGAGAAGAATTTACTGTCAACTGTGTATGCGGTCTGAGAACCACAGAACTGAAGTGCAGCTACCCAATTTGAGTTCAAATTCAGATAAAAGGATACCTGAATGCTTGGTTGATCATAACACTATAGAAACAAACAGACAGGATGTGATTTTGTGTAAGCCTATCCATTTTAGGCTACTACTTTGCATAAATTGTATTCGCATTCGGCCTCTTCTCAGTTTGTTGCCTATAACAAACGGTGCGTGTAACCCCCACACAGAAGCATCTAGACTTACCATCGTCGCTCTCGAATAAATTCGGTTGGGGCATTAACATGATTTTCTTCAATACCACGGGAAACGCACCCGGTGACCCCTTGAATGTTTCATTCTTGGTTGTGATCCTCTCCAGACATTTTTGCCGGTAATTACGCAACAACTAAATTTAAAGATAGGCTACTTCAACAATGAAGCTTGGACTACCCTACCAATCTCCTGTCCGTGAAAAAAAGTAGCCTATCAGTTCAGAGATAGTGACATCGAGATTAGGCTAAAGGTTATGTTGCAGCAAACGACTCGACATTAGTTAACCTCTCAGATTCTGATCGATTCTCCAAATAATCCAACAAAAAAAAAAAACGTTTTTTTGGTCAAGAGAAATCGCACCTCGTAGAGTAGAAAATATAAAACAGCCCTGCCCCGATAGGTGCTCTTCTCTGCCATTATGAATATTAAAATTCTTTGCGCGACGTAGGCAAGGCGTGACACCATTGGTTGACAAAATATTATATATCCGTTGTAATCCTGCATAAATGAGAGGAAAATTTGTTGGGAGGGGGGAGCAACCCCAATGACATCTCCATTCTGTTAGACTTCTGCTGGCTTCACGTGCTCGTGGGAAATGGTAATGCCACGTTCAAAACACCTGAGAATAGTAGTGTAAAGTACTTAAGTAAAAATACTACTTTATTTTATGTACTTTACTATTTATATATTTTTGACAATTTTCTTTTGGAATGTAGTAAAGTCAAATGTAATTTTTATTCCATACGTTTTTCCTGACAACCAAAAGTACTCGTTACATTTTGAACTCTTAGCAGGACAAGAACAATGTCTAATTCACACACTCATCAAGAGAACATCCACAGTCATCCCTACTGCCTCGGATCTAGCGGACTCACTAAACACATGCTTTGTTTGTAAATTATATCTGAGTTTTGGGTGAGATCTCACCCCATAATTTGCAAATAAATTCATTAAAAATCCTACAATGTGATTTTCTGGATTTTTTCCTTACTCAAAACATTTAGATATAGGGATAGACATGATACACAAGTTGTCAAACATTTGTTTTCTACAGATCAAGCAGAGGCAAAGACAGCATTCTTGTATTGTAATCTGAGGAGTAAAATAGATTTTTTTAGGGGGCATCACTGCAAGAGTACAGAGTGTGCTGTTCTGTCTGTATAGAGAGCTAGTCTAGCATCCTCACCACAGTAAGAGGGAAAAATATAGATGTCATCCACTACTGTCTTTAAGACACCATAAATACTTTACAAGGCCTACATAGATGCTTCACAAATTTAAAAGCTATTGATTGGCCTACTATACAGTATAAAAGCTATTGTATCAGGTCCTCCTTACATCTGGCATTTTGCCAAATGTGTCATCACCCTTTTTCACTCTCTGGATGTTTGCTTCTGAATAATTTGTTTAGCATCTATGAAGGCCTTATAAAAAAGTCCTTCCAAAGGGGTGATATGGTATTCAGGAGACAAGATTGTATCTGTCACCATCAAGACGAGGGGATGGACCTCCAGGGAATTACTGGCGCTGCCAGCATGACCTTACACTTTGTCCCACTCCCCTCGTGTGAGAGATACAATCTGATATACTTTATTGTCCATTTACATGGAAATTAATTTTGTGACTTCAGTATACAAATACACAAACGACACAATATAAATACACATGCAGTACAGAAAACTGGAAAGTTAGTACACAAGTCACACATTTACATTTTCACCTATTCAA
This sequence comes from Oncorhynchus mykiss, assembly GCF_057628025.1. Taxonomy (NCBI): domain Eukaryota; kingdom Metazoa; phylum Chordata; class Actinopteri; order Salmoniformes; family Salmonidae; genus Oncorhynchus; species Oncorhynchus mykiss. Next base: position 10,818,301 of record NC_143041.1, read on the forward strand.
AGCCTCTGCGACCTACTTTCCGACCTTGTATTGGGCATGCATCTGTCCTATGTCCCACTGTTCAGCAGTCTGATGGCTGATGGAATGAAACTCTCCTGGCTTATATTTTTGCTTAACAGTGGGGCCCTTTATCTCCTTCCTCTGGGCAGCAGCTCAAACATTGGGCAAGATTGTGTGTGGGTTCCTCTATGACGCACTTGGCTTTGATCGCGCTACACAGCCAAGGGCACCAATGTGTGTACTTAACAGTGTCTCCCACGGCCTTACAAACATTTGTGTGGATGTGTCTAATTATCAGCAATTGGTTTGGGACGAGGATATCACAAGATTAGTGAGCTCTGTGTTTACAGGTCATATTATAAGCTACCAGCATTTCCTTACCAAGTGCATACCAGACAGCTCTTATGTGGACAGGTTGTATCATTAGGTTTTAGGTGCCAAGTCCTGTCCAGTGGTATTTGGCTATTGGGAGTTGATGTCAGTGGTTCAAGTGTTGTGAATGCCCTGAGTAATTTGTATCTTGAGTGTGATCAGTATGTTTAGGAGTACCTGACACCACTTGCATTTTGCAACTGTCCATGTTTAAATTGTCTCATGAATTTAACTGAAAAATCATATCTACTCTAATCTTGTTTTACAATCTGGTTAAGTGTTGACAACATCTGCTTGGACTGTTTATATAAATCACATCCAATCCAATCTCACAAATGAGAGAACACAACCACATCCAGAACAGAACAAGTGAATAGAGCCCTCTAACGATGACAAACCGTAATCCTACTTCTACCGTCAACCCCCACACCACATGATGCTGGCATGTTGATTAAATCGGAGGTCAATCTTGTGATCAAATTGCCTAGGCTAAACCGAGACGCTGTCAAAATGGCACCAGGGTTTTATTGAGGTTACGCAATATATAGGACATGCAGTGAGAAATTATTCCAACATTTTGTATTTATAGTCGAAGAGTGTTCACAGACAGGACATTGTTTATGCTTGCAACAAATGTATCAAATACGTTTTATGGTTGGAACACGGGTACGCGCGTGGTTTACTATAGTGCTGGGGAAACATTATTTGTTATCATTCAGACACAGCGCAATTTATTGACAATGTTCACAAAGAAAGAACGATTATTTTGCTTCTTCTTACCGTTGTAATCAAATGTAGGAACAGTGAAGGGGTCCTCTAGCAAAGCTTTGAAAATCTCCGGAATCTCTGAAGACATCTTTTCTAAAAGTTTTTAAAGATCTCCTGGTCTGACTATCAATTAAAAACTGGCGCAGATATATGAAATTGACAAGATTTATCAACGCTTCCAAGTTCAACAGCAGAAAAAATATCCACATGTAAAACGAGACTGATGGACATGTGGAAAATGTAAACCTCGTTTTTATGACCACAAGGTTTGTATCCCGCCCCTCATCGATTTTCCCCCATGATCTAGCCAATCACTGCTAGAAACTTACGGAGAGAGTCGTGATAGGTTTCTCCTGTTGTCCGACAAAATAGGGAAAGCCAATCGGATGCGTTTACTGTATTACCTAAGAAACAAAAATACGTTGTTACGAAATAAGTCTACGTGCTCGGCAAAAAAAATAACGAATTAGATGCCTCACCGTTTGTCTTTCCTAAATAGGTCACTGATCTAAAGATATGTAAACGGTAAATTAAATTGGCTAGCGGTTTGCTCTCTGCACAGAAAATAGGATTTTGCAGAGGATTATGGGGTATAGCATTTGTGTGTGTGTGTGTGTGTGTGTGTGTGTGTGTGAGGGGGGGGGGGGGGGGCTTGCCTGTTTTGCATTAATACATGTCACATATCAGTTTGCAAACAATGTAAAAAAAAATATATATATATATATCATTGAGTTAATAAAGCTACATACAAACATTGTCTCTTTTTTGTTTTCTTGAGTAAGGTAGCTCCAAAATGCAGGTGTTTCAGCCAAGTTTACTGCTTTCTGTGGTGGGGCAGGCCAGCAGAAAATACAGAGCGTTGCGCTGTGATTGGCTCAGTGTTCGGTCACTCATGGGGACACTACGTCACCCCCAAGGGGATATATAAAACATTCTCGGGTGCAGCCATAGTTACATTACAAGTGCCCATCCAAAAAGGCTTAAGGTCATTGGCCACAGATAAAATTATGTTAAATCACGTAAAATGTACAGTAGCAGTGATTGGACTGATTATGTCAACATCCTACTTTCAAAATCTTAGCTAGCAGTCATCATCACGAATCAAGTCGACAATCTACTTACAAATCCTTTTTAATCCTTGTCATATGAAGAGAAATAATGAATATAAATTATAGATAAAACGGATTGGTGCTCTTTGGCCATTGGACATAAACATTACACAACAAGTTGGAAATAGCAAATTCAACAATGAGTGGTTTGGAAAGATTCAGTGACAGTGGCTGTGTGGTCTCAAATCTGGGATTAAGGAGCTATTTTCCTAATTTAAAATGATAAACATTCAACATTGGCCATGTTGTCAATGAAGCATGATTTGTGCCGCACTCAAAAACAACAACACAAAACTAAGAAAACTTGACTTCAGTGAGTTCAAGACAACTGGGAAGTCGGGAATAAACAAGCTCCAACTAGAAAATACGTTATGAACGGTCATCCAAGTCAAAATTGTAAATCCGGCCTCCAGTTGTTTTGAAAGCACAATAAATCCAGAGATTGCCAGACTTTGAGGAGAAAATTTGCCCACGAAGGACCGCCGTGCCACCTTCATGCTCAAATGAATCCAAAAATGTATTGTATGCTGCTGCATAAATTATGTAATATGCCAGGGAGATAAGTATACTAGAGCTAAGAAAGTAATACGAAGTGTATGTTGTGTTGTAAGATGTTAGTAGTCCATGTGCCTCACCCTAATCATTTGGTATACTTACCCCTCTTAATTTGTCCTACTGTTCTTAGTTGGGGGTGCACATGTAGCCTATAACCTGTTTTCGAAGAAATGTAATCATAGAATATTGTAAGAGCTTTCATTGTCTACTTATATGACCCCTTTATTTATACTTCAGTTCTGACTTGGTGTACAGGGAGAACACCAAGAACTGCCCATGTTCTGAATTCTGTCATGTACATTGCAAAAGTCCTAGCTCCTCATTGTCTTAATCGAAATGGATTGCCACTGATCCACTTGTCGTCCCCTTATGCCATAGTTTGTACATCGCAATTGTCAGTAGAAACCACATTTGTTTAAGCGAGATAGCCATATCAGCTATGTTTTTTTAAGGCCTTCAATGAAGCCAAATTAACTGTTTCGCTGCCAGACAAGGCACTGCTGATAGCCAGGTGTAGCAGTAGTAAGATGCTGGGACTGCTGTTGGGACAGCTTTATGTAGGCCCTAACCCTTTGTGGCCACCGTTTGTCACCATTTATAGTTCAATTAATGTATTTTTTTGTGTTGTGGCTTTGCTGGCATGCATCACACTTGTATTTTCTTTTGCCCCACCAAGATTTACATGCTAAAATCGCCACTGGTCCACACCCATCAGAGTATGTGAGTGGAGTTGAGCGGTTGGAAATCACGCTCACCGTTCTGGTGCTCTATGTCCTTTCCTTTGGCTCCGCTCCATTCTCACAGGGAATCTATTTTGTGACTACCTAAATCTACTAATTGTTTTTTAAAGTATTGAAACCAAACCACGTGGATTTGAATGAAAAGTTTTGAATAAACATGAAAAGGTGAATGTACTGTCAGAAGCGAGCATCATTTCAAATAGGCTACATGTCATATTAAACAGAACATAAATACTAAATAGGTCAAGACAGGGAGCCTAAGATGGAACGGAAATTATTTAGGCTATATTAATTACAATTATTTCAAGGCTATAGCCTACAAATAAATACATTGCGAAGCATTTGCGAGTGCGACACAATAGGCTTGAAAGGACATAAAGCGCGCAGCATTTAAACACATTCGTTGTATTAATGTATTAAACCATTATAGTATATAAAATTGCGCAAATAGGCTGTGACTTAGAATTAAATATAAATTAAACGAAAAATGACTTATTTTTGCGATGGTGCCTGGAGAGCCGGTCAGCAGCGGAGAATATCCTCTCCACACCTGCAGTGCCACTGGGGATGCTAAACACCGTTTTGGCCACTCTTGCCAGGCTGGGCAGAGATGCAGTGTTGTTGTTTTCTATTCTTCTATTGGTAAGGCAAAAAAAAACGAAAACTCCTTGAACGTGGGAATATGCCAGGTCTATTGGGCCAAAATCAATTATGGCCTATTGCATAGATACTGGAACGAAAATTAACTAAACGTCTAAGATATCTGATATTTAGTTTATAAATACTTTGCTACAATGACAGTTATCTACCCACCTCATTCATTTATTTTAGCATGTCCACATAGTAGCCAAGTAAACCATCATCATTTTGGTATAAGAGTCTTTTCAGATTCCACAATGATTCTTTAGTTGTGGATATCACTGCATTCCCTCCTTTGCTCTTGGTCCTCATCTCTGTAAGTCAACTTGATTCATAACAATGTGTGTTTATCAGTTTATTTAAAATATATATCATATTTAGCTAACTCCACGGCAGCAGCTAAAGGAAGAGTCTATTAGCAGCACACAAGTAGACAACAAATGCATGCAGGGGCGGGCATGCCCCGAGACCGTGGAGTGCTAATGGAGCGAAATATGAGCGGGCGAGAAGCCTGATGCTCCATCCGGCCTTTGGGAACCTCGCTCCAGTCAAATTGGGCACGCTAGATCTCATGAATCTCTTTCGGCTGGCACCCTGTCCTATCTTGGGCACATGCAAAACACTTTTCACGTCAGTCAACATCAGCCACGTTATAGGAGTAGTCATAACCATGGAGACCTCTTGCAAGGTCATACTTCTAGGCTGGGATCTGAGTCTGGGTTAGAATCATAGGATCATTGTAGAGCCAGTACATCATGGTTTTTTGGTTTCAGCGTTGACGTTGCCTACCAGTAATAGCAGAGGTGGATAAAGATAGCGGCCTCCATGCACTTGCCACAAATTCCTTGTTTTGCTGAGGTACATTGCTAAGGTATTGTAGCCTACATTGCGCTACTTTATTTTTTAAGCACAGTATAAATGATCCCAATTTTAGCTTGACGCTGGCAATTTTAAAAACCAAAAGGGTAGATTGTGCTGGTTCATAGTGGATAATGCTACAAAAAATCAAGTAATATCTGAATTCTGCCATCTTTATGAACGTTCGCCAATCTCATAGAACCACTGGAAGCCTATCGAGTCCAATAAAACAAATACAGCAGAGAAGTAAGATACATTTCGAATGATCATTTTGGTCAATATTCTTGCTGTGTCCAAACTTAAATATTCAAATTCATACTTTCAATATACTGTTAAAGCTGCAATATATAACTTTGTGGGCATCCCAAACAAATTCACATAGAAATGTGAGTTATAGATCTGTCATTATCATTGAAAGCAGGTCTAAAATAAGCATCAGATCTGTTCTGTGTGCACTATTTTTATGCTTCCCGTTCTTTACTTTCGGTTTTGTAAACCAGCTTAAAACATCTGAAAATATATGATTTTTTGATATTGAAAAGATATTTCACAGTGGTTTAGATGGTCACAAAATGAAATTAGCCTATTAGAATTTTAGCAAACAATAAATGGAGGAGAGAATTCTGCATACTACACCTTTAAATTCATTTATGGGGTGGGGTGAATAAGAAAATCAAAGTCACACCATTTCTCTAAAACAGTCTCTGTTTATTGTTAAACACTTGATTGTGGTCATAATTCACTTCAAACCAGGGTGAGAAAAGGTGAAAAACTAAGACAAACAACAAATGTAAAAATACAGTACAAAAAGAGGCCTTGTTTTTTTCACTTCTTATAATTCTGGTTCCTATTCCATGTTGTTGAAAATAATCCATAACTCTGATCGGAAATTTAAATTGATATCAGCAAATTGTGTGTGTGGATATGGTTGTGCATGTCAATTCACAAATTTAACCATTTGTTTACAAACATGAGTTTGTTGTTTTAATTATGGCTGTTTATTGAACACTTCTAAAAACAGCGGTTAGGTGACAAGCCTTTGTTTGTTTACAGCACACTTGTCCTCTGCAGCAGAGGGAACTATGGGTCTTCCGTTCCTGTGGCGGTCCTCTTGAGAGCCAGTTCCATCATAGCACTTGGTTTTTGCGACTGCACTTGAAGAAACTTTCAAAGTTCTTGAAATGTTCTGTATTGACTGACCTTCATGTCTTAAAGTAATGATGGACTGTCGTTTCTCTTTGCTTATTTGAGCTGTTCTTGTCATATATGGACTTGGTCTTTTACCAAATAGGGCTATCTTCTGTATACCACCCCTACCTTGTCACAACACAACGGATTGGCTCAAACGCATTAAGGAGGAAAGAAATTCCACAAATGGACTTTTCACAATGCACCTGTTAATTGAAATGCACTCCAGATGAGAGAATGCCAAGAGTGTGCAAACCCTCAAGGCAAAGGGTGGCTACTGAAGACTCAAATATATTCTGATTTGTTTAACACTTTTTTGGTTACTACATGACCATTCATCGAGCAAGTGACCTTGGATGTGTCCTGTTTTTAATTTAACCTTATGATTTTAATTGAAAGCCAACATTTATAGTAACACAACCCCACATTCCTGGATATCACAACATTTCATAGTTGTGAAGTCTTCACTACTATTCTACAATATAAAAATAGTAAGAATAAAAGAAAAACCCTGGAATGAGTAGGTGTGTCCAAACGTTTGACTGGTACTGTATGTATGCATGTACCACTTTGAGCCTGTAATCGAACCCACAAATGCTGATGCTGCAGATACTCAACTAGTCTAAAGAATGCCAGTGTAAATTGCTTCTTTAATCAGAACAACAGTTTTCAGCTCTGCTAACATAATTGCAAAAGAGTTTTCTAATGTTCAATGAACCTTTTAAAATGACAAACTTGGATTAATTAACAAAGTGACATTAGAACACAGGAGTGATGGTTACTGATAATGGGCCTCTGTACGCCTATGTAGATATTCCATTAGGCCATTTCCAACTACAATAGTCATTTACAATATTAACAATGTCTACACTGTATTTCTGATCAATTTGATGTTATTTTAAAAATGGACAAAAAAAGTGCTTTTCTTTCAAAAACAAGGACATTTCTAAGTGACCCCAAAAACTCAGCATAAAAAGAAACGTCCCTTTTTTCAAAGACAATTCGTAAAAATCCAAATAACTTCACAGATCTTCATTGTAAAGGGTTTAAACACTATTTCCCATGCTTGTTCAATTAACCATAAACAATTAATGAACATGCACCTGTGGAACGGTTGTTAAGACACTAACAGCTTAGGCAATTAAGGTCACAGTTATGAAAACTTAGGACACTGAAGAGGCCTTTCTACTGACTCTGAAAAACACCAAAAGGAAGATGCCCAGGGTCCCTGCTCATCTGCGTGAATGTACCTTAGGCATGCTGCAAGGAGGCATGAGGTCTGCAGATGTGGCAAGGGCAATAAATTGCAATGTCCGTACTGTGAGACGCCTAAAACAGCGCTACAGGGAGACAGGACGGACAGCTGATCGTCCTCGCAGTGGCAGACCACATGTAACAACACCTGCACAGGATCGGTACATCCGAACATCACACCTGCGGGACAGGTACAGGATGGAAACAACTGCCCAAGTTACACCAGGAACGAACAATCCCTCCATCAGTGTTCAGACTGTCCGCAATAGGCTGAGAGAGGCTGGACTGAGGGCTTGTAGGTCTGTTGTTACACCAGGAACACACAATCCCTCCATCAGTGCTCAGACTGTCCGCAATAGGCTGAGAGAGGCTGGACTGAGGGCTTGCAGGTCTGTTGTAAGGCAGGTCCTCACCAGACATCACAGGCAACAACATTGCCTATGGGCACAATCCAACCGTCGCTGGATCAGACATGACTGGCAAAAAGTGCTCTTTCAATGACGAGTCGCGGTTTTGTCTCACCAGGGGTGATGGTCGGATTCGCGTTTATCGTCGAAGGAATGAGCGTTACACTGAGGCCTGTACACTGGAGTGGGATCGATTTGGAGGTGGAGAGTCCGTCGTGGTCTGGGGCGGTGTGTCACAACATCATTGGACTGAGCTTGTTGTCCTTGCAGGTAATCTCAACGCTGTGCATTACAGGGAAGACATCCTCCTCCCCCATGTGGTACCCTTCCTGCAGGCTCACCCTGACATGACCCTCCAGCATGACAATGCCACCAGCCATACTGCTCGTTCTGTGCGTGATTGCAAGAAAGGAATGTCAGTGTTCTGCCATGGCCAGCGAAGAGCCCGGATCTCAATCCCATTGAGCACGTCTGGGGTCTGTTGGATCGGAGGGTGAGTGCTAGGGCCAGTCCCCCCAGAAATGTTCAGGAACTTGCAGGTGCCTTGGTGGAAGAGTGGGGTAACATCTCACAGCAAGAACTGGCAAATCTGGTACAGTCCATGAGGAGGAGATGCACTGCAGTACTTAATGCAGCTGGTGGCCACACCAGATACAGACTTACTTTTGATTTTGACCCCGTCCCCTTTTTTCAGGGACACATTTATTACATTTCTGTGAGTCACATGTTTGTGGAACTTGTTCAGTTTACAGTGCCTTGCGAAAGTATTTGGCCCCCTTGAACTTTGCGACCTTTTGCCACATTTCAGGCTTCAAACATAAAGATATAAAACTGTATTTTTTTGTGAAGAATCAGCAACAAGTGGGACACAATCGTGAAGTGGAACGACATTTATTGGATATTTCAAACTTTTTTAACAAATCAAAAACTTAAAAATTGGGCGTGCAAAATTATTCAGCCCCTTTACTTTCAGTGCAGCAAACTCTCTCCAGAAGTTCAGTGAGGATCTCTGAATGATCCAATGTTGACCTAAATGACTAATGATGATAAATACAATCCACCTGTGCGTAATCAAGTCTCCGTATAAATGCACCTGCACTGTGATAGTCTCAGAGGTCCGTTAAAAGTGCAGAGAGCATCATGAAGAACAAGGAACACACCAGGCAGGTCCGAGATACTGTTGTGAAGAAGTTTAAAGCCGGATTTGGATACAAAAAGATTTCCCAAGCTTTAAACATCCCAAGGAGCACTGTGCAAGCGATAATATTGAAATGGAAGGAGTATCAGACCACTGCAAATCTACCAAGACCTGGCCGTCCCTCTAAACTTTCAGCTCATACAAGGAGAAGACTGATCAGAGATGCAGCCAAGAGGCCCATGATCACTCTGGATGAACTGCAGAGATCTACAGCTGAGGTGGGAGACTCTGTCCATAGGACAACTATCAGTCGTATATTGCACAAATCTGGCCTTTATGGAAGAGTGGCAAGAAGAAAGCCATTTCTTAAAGATATCCATAAAAAGTGTTGTTTAAAGTTTGCCACAAGCCACCTGGGAGACACACCAAACATGTGGAAGAAGGTGCTCTGGTCAGATGAAACCAAAATTGAACTTTTTGGCAACAATGCAAAACGTTATGTTTGGCGTAAAAGCAACACAGCTGAACACACCATCCCCACTGTCAAACATGGTGGTGGCAGCATCATGGTTTGGGCCTGCTTTTCTTCAGCAGGGACAGGGAAGATGGTTAAAATTGATGGGAAGATGGATGGAGCCAAATACAGGACCATTCTGGAAGAGAACCTGATGGAGTCTGCAAAAGACCTGAGACTGGGACGGAGATTTGTCTTCCAACAAGACAATGATCCAAAACATAAAGCAAAATCTACAATGGAATGGTTCAAAAATAAACATATCCAGGTGTTAGAATGGCCAAGTCAAAGTCCAGACCTGAATCCAATTGAGAATCTGTGGAAAGAACTGAAAACTGCTGTTCACAAATGCTCTCCATCCAACCTCACTGAGCTCGAGCTGTTTTGCAAGGAGGAATGGGAAAACATTTTAGTCTCTCAATGTGCAAAACTGATAGAGACATACCCCAAGCGACTTACAGCTGTAATCGCAGCAAAAGGTGGCGCTACAAAGTATTAACTTAAGGGGGCTGAATAATTTTGCACGCCCAATTTTTCAGTTTTTGATTTGTTAAAAAAGTTTGAAATATCCAATAAATGTCGTTCCACTTCATGATTGTGTCCCACTTGTTGTTGATTCTTCACAAAAAAATACAGTTTTATATCTTTATGTTTGAAGCCTGAAATGTGGCAAAAGGCCGCAAAGTTCAAGGGGGCCGAATACTTTCGCAAGGCACTGTACATCTCAGTTGTTGAATCTTATGTTCATACAAATATTTCCACGTTAAGTTTTCTGAATATAAACGCAGTTGACAGTGAGAGGACGTTTCTTTTTTTTGTTGCTTAGTCTATATGGGACATTCTTGGGCTCGGGTAATATTGCAGCCCCTCTGACTTTTTATGTTATATTTCAAGTATTGGATCACCAAAATAAACATTTTAAAAGATTTTGTATATAAATTGAAATGTCCAGTATAATGAATTGAAATAAATATAGCATCCATTTTAACTTAATTATTTAAAAAAAAAATTTTTTTTTTGATGAAGTCCTTGAGATGATTCCACCCCCACAGCGTGTGACATCCCGCCACCAAGACGTTGAGAGAGTTGTGTTGGCCAGACTCTCAGAAAGAAAACGAATGAATGAATATGGTGCTCTGAGAAGAAGGATTGTCATGCTGACACTAGTACTGTAGTTACAGCTGTTCTAGCATTCTAAATGCCCTTGGAAAATGTTCCCATTGTTTGATGACACGCTGAACTTTTCTGATGAAACCTGTTGAATGTTACTGCAGTTTGGTTAATAAAACCCATATTAATCTAACTATATCTAAATGTCCTTATTACATGGTTACATACAATGAAATGCAATGTTTTGGGGGTAAATCTTGGAGGGATTTTGATTGTAAACTAAATTAGCTCATATGGAAACCGATGTGTCTCTTCTACCCCGTTACAAGACAATATTTGTTAAATAAAAATGTCAAAGATGAATAAATATGAATTTGATGTTTTCTGAGCTCAGTCTGAAATGTTAAGGACAATCTCAAGAAGATCAGATTCATGTCAAAACTCTGAATTGAAAGCATTTTTTAAATTTAAATGATGACCTGCTGACACAATGTCTATTTCAGGGTTTAATATAGCAAAATTCTGAGATTTTACATACATTTTATATTTATAAGTATTTAATTGGTTTGGGGGACACATGAGCATTAGGTACATGTTGATCTTATAACAAGCATTTATATGATTATAAATATATAATCATATTCAGACAACTTCCATATTGTCTGTGACAGGGTTGAAGCTAAATGGTGTCCATTTCAGACAAAAAATTGACAATAATAAAATGGCTTTAATGCCTGATGTGGGGAAAAAATTATTAAAGATTTAATATGTACTTAATGTTGTGAGGTGTTCAGAAAATGCATTTATTCTTGTAAAAAAAAGTTAATTTTTATATTACAGCAGCACAAGAATGTATGTATGTATGTATTGTAACGGTTTTGACTTGGTTATTATTTGTAGGGGTGCCAGGTAGGTTGTGCCTACCAGAGAAAACATTGGTTTCTCCTTTTGGTTTGGGAGGGAATGAGTCCCATCTGGTCCGTCTAGTCTACACCAATACAAAGGACTTATGTAAAAGTCAGGATGGAAATAAACTTTTCATAAACCCTTAAAACATTGGAAAGAACTTCAAAAACAACTGTATTCTTTTGCGTGGGTTGTATTACCAACATCAATGATTACACACATTATACACATATAACACAATGAGTTCTGGTTCCACCAGAAATGTCCTGTACCTCGGGTCTAAAAAGAGTCCAGCCCGGTAAAGGAGTTCAGAGAACCCAAGTGACCTTTGTCACGCAATGTTTGTCCGTTCACTCAAGTGTAGCGTAAACCCAGTATTAATCATACAATCAATAACAATTATTTTACCACACAACTATAAAGCGTATCAACTCTTACTAAGTCCTCAAATACAACTAACTACATAAATCATCACTGTATACATCACATCAAAACAAATGAAATACCGTATACAAAAAGGTTGTAGTCAGTCGGTCAGTCAGACAATCCAATCCGCCAACAGATCTCCAGCTGAGAAAGGCCACGAAGAACAGAGAGGTGTAAGTCCACGGACACAAAGAGTGGATCCGATCCTGGGTAAACTCTATTAGGCTACAAAACACACGTTTAAATGCAACAAAACAACCGGAATAGAGAAGCTTCAGAACTGAGGGTTGAACACATCCTCATTCACGTCTCCATCACAACCCCACTTTTGCGCAGCTGATGCTGGCTATTTAATTGGGAATTAAAGGGAAAGCACCCTATTGGAAGGAAAAGCCCTATTTAATTGGCAATTGAAGGGGAAGCGCCCTATTGGAAGGAGAAGCACTAACACGGTTCATAAAATTCAGGGCCGTCACAGTATGCATGTATGTACACACACACACACACACACACACACACACACACACACACACACACACTGTGTGTGCATGTATATACACACATCTACATTTAAGACTAGGCTAAAAACGTACCTTTTAAGTGTAAATTATGGGTAGTCCTACCTTACTTTTCATTTACTTTTTATGTCTTCATTGATATTGTGCTTATCATCTTTTCATGAACTCTGACACCTCATCCCAGACAATCAGTTTTCCCTTGATTATTCAGCGTAGGTTTACATTTGAGGGCTAATGTGGCAAAGGTAACTTCACATTATCCTAGTTAAACTGGTGGTCCACATGCCAAATGAAGCCACGTCACCTGACCAGGAGGGCTGTGACAGTCATGGAATTTTGGATGATGGTTATTGGTCTTTTTTGGGGATTTTAAGAGGCACATTTTCTCCTCTCCTCCTGACTGCAAGTTGTCTCCTCTCCTCCTGACTGCAAGTTGTCTCCTCTCCCGACTGCAGGGTGGGGCCATTGCCTAGGCAACCAAATACTTGTTTGCTACAACAACTTGCTTGTTTCAGCAAGGAGCAACAAAGATTCATCACGTTGTGAGTAGTCCGTGTTACCGCAGAAACCGACTCAACCGCACGAATAACCGACTTTCCCGTCTTCAGTCAGTCGTTCGTAAATAAAAACAAAACGGTTGTGAAAAATAATAACAATGGTTCGTCGGTTTCAGGATTATGCTGTAATTGTGCCAGCCCTACTGACCAAGACAAACCAGGACTTGTTCATGTGGTCCACAAAAACTCTAGGCTCTAAGCATACGACACAGTATGTTTGAGTGGGTCCGAGTGAAGAGTCTGCTACAGTCACTTTGACCCCTAAAGTCCTCCAATGTCAATGCCATATTATGAAACACGGTGTTCCATTCTGAGCCTGCTCAGTGCATATGTATGTGAATGCGTGTACATGTCAGTGCTGACCACAGGTTGGGCTGCCTGACTTGCTTATGTAACCAAAAGACTGCTATGCAATTTATATCAATAAAGGGGAGGATAGGTGGGGTAGGGGTTCATTTTAAATGTTATATAAGATTTGTCTTGGGTATTCCGAATACATTCCACAACCATATATAATTTGATGGCTTTCTCATTGACTGGCTTTACATTCATAGTCTTCTACCAATATGGCAGACAAATAGAGTGAAGCACTAACTACCATAGACAAACAAAATGGCATACTCACAATTTCTGTCCTATTTCACTCTCCACCTTTCTACGTTCCTACAAGGAAAGGAGGGTAGGATTTGGTTGAAGACGTTTGTCCCTAGCAACATATATAGGGGCTTATTTGTAAGGCTGAGTGACCTCCCAGTTTTCACCCCCTTAGACACCTCTTCCCCAGAGCTAAACAGCCTAAACACGTTCTGCGCATTTCTCTGCGTCATATTTCTGAACAGCTGAAATAAAAAACCCACAGCGATTTGAAAGAACATTTCAAAAATATATATATTTTGTAGCCTAATTTGTTTGGTTGTTTAGCGATCGGGAAGAGGCGTCAAGAGAATTCCGCCATGCAGCCACTCCGTATTTGTAAAGGGGCGACTTTGAGGGCTGTAATATAGGGGAAGGGCAGACACGTCCAGTACAGTGACATCTGCAGCGTGCTAGAAATGCAATGAGGCTCAGATTGAAGTTAATAACAGCCAAACCTTAGTCAAACCCCTCAGATTATGGACGCGCATTTTCTTATACATTACTTTCTGTGTGTGCATCGCACAAGGCGATGGTGCCTGTTGCATCAGCAGTTTGTCGTACTGTAAGGGGTGTGTGTGTTTGCATTCAGACTCTCGTCACAGGCGGTAGGTACTGTAGCTGGTCTCTGGTGTAGTGGGATCAGGGTCACTTATCCACAGCTCCAGGGAGCGGCTCAGCCTCAGCCTGACAACACTCACACATCTCCTCCTTCTGCCCAGACTGACACTCACAAAATGAGTTTCTCCATATCCAACATCAGAAAAGGCTAGTATAAAAAAATATACCACTTGTTTTTAATCCTTAAGGAGTCTACTGACACAGCCGTGAATCAAATCTAAGTAACATAAAAAATCCCGATCAAAATCCATTAGTTCAAGCTAGAGCTATCAGGTTTTTTGCAGGGCTGCGTCTCAATCCACTGTATCCACCTATGTCGGCCTTCTGCATCTGCAGAAGATGGCCGAGCTGTAGCCTTGTTTGTCAGACCATGAGGAATCTCACAAAAACCTATGTAGCGTCCGAACGGTTTGGCCAACAAACTATTATTCCACTCTATGGAAAGGGGAGACTCTCACAAGTGTCGTCTGAAGGTAACCCATACAAAAAGGAATGGAAGAAAGAAGGTAGTTGTGCCAACAAAAATAAGGGATCAATTGTGTTCAGAAAAACTTTAATATTTCCTGAGCTTTCTCATATCTCCTAGATATAGGACATAGTCAAAAAAATAAATCATAAGGTTTTGAACTGTGTCTTTTTTACCATTTATGAACCTGTTACTCAACGTGTTTATATGGGCTATAGTAGAAAAGGCCAAATTCTATATTTTATCAAATCCTGTATTTTTATTTTTGGGGGATCCCTAAAGGGGTCGTAAAATTACAAATCAAATAGCTACTGACCATCTTAAACAGTTCCATGTTACCTTAGTACCCCACCGCCCCTATGACTTAAGCCACTCACCAATGACTCAGTGGAATCTGTTGTCAGGGAAACCCATTTCTCCTCCAGAGGCGAGGCCATTAGGCTTGCATCAGTGAGTCTATTCTGACTGGTCAGCCTGAGCCACATGTCAAACATCTGCTGCATGTCCCTCACTGTGGACGGGAGGGGACAGGGATTAGCGTTGCAAACAAATACACTGTATTTGTTTGGCCATGACACACGCAAAAAGAGGAAAAGCAACAGAAAGACAGAATCTTACAGCTGTTGTTCTTCATGTACGTCCAGACGTCCCTTTCTTCCAGAATGTGGGCAAAGGAACAGTTCCCGATGTCAGTGGCACTTCTTCTGCTTCATCACATGGACACACATCTAGGGAGACTGCTTTATTATTACACTGTCTGTCCTGATTGTATACTTTCCTGTGATTTTATTTGACAATCCTTATAATCGGATGTCAAAACACAATTGAAACGGATGCTGACATACTGGCCCTTCTTTACAGAAACCCCTTTCCTTCACAAGTAGTAGCACGACAAATAGCTAACCTACCGTGGAACAAAGGCCAAGCTGCCTATAGGTGTAAAGACGAGAAGAGGAGAGCTGTAAACAACATCAGCTGTATTCAGCATGTGAGAGGTCTGCTGGAAATGACTGCCTGATTGGAGAGATTAAAACAGACCCCGAGGGGAGGGAGGGATGGAGAAAATTAGTAGAGAGCGGTGACTCAGTTCATACTTATGTGGGTGTGACTGTGTATGAGAGAGGGGAAGGGCGAAAAGAGTGAGTGATGGAGGGATAGAGAAGGGGGAGGGACTTACGTCATACTGCTGTGGGTATGCACGGGAGAAGAGGCCGCACAACGACCCACTTCTTCTTCTCCAAAGACTTTACCAGCAATACCCAACGCTCCTTAGTCCAGCTGGAGAAAGGGGGAAAGGGGAAGACAGAGATGAGGAAGAGAGATGAGAGATGGGCGGGAGAAAGAGAAAGAAAAGAACATGACTATGGACTACAATCATAAAGTTAGTGAAATTGACCATTCAGAACAAGGTATTTTGCATTTCTATAGAGTTAATCCTTTAATGGGCCTATTCCTTTAACATTCCTTTTATCCTATGAATTATCAGTTCAGGCCTGGTCATGAAACAGATGGTAGCCCCTGCAGCCTCATATTGACACGAGAACTTCAGCACTTACCATGAGTGCAGATCTCAGTTTGATATGGTCTCTCACCTGTCGTGCAGTACTTGAGGGCCTTGTCTGGTTCGTGGACCTGTCCATCACTCTGGCCACAGACAAACTTCATCTTCAGGTTTAACCCCCTGCCATCCCCTCCACCCCTGAGGTTGTCTCCCACTCCCCCTATTCCCCCCCACCACAGCTCTGGTGTGTGACGTGCACAGGCTGAGAGCATGAGTGAGAGAGATCTTGTAAATCAGGCCCTTAAAAACAATAACGCAAATGGTGTATTGTATTAGGAGACAAGGACATCGTGCCCATCTCATGCTCACCTTCTGTTTCTGAGCATTTTGCTCTAGCCTGTACCAGAGCCTCTTGGACTTCTGTACCATCTCTTCATGGGTGATACCTGGGAGAGAGAGGGAAGTTAATAAAGACACACAAAGTAACAGATGATAGCGTGAACTTTGGTTATTTTGCTGGAATCCTTGATAGAGTGTGTCTGTGTGTGCAGCCATGCTTGCAAACACATGAGTACTTCTGTACCGGTGTCCTGCTGCAGCACCTAGCACTTGAGTTCTATGACGGAGTGGGCAAAGGAGCAGCTGTCCTCGCGCTGGCAGCCGTAACGCACCTCGTGGCGACATGTCAAACTGGCAGAGGGGGTGCAGCGGGCGCACCTTACTGTGGCGCACGTTGGCAGAACACACCACATGCACTAGGCACCTGAGAAAACAGGGATGAGATAGAGGGGGAAGAGATGGAGGAGGAGAGAGAAGGAGAGGGCAGAAGGGGACAGGGTGCAAATAGCTGACTTGAATATTGTCTGAGGGAAATTGGATTTAGAATCCATTATACCAAGACAAAGTGCTTATTTGGATCTGATACAATGAAGGACAGAGAGAGGATGACGGAAACGTACAGAAAGGTCTAGGAGACTCACTTATCATCAAAGGGATGCCGGGCAGTGAGGTTTGAGCAGACAGCCAAGTTCTCTTTGCTGCACTTGCTGATGATGGGAGGCTTACTGTCAAAACAGTCTTGCAGAGGGAGAGAGAGCGAAACGGAGTGTGTGTGTACATACAGAATACTGCAAAGTTCACCATGTGGAGGTCTATGTGCATCACACCCTACCTCACAGAGGAACATGAACATGCCCATGTGCTGCTGCAGCAGGAGTGTGACGCTGAGTGCCCGTCTCTCGGTGCTGCCCAGTGGGTCAAACAGCAGCTCCCTTCTCAGAGCCCCCTTCCTCTCCTGGGTCCACAGGTATATTTCCTCCTGGCAGTAGGCAAACGTGCAGTTCTCCCCATACTGGCATTCCTGGCGCTCCTGGACCTCTTCAGGGAGACAGAGGAGGAGCAGGAAAGAGGTATGAGGTAGAGAGTACATAATATTTACTATCACTGATGGAAAATTCTGTTTAAGCAACATTAAAACTACTGCCAGCACTTCGGTGCTTATTTGAGTAAGAGAACATGCATGTGCTGGTGACACTGTCTCTGATTTATTTAGAATTCAAGGCACACTTCACCAGCATGGCTACCACAGCATTCTGCAGCGTACGCCATCCCATCTGGTTTGCGTTTAGTGGGACTATCATTTGTTTTTCAACAGAACAATGACCAAAAACACACCTCCAGGCTGTGTAAGGGCTATTTGACCAAGAAGGAGAGTGATGGAGTGCTGCATCAGATGACCTGGTCTCCACAATCACCTGACCTCAACACAAACCAATTGAGATGGTTTGTAATGAGTTGGACGGCAGAGTGAAGCAGCCAACAAGTGCTCAGCATGTGGGAACTCCTTCAAGTCTGTTAGAAAAGCATTCCAGGTGAAGCTGGTTGAGAGAATGCCAAGAGTGTGCAAAACTGTCATCAAGGCAAAGGATGGCTATAGAAAGGGTGGCTATAGAAAATATATTTTGATTTGTTTAACACTTTTTCGGTTACTACATGATTCCATGTGTGTTATTTCATAGTTTTGATGTCTTCACTATTATTCTACAATGTAGAAAATAGTAAAAATAAAGAAAAATCCTGCAATGAGTAGGTGTTCTAAAACTTTTGAGGCCAGTACTGTACGTACCTTTGCAAAACACAAAGGCCCCCAGGAAGTTATTTTGGTGGCGTGGGGTCTTCTTTGTTCTTGAAGCGAGACAGCAGCAGGTCCCTCTTACAGCGGTGAGCCGCCGTCCATATCCCACAAAGCCCAATTTTTCAGTTTTTGATTTGTTAAAAAAGTTTGAAATATCCAATAAATGTCATTCCACTTCATGATTGTGTCCCACTTGTTGTTGATTCTTCACAAAAAAAATACAGTTTTATATCTTTATGTTTGAAGCCTGAAATGTGGCAAAAGGTCGCAAAGTTCAAGGGGGCCGAATACTTTCGCAAGGCACTGTATTATTCTAGATCTCCTTCTAGACCAGAAATGCATAGCTCTGTGCTCCATGTAAGGTACTTCAGTGGTGGAAGTTAAACTACTAAAATGTGCAACCCGTCAGGCAGTAGTGGAAAAAGTATGCAAATGTCATACTTGAGTAAAAGTAGATACCTTAATAGAAAATTATTAAAGTAAAAGTCACTCATTAAAATACTACTTGAGTAAAAGTCTAAAAGTATTTGGTTTAAAATATACTTAAGTATCAAAAGTAAATGCAATTGCTAAAATATACTTAAGTGTCAAAAGTAAAAGTAAATTTATAATTCCTTATATTATGCAAACTAGACGGCATATTTTCTTGTGTTTTTTATTTATTTACGGATAGCCAGGGGCACACTTCAACATTAATTTACAAAATAAGCATGTGTGTTTAGTGAGTGCGCCAGATCAGAGGCAGAAGGGATGACCAGGGATGTTTTCTTGAAAGGGGGTGAATTGGAGCATTTTCCTGTCAAAATGTAACAAATACTTTTGGGTGTCAGGGAAAATGTATGGAGTAAAAAGTACATTATTTTCTTTAGGAATAAAGTAAGTAAAAAAACAACTTACTTCAAAGTATTTTTTACTTAAGTACTTTACACCACTGCTGTCATGCAACTCCCGGAAATACTTCCTTAAATGTTCCTATATTCTACTGACGAATGTCTGTACCTCCTCTCTCTCATCAAATGTCTACTGGTCAACAGAGGGACGGTACAGCATGGTCAGCATCCTTCCTTGACGTGACCTTAGTAGCGACCCTCTCACCTCGCTGACTTTCTCGGAGATGCAGTCATCCCCCAGCAGGCTGTCCAGATCGTCGGGGATCACGCTGCACTCCTCCATGTGCTCCGACACGGGGACAGAGTAGGGCATGCGGGGCAGGCCTGTACTGGGGCTACTGGGCTCGAGGGGTCATCGCTAACAGGGATGGGTGTGGCCAGAGGGGCGGGGATACACTGGGCGTTGGATAGATCAACTGGGAGGGATAAAGAACAAAGAGGAAGATGAGATCGAGCCATGGAGAGAAGGGAATTTGAGAGACACGCTAATGACAATGTCAAATAAATTTTTAAAGTTAAATGTTATGTTTTTATGGTGAACTGACATACCTGATGCAATGTCAGTCAAAGATTCTGCCCATTGGAGGACATCTAAAATAAGAGACAAGGCTTGGTTAATCAAAACATTAACCATTCACCCCTAATAAGAAAATGCCAATAACCACATTTCCACCCAGTTTTCATGCGAGTAAAGTCATACCGTATAAATAAAAATCAAGAGAGCTGTGATGGAAACAGGATGTTTTGGTAAAATGTTATAAATGAAGAAAGATCTTTTGTTCATTCGTGATCTTTTTGTGTCGGTAAAATGAAAGTGAAATGGCAGTGGAAACGCTTTTATGCAGAAATATTGATATAATAACCAAAATATAGGATTAAACTTAAAGTCACGCAATGATATGGTGTGGTCATCCCACTACGACTCGGGAAACCATGCAGTTAGGCTACAGATTAAATAAATTATGATGAACTTCACAGGGTGGTGAAAGTGCCCTTGATGCTCCTTTCCAATAAATATTGAGGCTCTTATTCTGGTGACATGATGATAGATCCAAAACGGCAGTCAAGTGTTTATTGCGCTGTCCCTGCAACATTATTTGAGCCATTTAGTTTACTTGTTTCTGACTGAAAAGTTGTTCCCGAAATCCCTAATTTGTTTAAGAAAAACATTCCACATTGCCTCAACCCTTGCACTCTTTACGTGAATCATGTAAGCATTGCATGCGACCAACAGGGCCTAACCTATAGCCGATCATAATCACATCAATAAATTGGTTATAAACTCCGAACACAGTAATGTCGACAGAAAAATGGATGCGGAGGACGTGAAAAACTAAATGTTTACTGGTTGCTCCGGAGGAAAAAGTGGAAGTCAGATCTGTGGAAGACATTTGACAGTTGTGGAAACTACTGGAGATCCAGAAAAAGGAGGGTATAGGAGCAAGTGTTGCGTGAGTATTGTGTGTGCCAAACAGATGCTGATAGACTACAATTATTATTTTTTTTGACCATTTGGAATAGTGTAAACACTAAATAAATGTGTAACAGAAGAATATTTATAAAGCCTTTATTACACCAGACTAAAAAACAGTTGAATGTATTTGTGAATTGTAGTTGATTTATTGTTTAGGTTAATTATTCAAAGCTCCATTTATCTAATTTTAAGGCAAAAATGCTTGATTTCATTTCGAAGCATGAATGCCTTGTATGCTGTGTGATGGCAGGAACGAATGAATGATTGATACAGTAGCCTATATATTGAAATATAAGCATAAGTAAGTTGAGGTGTTAAGACTAAACAAAACAGGCTCGTAGGCCTACTGCTCGATGGTGGTTATACAAGGCTGCTATACAACTCCTAATGATAACGGCATTGTTTTTTATAATGATCATAATAATAACAACAACAACGAGATCAAGAAAAAGAGGAGCGAGAACTGCATGCATATTATGTGTAACAAACAGGTGCTGTTAGATTACAATATTATTTTTCTGCCTGTTTGGAACAGTGCAAACAACATTAAATCAATTCTAAGCAACACCAGTCTGTTGTAGCGAAGAAAAAAAAAAAAGGCTTAATTACAGCATGGAAAAGACTAAAAACAGCCAAATCTGTGAAATTGTTTTATATGACATTTTACCGTTCCATGAGGCTTGTTGCTCACGGAAAACAGTAGGCTATTAAACAAACAGTCAAACAGGCAACAGAAGCAGGATCTGTCTTATTTCTGTAGATATATATGGATGATTTATGAAGCCAGGCACATTTAACAGTTACGCTATTGATTATAGACCTAAATAAGTTGTGGTTTGCCCTCTCCTCAATTTTCTTAGACATTTAGGCTAAGCCCTATTCACATGGGACAAGTATTATTTGAGAATGTTGGTTATGTAATAATTACCCCAGAATGTCCGTTATTCCAGAGGACGATTCGGACTGGATTCGTTTTTTCCCAAACTGCCCAGTAATTCCTAATACTTTCTCAATAAATATTGACAGTTGACGGAAGCATGGAGGTTCTTCTAGGCGTGAAGATATTTCAACAAGTCCAGGCGCTAACAGGGCTACACTGTCAACTCGAGCTCGATTCCAAAGTTTCTAAACCATACCAAACCATCTCTGGAATACAGTGTATTCGGAAAGTATTCAGACCCCTTGACTTTATCCACATTTTGTTACGTTACAGCCTTATTCTAAAGCGGATTAAATTGTTATTTCACCCTCATCAATCTACACACAACACCCCATAATGACGAAGTAAAAATATATGTTTTTAAACATTTCTGCAAAAAAACATCACATTTACGTAAGTATTCAGACCCTTTACTCAGTACTTAGTTGAAGCACCTTTAGCAGCGATTACAGGCTCAAGTCTTCTTGGGTATGAAGCTAAAACCTTGGCACACCTGTATTTGGGGAGTTTCTCCCATTCTTCACTCCAGATCCTCTCAAACTCTGTCAGGTTGAATGGGAGCTTTGCAACACATATATTTTCTGGTCTCTCCAGAGATGTTAGATCGGGTTCAAGTCCCGGCTCTGGCTGGGCCACTCAAGGACATTCAGAGACTTGTCCCAAAGCCACTCCTGCATTGTCTTGGCTGTGTGCTTAGGGTTGTTGTCCTGTTGGAAGGTGAACCTTCGGCCTAGTCTGAGGTCCTGTGCGCTCTG
This sequence comes from Oncorhynchus mykiss, assembly GCF_057628025.1. Lineage (NCBI taxonomy): Eukaryota > Metazoa > Chordata > Actinopteri > Salmoniformes > Salmonidae > Oncorhynchus > Oncorhynchus mykiss. Next base: position 10,840,774 of record NC_143041.1, read on the forward strand.
GAACAGGTTTTCATCAAGGATCTCTGTACTTCATTACGTTCTTCTTTCCCTCGTTCCTGACTAGTCTCCCAGTCCCTGCCGCTGAAAAACACCATAGGGATTAGAGGTCGACCGATTAATCAGAATGGCCGATTAATTAGGGCCGATGTCAAGTTTTCATAACAATCGGAAATCTGTATTTTTGGACACCGATTTGTCAGATTAAAAACATTTTTTTACACCATTTCATCTTTATTTAACTAGGCAAGTCAGTTAAGAACACATTCTTATTTTCAACGACGGCCTAAACGGTGGGTTAACTGCCTCGTTAAGGGGCAGAACGACAAATGTTCACCTTGTCAGCTCAGGGGATTCAATCTTGCAACCTTACAGTTAACTAGTCCAACGCTCTAACCACCTGCCTCTCATTGCACTCCACGAGGAGACTGCCTGTTACGCGAATGCAGTAAGCCAAGGTAAGTTGCTAGCTAGCATTAAACTTATCTTATAAAAAACAATCAATCAATCATAATCACTAGTTAACTACACATGGTTGATGATATTACTAGTTTATCTAGAGTGTCCTGCATTGCATACAATCAATACGGTGCGTATCGTTGCTCTAATGTGTACATAACCATGAACATCAATGCCTTTCTTAAAATCAATACACAGAAGTATATATTTTTAAACCTGCATATTTGGCTAAAAGAAATCCAGATTAGCAGGCAATATTAACCAGCTGAAATTGTGTCACTTCTCTTGCGTTCATTGCACGCAGAGGTCAGTGTATATGCAACAGTTTGGGCCGCCTAATTTTCCAGAATTTTACGTAATTATGACATAACAGTGAAGGTTGTGCAATGTAACAGGAATATTTAGACTAATGGATGCCACCCCTTAGATAAAATACGGAACGGTTCCGTATTTCACTGAAAGAATAAACGTCTTGTTTTCGAGATGATAGTTTCCATATTCTACCATATTAATGACATAAGGCTCGTATTTCTGTGTGTTATTATGTTATAACTAAGTCTATGATTTGATAGAGCAGTCTGACTGAGCGGTGGTAGGCAGCAGCAGGCTCGTAAGCATTCATTTAAACAGCACTTTCGTCCGTTTTGCCAGCAGCTCTTCGTTGTGCGTCAAGCATTGCGCTGTTTATGACTTCAAGCCTATTAACTCCCGAGATTAGGCTTGTGTAACCGATGTGATATGGCTAGCTAGTTAGCGGGGTACGAGCTAATAGCGTTTCAAACGTCACTCGCTCTGAGACTTGGAGTGGTTGTTCCCCTTGCTCTGCATGGGTAACTCTGCTTCGAGGGTGGCTGTTGTCGTTGTGTTCCAGGTTCGAGCCCAGGGAGGAGCGAGGAGAGGGACAGAAGCTATACTGTTACACTGGAAATACTAAAGTGCCTTTAAGAACATCCAATAGTCAAAGGTTAATGAAATACAAATGGTATAGAGAGAAATAGTCCTATAATTCCTATAATAACTACAACCTAAAACTTCTTACCTGGGAATATTGAAGACTCATGTTAAAAGGAACCACCGGCTTTCATATGTTCTCATGTTCTGAGCAAGGAACTTAAACGTTAGCTTTCTTACATAGCACATATTGCACTTTTACTTTCTTCTCCAAAACTTTGTTTTTGCATTATTTAAACCAAATTGAACATCTTTCATTATTTGAGGCTAAATTGATTTTATTGATGTATTATATTAAGTTAAAATAAGTGTTCATTCAGTATTGTTGTAATTGTCGTCATTATTACAAATAAAAAAATAAAAAATTGGCATCGGCTTTTTTTTGGGGTCCTCCAATTAATCGGTATCGCCGTTGAAAAATCATAATCGGTCAACCTCGAATAGGGATGGTGCCAGGTTTTCTCCAGATGTGACGCTTGGCATTCAGGCCAAAGAGTTCAATCACGGTCAGATTTATGAAGAAAATGTTTTATTTAATACATTTTAGAGTAAGGCTGTAACGTAACAAAATGTTGAAATATTCAAGGGGTCTGAATACTTTCCGAATGCACTGTACCTGTCCTGGCATTTTGATATTTGAGTGGGTAGAGTCAGAGGTAACGAAACTTATCTGAGGGCTTATGTAGGCCTTACGGACCATCAGGCCTAGTTATTTAGCCAGGTCCTGGGCCAGTTCACCCACCTGCCTGTCCTGTATGAGAAATAAAGTACATCCCATAAACAATAAGTTCAAATTAAATGTTTTATTCTAAAGAAATGCGAGTAACTAAAAGCATGTCGTAGAATAAATTAGATTCATCATTTTAATTGAACTATGGTTCCGGTGCTCGTGTGCCCTGTGGCCTTGACTTACAGTGCCTTGCGAAAGTATTCGGCCCCCTTTACTTTCAGTGCAGCAAACTCTCTCCAGAAGTTCAGTGAGGATCTCTGAATGATCCAATGTTGACCTAAATGACTAATGATGATAAATACAATCCACCTGTGTGTAATCAAGTCTCCGTATAAATGCACCTGCACTGTGATAGTCTCAGAGGTCCGTTAAAAGCGCAGAGAGCATCATGAAGAGCAAGGAACACACCAGGCAGGTCCGAGATACTGTTGTGAAGAAGTTTACAGCCAGATTTGGATACAAAAATATTTCCCACGCTTTAAACATCCCAAGGAGCACTGTGCAAGCGATAATATTGAAATGGAAGGAGTATCAGACCACTGCAAATCTACCAAGACCTGGCCGTCCCTCTAAACTTTCAGCTCATACAAGGAGAAGACTGATCAGAGATGCAGCCAAGAGGCCCATGATCACTCTGGATGAACTGCAGAGATCTACAGCTGAGGTGGGAGACTCTGTCCATAGGACAACAATCAGTCGTATATTGCACAAATCTGGCCTTTATGGAAGAGTGGCAAGAAGAAAGACATTTCTTAAAGATATACATAAAATGTGTCGTTTAAAGTTTGCCACAAGCCACCTGGGAGACACACCAAACATGTGGAAGAAGGTGCTCTGGTCAGATGAAACCAAAATTGAACTTTTTGGCAACAATGCAAAACGTTATGTTTGGCGTAAAAGCAACACACCATCCCCACTGTCAAACATGGTGGTGGCAGCATCATGGTTTGGGCCTGCTTTTCTTCAGCAGGGACAGGGAAGATGGTTAAAATTGATGGGAAGATGGATGGAGCCAAATACAGGACCATTCTGGAAGAAAACCTGATGGAGTCTGCAAAAGACCTGAGACTGGGACGGAGATTTGTCTTCCAACAAGACAATGATCCAAAACATAAAGCAAAATCTACAATGGAATGGTTCAAAAATAAACATATCCAGGTGTTAGAATGGCCAAGTCAAAGTCCAGACCTGAATCCAATCGAGAATCTGTGGAAAGAACTGAAAACTGCTGTTCACAAATGCTCTCCATCCAACCTCACTGAGCTTGAGCTGTTTTGCAAGGAGGAATGGGAAAAATGTTCAGTCTCTCGATGTGCAAAACAAAAACTGATAGAGACATACCCCAAGCAACTTACAGCTGTAATCACAGCAAAAGGTGGCGCTACAAAGTATTAACTTAAGGGGGCTGAATAAACCATCTCAATTGGGTTGAGGTCAGGTGATTGTGGTGGCCAGGTCATCTGATGCAGCACTCGATCACTCTCCTTGGTCAAATATCCCTTACACAGCCTGGAGGTGTGTTTTGGGTCACTGACCTGTTGAAAACCTAATGATAGTCCCACTAAGTGCAAACCAGATGGGATGGTGTATCTCTGCAGAACGCTGTGGTAGCCATGCTGGGTGAGTGTGCCTTGAATTCTAAATCAATCACAGACAGCGTCACCACAAAGCACCCCCACACCATCTCCTCCATGCTTCACGGTGGGAACCACACATTCGGAGATCATTCGTTCACCTACTCCGCGTCTCACAAAGACACAGTGGTTGGAACCAAAAAATCTCAAATTTGGACTCATCAGGCAAAAGGACAGATTTTCACCGGTCTAATGTTCAATGCTCATCTTTCTTGGCCCAAGCAAGTCCCTTCTTTTTATTGATGTCCTTTAGTAGTGGATTCTTTGCAGCAATTTGACCTTGAAGGCCTGATTCACGCAGTCTCCTCTGAACAGTTGATGTTGAGATGTGTCTGTTACTTGAACTCTGTGAAGCATTTATTTGGGCTGCAATCAGAGATGCAGTTAACTCTGACGAACTTATCCTCTTCCTTTCCAGTGGCAGTCCTCATGTGAGCCAGTTTCATCATAGCACTTGATGGTTTTTGCGACTGCACTTGAAGAAACTTTCAAAGTTTATGACATTTTCTGTATTGACTGACCTTCATGTCTTAAAGTAATGATGGACTGTCGTTTCTCTTTGCTTATTTGAGCTGTTCTAGCCAAATAGGGCTATCTTCTGTATACCACCCCTACCTTGTCACAACACAACTGCTCAAATGCATTAAGGAGGAAAGAAATTCCACAAGTGAACTTTTAACAAGGCAAACCTGTTAATTGAAATGAAGCTGTTTGAGAGAATGCCAAGCGTGTGCAAAGCTGTCATCAAGGCAAAGGGTGGCTACTTTGAAGAATCTAACATATAAAATAAATTTTTCCCGTTATCCACCCAGTCGCTTTAGCTTGTAACTAACGTTGGTTTCTCTTTGGTTTGTTTACTTACGTCTGATCTTCAACCAGCAGTGACACTACTTTAATATATATATATATATATAACAAGCCGTTAAATATATAAAATACATAAGAGTAGCTAGCTATATCAGCTGGCAATTCAGTTTACAGAACATATTCTTGATTAACGTTATTTATGGAGAGCCCATTTGCCTGCATCAAGGGACGGCATCGTAACACCGGGGCTAACTAGGTAGTTAGCTGGCTGGGTCAGTTCAAAATAACAGTGACAACTGAATAACAGATATACAGCTTCATAACTGTGATTTTGTAAATTTGTAAGGTAGCTAAACTGACTGGACATTAACGTGCTAGCTAAAGTTAGCTACTCACCGAAAACAACACCCCGCCCGACCTTGTTCTTCTCCAAAAACTGTTATCTAAATAACTTATAGAATATTAATCCTCCAGACACATATTCGTCCAGGGTAAATGGTTGTTGAATCTGGACGGAACATGTGAGAGTTTTTACCCCAAATTCTACACAGTTCTTCCCCAATGAAGTTGCGCTCAAATCAAGAGATGAGACGCTTGGTCCTGTAGAACTGCGGGTTGGTTGAGAGTGGCTATTTTCAATGTGACCACTAGGTGGCAGTTGTATTGACGAGCAAGAAGAGTCAGAGTTAACAAGAGTTTGTAAATACATGTTTATCATGTTCATAAATTCCTTTTTGATTGTTGAACACATTTTGAAAAAACCTGTGGGAAAAGTATTGATATTACACAAAAAGAGATGATGTATGCTGGTTGTTGGAAGCTGTTTACCAGGGCGGAGGAACCAGGGTCTTGCTCTGTACCTGTTTTACTGAGCTTCCTTCAGAAACAATTGGACTCAGGTCGCTCTGCCTCAACCTTGAAGGTGTATGCCTCAGCCATATCGTCTAACCATTTACTGCATCCCCCCGGGCTAGTATTGGAGGCTTTGACAAAATCTTATTTTGAGCATACGGAGGAGGCGGACATAAAATGGTTCTCGGAAATTGCTTTCCTCTTGGCTATTTCATCAGCAAAACGTGTAAATTAACTCCACGTGCTCTCTATGAGCCCTATCTGCATACGCTGGAAGACAGGCGACCTTGGCGTGACTTGATGGCCCAACCAGCCTTTTTGCCTAAGGTTTTATCACTCCTTGACATCAATCAAGCCATCAAACTGGCAGCCTTACTGCCCCCTCCTTTCCAGAATGTGGTGGAGCGAACAAATCTTCTGCCATTTTTCCAGTGGCACTAGTGCATTAATCAGAGATTAGTAGTGCTATTCCTCGTGACCTTGTTGGTACTGTATGATTCATCCAAAGATTAAACCGCAGTGACAGTGTGAAGTAACTATGGGTCAACAAAGACCGTCAGTACTTTCCTGTCACTCGGAATCTTTAGGGCAAGAAGCAGTGTTGCCAACTCCTCAGTAAGGAAAGTAGCTATTGGCTGTCCTAAAAGTCGCTAAATGACATCATCACCTAATTTGCATAACTGTGCATGTAATTGTGATGGATGCTGTAGGAGAGAGGAATAACGTCGTGGGAGAGACAAAAGGTGAGTAAAAAACACCCTAAATATGTTTAGAACTACAAATGAACTTTCTTCTGTCGATTGTTTTTTTTTATGTCACAATTCCAACCCTCCTCCTTTATCCGGGCTTGGGACCGGCAAGCGTGACCCAAAAGAGACACTCTGGAGGAGTTACATAGTTTTAAAATATATTTTATTTTTCTTAATTTGGTTTGGTTTTCAACCTTCAACCATTTAGGAGCCTACAACAAGTCACAGTAAAACATGAACATTTTTAACCATAACATAAAAATAAAAAAATTGTATACAATCTAAATGGACCAAAAAGAGAAAATAGAAAACTGTCAATGGCAATGTGAGAAAATTATGGTAACTAGTCTGGCCCTAATTCAGGTTAATAGTTTTTTTTCTTCCAGATCCCCCTCCACACACGCACAGGCTGTGCTGGCTCACAGAAAGAGTGGGTGTTCGTCATTTTGTTAAAGGCTCTCTATGGCAGGTTCAGCAACTGGGGGAGCTGACTTAAATGAGTAAGCAGCTGATGTGCCAAAAAGCTGCAAAACATTATCAGGCAGCTGGTGCTCATAGCAAGCCTCACCAGACAGCTTCAGTCCATATCGAATGTACAGGATGGAGTTAAGGGTCTGCAAGGACATCCAATTTCTACCACACTCATTTGGCTGAATACTCTCTCGACTTCAGCATTCGAGTGTGGCAAGGACAACACAGACACAGCAGCCATGGCAAGTTCTTGAAACGGGTTGATATCAGCTGCATCTCTGAACTTCAAAATCTCACTCCAGAAGCCCAGTGTGTTTTTTGTCTCATTTCATTTGCTAAGATGGATGGCACGCCATTGCTGGACAATCTTGTCTATCTCTGCAGGGGAGTAGCCAAGGAGCTTGGCTCTTTTTCTCTATTCCTCCAGGGCTCTTATTGTGCTTTAGAGTTTCCTCCACATTGAAAACTGACATGTACTGCAATGCTTCGATGTTGTCTGGCAGTCTCACTCTCAACTCATTAGTGAGGGAGATGGTGAAGGCAACACACCGCTTCGATGTTGTCCGGCAGTCTCACTCTCAACTCATTAGTGAGGGAGATGGTGAAGGCTACACACCGCTTCGATGTTGTCTGGCAGTCTCACTCAACTCATTAGTGAGGGAGATGGTGAAGGCTACACACCGCTTCGATGTTGTCTGGCAGTCTCACTCTCAACTCATTAGTGAGGGAGATGGTGAAGGCTACACACCGTTTCGATGTTGTCTGGCAGTCTCACTCTCAACTCATTAGTGAGGGAGATGGTGAAGGCTACACACCGCTTCGATGTTGTCTGGCAGTCTCACCCTCAACTCATTAGTGAGGGAAATGGTGAAGGCTACACACCGCTTCGATGTTGTCTGGCAGTCTCACCCTCAACTCATTAGTGAGGGAGATGGTGACGGCTACACACCGCTTCGATGTTGTCTGGCAGTCTCACCCTCAACTCATTAGTGAGGGAGATGGTGACGGCTACACACCGCTTCGATGTTGTCTGGCAGTCTCACCCTCAACTCATTAGTGAGGGAGATGGTGAAGGCAACACACCGCTTTCGGACATTGTTTTCATCCTCAGGCGCAAGGTGGAGCTCAGCTGCCTTTGACTCAAAGAGGTAACCAAGGTACGGCTTGGGACTGATGTATCCATCTATTGGCCCTTTGAGTACATCAATATTTGCCAGTGGATTCAGCACCCTGCTGCTGCTCACAGACTTGATCAGACTAACCAAGCTGTCAAGTAGCTTAAGAGGATCTACTTGCTCTCCCTCAAAAGCCTTGATGGCCAACTGCCAACCTCACCCAGCACTGACTTCAGAAAAATGCAGCCTAAGCTCCTCCCACTGGTCCAAAATGCGTAAAACCACAGGTTCAATGGAGAGCCAACGTGTGGCACACACCTTGGTATTCTGTAAAGGTTTCTTCCCACAGTTGATGGTCTCATATATGGCCTTGTAGGCCTCCCTGCGCTTTGGAGACACTGAAAACCAGTTTTAGTCTCTCGTACCAAGTACTCCTCACTACGGGGGTGGTGTCATTGGAAGCATGACTTACAGCAAGCGGCAGAGAGTGGCACACAGCGAATAAGAACCAGATATTTGAGGCCATACTCCTCCTTCAGCACTTTATGGACCCGATTGTTAATCCCGTCATAACAGAGGCATTGTCAGTCCATCTCCCCAGGAGTTTCTCTTTTTTAAGACAACACTTCGAGGAAAGCCACAACAGCACGGGCTATAGATTTGACATCTTCTCCCTCCAACTCAACAAGCCCCAGAAATGTTGATACAATTGTCTGCTTGGTGTCACTAAAGTACCTTATCACAACCCCCAGGTACTTAGAAACACTTACATCCGTGGACCCATCGAGGAGGAGGCTGAAACGCTGGTCACCCACATCTGCGACCAACTTTTTCAGAAAGTATGGTGCTAGAACACCATTAATCATTTCTGTTTTGAAGTGGGTAGCAGCAGTGGAGTCTGAGAAAGCAGCTCTACATGCTTCTCCAATGTGATCACATGCCAGCATGGAAGTGTTCAGCAATAGCTAATGCCATGGTGGCCTCAGCCTTTTTTGCAGAGTCAATGTTTTTAACCATAAATGGCAGCTTGTTTTGAGTGGAACTGTTATAAGGCTTTGCCTTTTGAGTATGTTTTTGAGTTGTCATGTTTTTTTACATCACTAAGTTTGGCGTAGAAATCCGCCTTACAATACAGGCAGTATGCCCATGTATCATCTGCAAAAAACATCTTCAACCAGACTTTGAATTCAGGGTTTGATTCCTACTCCTTTCTGTATTTTTGAGTGTACAGTTTAGACTGAGACATGATGAGCTAGCCAGCTAGATGTTTTGCTTATGTCACAGAGAGGCACACACACAGTGGACAAGGTGAGTAAGTGACTGAGGCTGTGTGAGTCAAATGCAGTGATTTATTTTAGACAAAGAACATTTTACATTTACATCCCTGAATGTAAGCCAGGGCGGGATCAACCAGCGGCGGCTTCCCGCATGCGCGATTCATTTGTGGTCTGGACGTGGGGTGCTGAACATCTCCTGCTCTGACTGCAGCTGGGAGAGACTGCTGCGCGAGGACTGAGTGCTTTTGGGACAGGGGTGGGGCCCACGGCAGCACCCGCTGCTCGTTGAGAAGAGTAAGAACGGTATGTGCTTTCACGTCAGAGTCTCAAAGTCTCCAATAACACCAGAGAAGGTCGCTAGATTTGACGCTAGTCAACTTTTTTTTGAAAATGTGTCGCTAGAATAGTTGCTAAATATAGTGACTAAGTTGGCAATACTGGCAAGAAGGTTCTCTGAGACCGTGTGTGTTCCGACTTACGGTTTTATATGAACCGCGGGCACATCCTCGCATGCTGTCACGTCACCAGCGTTCCTTTGTTGTTATTATTACTCGAACTGCGTGGATCGAGGGATATAATCCGCACTTTCAACCGTACTGACGGTCTTCCAGGAATTTGTAGAACCATAGTTGCAGTGCATTCGGAAAGTATTCAGACCCCTTGACTTTTTCCACGTTTTGTTACATTACAGCCTTATTCTAAAATTAATTAAATTATTTTGTTCCCTTATCTACACACAATACCCCACAATGACAAAGAGAAAACAGGTTTTTAGACATTTATGCTGATTTATTAAACTAAAAACAGAAATAACTTATTTACCTAAGTATTCAGACCATTTGCTGTGAGACTCGAAATTGAGCTCAGGTGCATCCTGCTTCCATTGATCATCCTTGACATGTTTAAAAAACTTGATTGGAGTCCACCTGTGGTAAATTCAATTTATTGGACATGATTTTGAAAGGCACACAAAATAACTTGGCACAGTTTGAAAGTACATGTCAGAGCAACAACCAAGCCATGAGATCGAAGGAATTGTCCGTAGAGCTCCGAGATAGGATTGTGTCGAGGCACAGATCTGGGGAAGGGTACCAAGAAATTTCTGCAGCATTGAAGGTCCTCAATAATACAGTGGCCTCCATTCTTAAATGGAAGATTTGAACCACCAAGATTCTTCCTAGAGCTGGCCACCCGGCCAAACTGAGCAATCGGGGGAGAAGGGCCTTGGTCACTCAGACAGAGCTCCAGAGTTCCTCTGTGGAGATGGGAGAACCTTCCAGAAGGACAACCATCTCTGCAGCACTCCATCAATCAGGCCTTTAGGGTAGAGTGTCCAGAGAGAAGGCTCAGTAAAAGGCACATGACAGCCCGCTTGAAGTTTGCCAAAAGGCACCTAAAGGACTCTCAGACCATGCTGTGGGGGTGTTTTTCAGCGGCAGGGACTGGGAGACTAGTCAGGATCGAGGGAAAGAAGAACGGAACAAAGCACAGAGATGCCTGATGAAAACCTGCTCCAGAGCACTCAGGATCTCAGACTGGGCCGAAGGTTCACCTTCCAACAGGACAATGACCCTGAGCACACAGCCAAGACCACACAGGAGGGGCTTCAGGACAACTCTGAATGTCCTTGAGTGGCCCAGCCGGAGCACGGACTTGAGTCCAACTAACATTTCTGGGGAGACCTGAAAATAGCTGTGCAACCTAACAGAACTTGAGTGGCTCTGCAGAGAAGAATGGGAGAAACTCTGCAAATACAGGTTTGCCAAGCTTGTAGCGTCATACCCAAGACGACTCGAGGCTGTAATTGCAACTAAATATTCTTCAACAAAGTACTGAGTAAAGGGTCTGAATACTTACATTTGAAGTCAGAAGTTTACATACACCTTAGCCAAATTCATTTAAACTGTTTTTCACAATTCCTGACATTTAATCCTAGTAAAATTCCCTTAGGTCAGTTAGGATCACCACTTTATTTTAAGAATGTAAAATGTCAGAATAATAGTAGAGTGATTAATTTCAGCATTTATTTCTTTCCTCACATTCTCAGTGGGTCAGAAGTTTACATACACTCAATTAGTATTTGGTAGCATTGCCTTTAAATTGTTTAACTTGGGTCAAATGTTTTGGGTAGCCTTCCACAAGCTTAAGCAATAAGTTGGGTGAATTTTGGCCCATTCCTCCTGACAGAGCTGGTGTAACTGACTCAGGTTTGTAGGCCTCCTTGCTCGCACACGCTTTTTCAGTTCTGCCCACAAATTTTCTATAGGATTGAGGCTTTGTGATGGCCACTCCAATACCTTGACTTTGTTGTCCTTAAGCCATTTGGCCACAACTTTGGAAGTATGCTTGGGGTCATTGTCCATTTGGAAGACCCATTTGCGACCAAGCTTTAACTTCCTGACTGATGTCTTGAGATGTGCACCAGTCCATCCTGCAGCAATGCACTCGCTGTACATGATGCTGCCACCCCCGTGCTTCACGGTTGGGATGGTGTTCTTCGGCTTGCAAGAATCCCCCTTTTCCTCCAAACATAATGATGGTCATTATGGCCAAACAGTTCTATTTTTGTTTAATCAGACCAAAGGACATTTCTCCAAAAATGATCTTTGTCCCCATGTGCAGTTGCAAACCGTAGTCTGGCTTTTTTTATGGTGGTTTTGGAGCAGTGGCTTCTTCCTTGCAGAGCGGCCTTTCAGGTCATTTCGATATAACACTCGTTTTACTGTGGATATAGATGCTTTTGTACCGGTTTCCTCCAGCATCTTCACAAGGTCCTTTGCTGTTGTTCTGGGATTGATTTACACTTTTCGCGCCAAAGTACATTCAACTCTAGGAGACAGGATGCGTCTCCTTTTTGAGCGGTATGATGGCTGCGTGGTCCCATGGAGATTATACTTGTTCATCTATACAAACAATAGTACACATGGTACCTTCAGGCTTTAGAAATTGCTTCCAAGGATGAACCAGACTTGTAGAGGTCTACCATTTTTTTTCTGAGGTCTTGGCTGATTTCTTTTGATTTTCCGATGATGTCATCACAGAGGCACTGAGTTTGTAGGTAGGCCTTGAAATATAGTGCCTTGCGAAAGTATTCGGCCCCCTTGAACTTTGCGACCTTTTGCCACATTTCAGGCTTCAAACAAAGATATAAAACAATTTTTTTGTGAAGAATCAACAACAAGTGGGACACAATCATGAAGTGGAACGACATTTATTGGATATTTCAAACTTTTTTAACAAATCAAAAACTGAAAAATTGGGCGTGCAAAATTATTCAGCCCCCTTAAGTTAATACTTTGTAGCGCCACCTTTTGCTGCGATTACAGCTGTAAGTCGCTTGGGGTATGTCTCTATCAGTTTTGCACATTGAGAGACTAAAATGTTTTCCCATTCCTCCTTGCAAAACAGCTCGAGCTCAGTGAGGTTGGATGGAGAGCATTTGTGAACAGCAGTTTTCAGTTCTTTCCACAGATTCTCAATTGGATTCAGGTCTGGACTTTGACTTGGCCATTCTAACACCTGGATATGTTTATTTTTGAACCATTCCATTGTAGATTTTGCTTTATGTTTTGGATCATTGTCTTGTTGGAAGACAAATCTCCGTCCCGAATGGTCCTGTATTTGGCTCCATCCATCTTGCCATCAATTTTAACCATCTTCCCTGTCCCTGCTGAAGAAAAGCAGGCCCAAACCATGATGCTGCCACCACCATGTTTGACAGTGGGGAGGGTGTGTTCAGCTGTGTTGCTTTTACGCCAAACATAACGTTTTGCATTGTTGCCAAAAAGTTCAATTTTGGTTTCATCTGACCAGAGCACCTTCTTCCACATGTTTGGTGTGTCTCCCAGGTGGCTTGTGGCAAACTTTAAACAACACTTTTTATGGATATCTTTAAGAAATGGCTTTCTTCTTGCCACTCTTCCATAAAGGCCAGATTTGTGCAATATACGACTGATTGTTGTCCTATGGACAGAGTCTCCCACCTCAGCTGTAGATCTCTGCAGTTCATCCAGAGTGATCATGGGCCTCTTGGCTGCATCTCTGATCAGTCTTCTCCTTGTATGAGCTGAAAGTTTAGAGGGACGGCCAGGTCTTGGTAGATTTGCAGTGGTCTGATACTCCTTCCATTTCAATATTATCGCTTGCACAGTGCTCCTTGGGATGTTTAAAGCTTGGGAAATCTTTTTGTATCCAAATCCGGCTTTAAACTTCTTCACAGCAGTATCTCGGACCTGCCTGGTGTGTTCCTTGTTCTTCATGATGCTCTCTGCGCTTTTAACGGACCTCTGAGACTATCACAGTGCAGGTGCATTTATACGGAGACTTGATTACACACAGGTGGATTGTATTTATCATCATTAGTCATTTAGTTCAACATTGGATCATTCAGAGATCCTCACTGAACTTCTGGAGAGAGTTTGCTGCACTGAAAGTAAAGGGGCTGAATAATTTTGCACGCCCAATTTTTCAGTTTTTGATTTGTTAAAAAAGTTTGAAATATCCAATAAATGTCGTTCCACTTCATGAATGTGTCCCACTTGTTGTTGATTCTTCACAAAAAAATACAGTTTTATATCTTTATGTTTGAAGCCTGAAATGTGGAAAAAGGTCTCAAAGTTCAAGGGGGGCGAATACTTTCGCAATGCACTGTAAGAATGATGGAGGCCACTGTGTTCTTGGGGACCTTCAATCTTGCAGAAATGTGTTGGTAACCTTCCCCAGACCTGTGCCACGACACAATCTGGTCTCGGAGCTCTACGTTCCTTCAACCTCATGGCTTGGTTTTTGCTCTGACATGCACTGTCAACTGTGGGACCTTATATAGACGGGTGTGTGCCTTTCCAAATCATATCCAATGTATTGAATTTACCACAGGTGGACTCCAATCACATTGTAGAAACATATCAAGGATGATCAATGGGAACAGTATGCACTTGAGCTCAATTTCAAGTCTCATAGCAAAGGGTTTGAATACTTATGTAAATAAGGTATCTGTTTTTTGTTTTTAATAAATCTTTGTCATTACGGGGTATTGTGTGTAGATTGATGAGAAAAAATTATAATTATCTATTTTAGAATAAGACTAACGTAACAAAATGTGGAAGAGGGGCTGAATACTTTCGCAAGGCACTGTACATCCACAGGTACACCTCCAATTTATCAAATGATGTCAGTTAGCCTATCAGAAGCTTCTAACGCCGTGACATACTTTTCTGGAACTTCTTGAAGCTGTTTAAAGTAGAGGTCGACCGATTTTATGATTTTTCAACACCAATACCAATTATTGGAGGACCAAAAAAAGCTGATACCGATGTATTTATTTAGAAATGTATTTGTTTGTAATAATGACAATTACAACAATACTGAATGAACACTTATTTTAACTTAATATAATACATCAATAAAATCAATTTAGCCTCAAATAATGAAACATGTTCAATTTGGTTTAAATAATGCAATAACAAAGTGTTGGAGAAGAAAGTAAAAGTGCAATATGTGCCATGTAAAAAAAAGCTAACGTTTAGTTCCTTGTTCAGAACATGAGAACATATGAAAGCTGGTGGTTCCTTTTAACATGAGTCTTCAATATTCCCAGGTAAGAAGTTTTAGGTTGAGGTTATTATAGGAATTATAGGACTATTTTTCTCTATACCATTTGTATTTCATTAACATTTGACTATTGGATGTTCTTATAGGCACTTTAGTATTTCCAGTGTAACAGTATAGCTTCCGTCCCTCTCCTCGCCCCGAACCAGGAACACATCGACAACAGCCACCCTCGAAGCAGCATTACCCATGCAGAGCAAGGGGAACAACTACTCCAAGTCTTGGAGCGGGTGACATTTGAAACGCTATTAGCGCGCACCCCGCTAACTAGCTAGCCATTTCACGTCGGTTACACCAGCCTAATCTTGGGAGTTGATAGGCTTGAAGTCATAAACAGAGCAATGCTTAAAGCATTGCGAAGAGCTGCTGGCAAACACACAAGTGCTGTTTGAATGAATGCTTACGAGATTGCTGCTGCCTACCATCCCTCAGTAAAACTGCTCTATCAAATCATAGACTTAATTATAACATAACACATAAATACGAGCCTTAGGTCATTAATATGGTGAACCGTCCCGTATTTTATCTAACGGGTGGCATCCATAAGTCTAAATATTGCTGTTACATTGCACAACCTTCAATGTTATGTCATAATTACGTAAAATTCTGGCAAATTAGTTTGCAATGAGCCAGGCAGCCCAGACTGTTGCACATACCCTGACTCTGCGTGCAATGAATGTAAGAGAAGTGACAATTTCCCTAGTTTGATATTGCCTGCTAACATGAATTTCTTTTAACTAAATATGCAGGTTTAAAAATATATACTTCTGTGTATTGATTTTAAGAAAAGGCATTGATGTTTATGGTTAGGTACATTCGTGCAACAATTATGCTTTTTCGCAAATGCACTTTTGTTAAATCATCCCCCGTTTGGGGAAGTTGGCTGTCTTTGTTAGGAAGAAATAGTCTTCACAGTTCGCAACGAGCCAGGTGGCCCAAACTGCTGCATTTACCCTGACTCTGTTGCACAGAATGCAAGAGAAGTGACACAATTTCCCTAGTTAAAAGAACCTTTTGCGACTAGCAATCCCGGATCCGGGAGTGTAATCATAGCCTCAAACGAATTAGCATAACGCAGCGGACATAAATACAAGTAGAAACTTTTCCTATTCATGAAGATCGCAAATGAAATATATTGAAACACAAGCTTAGCCTTTTGTTAATCACACTGTCATCTCAGATTTTCAAAATATGTGTTACAGCCAACGCTAGACACGCATTTGTGTAAGTTTAGCATGGCATAATGCTATGCTAGGCTCTGCTGGCAGCAGGCAACATTTTCACGAAAATAAGAAAAGCAATCAAATTAAATAATTTACCTTTGAAGAACTTCAGATGTTTTCACTCAGGAGACTCCCAGTTAGATAGCAAATGTTCCTTTTTTCCAAAAATATTATTTTTGTAGGCGAAATAGCTCCCGTTTGTTCATCATGCTTGGCTGAGAAATCGACCAGAAAATGCTACTACTACAACGCCAAACTTTTTTCAAAATTAGCTCCATAATATCGACAAACACGGCAAACGCTGTTTAGGATCAATCCTCGAGGTGTTTTTAACATATATATTCGATAATATATCCGTCGAGGCAATTGGTTTCTCATAAGAAGCGATTGGAAAAATGGCTACCTCAGTATTTTACGCAAGATTTTCTGCGGGAGACACCATGTGACCACTTGCTAAATATGGTCCTTTACGGCTATTCTTCAACGGAAATGCGTACAAAGACGTCACAATGCTGTAGACACCTTGGGGAATACGTAGAAAACGTAAGCTCATTCGTAGCTCATTCACAGCCATTTAAGGAGTCATTGGCATGAGGCGGTTTAAAAAAAATGCGGCACTTCCTGATTGGATTTTTATCTGGGTTTCGCCTGTAACATCAGGTCTGTTGCACTCACAGACAATATCTTTGCAGTTTTGGAAACGTCAGAGTGTTTTCTATCCAAAGATGTAAATTATATGCATAGTCAAGCATCTTTTCATGACAAAATATCTTGTTTAAAACGGGAACGTTTTTCATCCAAAAATGTAAATATCGCCCCCTAATCGCAAAAAGTTAAAATGTATCATTGAATCATAGCCTACTTTGCCAAACGGTTAATTAACAAGCGCAGTCACGACAAAAGCACCAATGTGTACCTAACCATAAACGTCAATGCCTTTCTTAAAATCAATACACAAGTATATATTTTTAAACCTGCATATTTAGTTAATATTGCCTGCTAACAAAGGTTAACCGGCACTGCATCGATTATATGCAACGCAGGACAAGCTAGATAAACTAGTAATATCATCAACCGTGTGTAGTTAACTAGTGATTATGTTAAGATTAATTGTTTTTTATAAGATACGTTTAATGCTAGCTAGCACCTTACCTTGGCTCCTTGCTGCACTCGCATAACAGGCAGTCATCCTGCCACGCAGTCTCCTGGTGAAGTGCAATGTGATCAGTGTCAAAATGCCGATTACCGATTGTTATGAAAACTTGAAAATCGGCCCTAATTAAAAATCGGCCATTACGATTAATCCGTCGACCTCTAGTTTAACGGCACAGTCAACTTAGTGTATGTAAACTTCTGACCCACTGGAATTGTGGTACAGTGAAATAATGTCTGTAAACAATTGTTGGAAAAATTACTTGTGTCATGCACAAAGTAGATGTCCTAACTGACTTGCCAAAACTATAGTTTGTTAACAAGAAATTTGTGGAGTGGTTGAAAAACGAGTTTTAATAACTACAATCTAAGTGTAAGTAAACTTCCGACTTCAACTGTACGTAAATGTGATATTTCAGTTTAAGGAATTTGCTCAAATTTCTAAAAATATGTTTTTGCTTTGTCATAATTGGCTATTGTGTGTAGATTGATGAGGGGATTTAAAAAAAATCATTTTTAGAATAAGGCTGTAACGTAACAAAATGTGGAAAAAGTCAAAGGATCTGAATACCTTCCCCATTCTTTACTTTCCTTTCTACGCATGAGCTTATGCTGTGTTCAAAACTGGGAACTCGGAACTGAGAACTTGGAAATCTCTGACTTCAGACTTCAGTGCGCTCAAAACAACTGGGAACTCTGAAAAAAAATTCGCTCAAACTAGGAAAATGTATTTTAACGGTCATCCAACTCTAACTTTGGAACTCGGGCCGCTTTCTAAAGCTCCGACTATCCGACTTGAACACTAACGTCATGATTTGACCTCGCATTCTTTTCAGTTCCCAGTTGTTTTGAACGCGGCATTAGCTAGCCAACCTCACCATGCCATTGGCTACAAGTGTGATCGGGGATTTCTATTGGAGAAGCAGTTTCTGCCTCTATCTACTGTACATACTGTACTGTCCTTCCAGAAAGTAAACAGCAGAGTGGGTAAATTTCCACAACAACTAAGAACGTTGATGTGCGAAACTCAACTTCTCTGCTGTTTCAGTTCCGTGGCTACCACGCTCTAACAGCGTGAAGCAAAAACGTGCACATGCGCAGATACTGTGTGTGACTGTGTGAAAAAGAAGTCTTCATCTTACTCATCTGCAGTGCTGTTTGTGGTAACAAAATTTTGCTGAGTCCACCTTTAACCTCTCTGGGATATGTGGGACGGTAGCGTCCCACCTCACCAACAGCCAGTGAAATTGCATGGCGCCAAATTCAAAACAGAAATCCCATAATTAAAATTCCTCAAACATACAAGTATTTTACACCATTTTAAAGAAACTTCTTGTAAATCCAGCCACAGTGTCCGATTTCAAATAGGCTTTACGGCGAAAGCACACCAAACGATTATGTTAGGTCAGCACCTAGTCACAGAAAACCATACAGACATTTTCCAGCTAAGGAGAGGGCTCACAGAAATAGCAATTAAATTAATCACTAACCTTTGATCTTCATCAGATGGCACTCACAGGACTTCATGTTACACAATAAATGTGTGTTTTGTTCGATTAAGTTAATCTTTGTCCAAAAACCTCATTTGAAATTGTTGTTATGATCAGAAATGCATCGTCTCAAACAAACATCTGGTGAAAGTGCAGAGCCACATTAAATTACAGAAATACTCTTAATAAACATTGATAAAAAGATACAAGTGTTATGCATGGAATTATAGAAACTTCTCCTTAATGCAACCGCTGTGTCAGATTTTAAAAAACGCTTTACGGTGAAAGCACACCTTGCGATTATGTTAGGTCAGCGCCAAGTCACAGAAAAACATACAGCCATTTTCCAAAGAAGGAGAGGTGTCTTAAAAGTCAGAAATAGCGTAATAAATATTCACTTACCTTTGATGATCTTGGTCGGAATGCACTCCCAGGAATCCCAGTTTGACAATAAATGTTTGTTTTGTTCGATAAAGTCCATAATTTATGTCCAAATACCTCCTTTTTGTTTGCGCGTTTAGCCCAGTAATCCAAATGCATAATGCGCGATCACTTGTTCAGACAATGTCAAAAAAGTTATATTACAGTTCGTAGAAACATGTGAAACGATGTATAGAATCAATCTTTAGGATGTTTTTATCATAAATCTTCAATAATGTTCCAACTGGAGAATTCCTTTGTCTTTAGAAATGCAATGGAACGCAGCTACCTCTCACGGGCACACGCGTGATCAGCTCATGGCACTCTGCCAGACCTGTGACTCATTCAGCTCCCATTCCCCCCTCCTTCACAGTAGAAGCATCAAACAAGGTTCTAAAGACTGTTGACATCTAGTGGAAGTCTTAGGAAGTGCAATATGACCCCATAGACACTTTATATTCGTTAGGCAATGACTTGAAAAACTACAAACCTCAGTTTTCCCACTTACTGGTTGTTTTTTTTCTCAGGTTTTTGCCTGCCATATGAGTTCTGTTATACTCACAGACATCATTCAAACAGTTTTAGAAACTTCAGAGTGTTTTCTATCCAAATCTACTAATTATATGCACATTCTAGCTTTTGGGCCTGAGTAGCAGGCAGTTTACTCTGGGCACCTTTTTATCCAAGCTACTCAATACTGCCCCCCAGTCCCAAAGACGTTAACCCAATTGCAGCCAACAGTATTTTCCAGCGACAACACGTTTGTGGCGTCAGTCTTCCGTTTACGCACAGGTGTTCGGAGACGCTGACACGGAACCCAAACCGGCTGCTTACGTGTGCCAACGTGCATAAATGTATTTTATCCCCCCACACCAAACGCGATCACGACACGCAGGTTAAAATATCAAGACAAACTCTGAACCAATTACATTCATTTGGGGACAGGTCGAAAAGCATTAAACATTTATGGAAATTTAGCTAGCTAGCTTGCACTTGCTAGCTAATTTGTCATATTTAGCTAGCTTGCTTTTGCTAGCTATTTTGTCCTGGAATATAAACATTGAGTTGTTATTTTACCTGAAATGCACAAGGTCCTCTACTCCGCCAATTAATCCACACATAAAACGGTCAACCGACTCATTTCTAGTCATCTCTCCTCCTTCCAGGCTTTTTCCTTCTCTTGACTTCATATTGCGATTGGCAACTTTCATAAATTAGGTGCATTACCGCCACTGACCTCGTTCGTATTTCAGTCACCCACATGGGTATAACCAATGAGGAGATGGAACGTGGGTACCTGCTTCTATAAACCAATGAGGAGATGGCAGGACTTGTAGCGCAATCTGCTTCACAAATAGAACTGACTTCTATTTTAGCCCTTGGAAACGCAGACTCTCATTGGCCCACGCAAGCAGTGTGGGTGCAATAATTGAATATTATAGATTTCTACATTTATTTTGCGACGTGAAGGTTGTAGTCAGCCTGTGAGAGATAGCCAGGGATGTAGTGCTGCAGTAGTGGGATGCCCCCTAACTTTTTTCAATTTGAGAATGCACAAAGCTTGTAGAAATATTCCAAATCAATAATATTTATTTACCACAAAAATTCTGTGAAAACAATAGAATGGCAATCTAAATAAACATGTAGGCTATAGCAGCCTATGGGTAGATAAATGGGGGTTTCTTCCCAGTCTTCGGTTTCCCTGGCGGTGGTGCGAATTATTAATAACTGTTGGTGTGTGTGCGCAAAGGCCTGTAGGTCGGAGGCTTGACCACTTTGAGAGATCCAAATCCGACGTAACAAGAACAGCCACAGACAGAAAACTCTACCAGGGTTTGCTAAAACGGCTGTCCTCAAAACCGATTGTATTGGACTTGGGGCTCATGTAGGCCTACAACGCACTTGAACTCATCCTACTGTCTGACTGCTGAGATCCTTTGAAGGAGTAAATTCAGACAGCCAACCTTGCTTTACCCTCATGTTGGTGCTAGCAAGCAGGCTAATTAGTGCTAAGTATCAATATCCAATCCCAGTAGGGTCTGTAAACCAGTGAACTTCAATTGGTCAATAGCAACACGATATCTCAAAGTATTTTTTTAAATAAATTTAAATTAGGGGGTAGATCAGCTTTAATATTGCAGAATGTGACTATTATCCATGTCTGAGGCAAAAAAAGTAACCTTGTCTGAGAGATTTACACGGTTATCAAAACATAACGCCAGGGTAAGCCTACACGAAACACTACCATTTTAAAAAAAGAAAAGTGTTTCTAAAATCCCCTATTGGAAAAATGAATGGTAGAAAAACTATTGGAACCATTTCCCTGTTTGACCACTAGGTTTTATGGGTATTATGACTCATACTGTGGTACTCTATCATCAGTGCTATCTGGAATCCTTGGGACATCTCTAACCTAAGCCCTAAACCTTAACCCCTAACCATAACCCTTACCTAACCATTTTAAATTTCAACTTCAATGGGGTAGTGACATCCCAAGGATAGTGGATAGAACGGACCGATTCTGTCTTCTGTCTTCTGTCTGTTTTCCATAAACAAGCACTAACATGGAAATATGGCTGAAATATGGGAACCCTACAAAGATCTGTAGCTAGTAATTTTACATTTTTAAAAATTAATATTATTTCTCACTGATAAATATGTAAGATACATTCCTTGTGTTTCCAAAACTGTACCGCAAGCGATGCCTGTTAACATTTAGAGCAAGCGTCAGGTCTCTTAATAAAAATCCCCCAGACAAAAGATACTATCATCAATAGGCGCTAAAGGTAGTTAGTGTCTATGAATGATGGGGTAGCAGCCAGCTAGTCACCCTAACAGAATGGTACTGCGTTCCCTTTTCCCATTATATTTGTTATCTTACTAGCTATGTAACTCAAACCCCATGTTACCTGGCTGAGTAGTTAGTTGATTCATATGAGCACAGAGATAAGTCAATGGTAATGGTACTCACTGTCAGTGAGTTGCTAGTCTTCAAAGAATAACCTCCTGCAGCAGTGCTTTGTGAGCCAATTCATCCCACTGTTCTTGCTTTCTCAGACCACCATGGGTTCCGATGACATTGCCCTGGTGGCCGATGCATTGTCCAAGACCCATGTAGGAGATGCAGAAGAAGAGTTGAGCTACGAGGGCCGGGGACTGAAGATGGACAACGCAGAGTCTGGTGAGAGCACTGACTGCAAACACACATTCATCTTTAAATCACTTTCAAACTGTTCAACAATAGGAGACTTCAATATGGCATTGTTCTCTATCAATGCCAACACAGTTAACGACTTTGCTAATAATTTGTCTTGTGTTGGTGAATCTGGTTCTCTCTGCAGTGAAGGAGTTGGTGCAGGAAATAGAGGACTACCGGGGACTACGGGCCCTGTGGTTGGAGGGAAACACAGTGGGAGTGGAGGCAGCGCAGGCTATCGCCAAAGCCTGGGAGAGCAAAGACCAGCTTCAGGTACTAGGAAGAGAGAGCCTTGAGATCAAGTGCCTGTCAGTCTGAGCAAAGAACACTGACTTGCGCTAACTGCTGAAAATAGTGAAGTCACAAATTCACACCACAACATGATCCTTTGGAGGGTATTAGCATTTTACTCTTGCATGTATTTCTTCACATCTAGCTTTCACTGTATATTTTTCAGAGTTGCCATTGGAGTGATATGTTCATGGGTTGCCTGCATCTGAAATCCCAACTGCCCTTGGTGAGTCATCACTAACAACCTCCCCTTGCACGTGATAAACTATCATTGGGCTTATACATATGTTTTAAAGTCGTTAGCTCTTCATGTGTCTCTCTTCATCCTCAGAGATCCCTGGGCAGAGCATTGATGATAGCAGGGACCAACCAGACAGAGAGCTTGACCTGAGTGATAACGCATTTGGACCAAAGGGCATTGAAACTCTACTGAAGAGCTCTCTCTGCGTGTCACTCTCTACAGGAGCTGAGACTCAACTGTGGCATGAGCATCGGAGGGGGCAAGGTGAGAGTTTGGAAACACTAACTGTGAGACTAAGGTATTTCATAAGGACTTAATTAGGCCCATCACTCCATCGGGAGCATAGGCCATTAACAACTTTTCTCCATCGCTTTCTGGTCTTCTGTTAGGATGTACCACAAAGTAACTGTCTTTAGATCCTGGCGACAGCGTTGACTGAGTGTCAGAAACAGTCCAGCGCTCTGGGTGTCCCCCTGAAATTTAAAGTGTTCATCGCAGTCAGAAACCGCTTGGAGAACGAAGGAGCCACAACCCTTGCCCTGGCATTTCAGGTACAGACAAACTGACACAAATTGCCACTTTGTCATTCAATGTAAAACAGACATTTCCCTTAATCACTCACCACGCGTGGTCTAATACCTTTCCCTCTTTCTCCTCAGATCTCTTTTGTGCTCTCTCCCTCCCCCCAATTTCTCTCATACTCTCTCCCAACCCCCCCCCCCCCTCTCTTTATCAGTTAATAGAAACCTAGAGGAGGTGCACATGCCCCAGAATGGGATCAACTATACTGGGATGATCAAATCAAATGTATTTATAAAGCCCTTTGTACATCAGCAGATGTTACAAAGCAAAGTGCTTATACAGAAACAAAGACTAAAATCCAAAACAGCAAGCAATGCAGATGTAGAAGCACAGTGGCTAGGAAAAACTTCCTAGAATGGCAGGAACCTAGGAAGAAACCAGGCTCTGATGGGTGGTCAGTCCTCTTCTGGCTGTGCCAGGTACATGGCCTTAACCCTTTGACACAGTGGTCCCTGCAAATGTGATTAGAACACTTATTTAGAACGTCCAGTTTCGATTGACGCAACAGTCAGCATTTGAGCTGGCCTCTGTGTTTGTGCAAACATTTTCTGTGAAAAAACAGTCTTTGCAACGTTATGTGAGCATTTTATTTTTGGATGCAATGTTCAGACATTCACAGAAGTAGTGACAATATAACACATTCTCATCCAAACCAGAAAATGTAGGCTACATCTATTGAAAAAGAAATACAGAAATATCAAATGTACCAAGGTATTCACACCCGAGTCAATACTTTGTAAGAAGCATCTTTGGCAGCAATTACAGCTGTGAGTCTTATGGGCGAGTTGATGTGCCCTTGAGCAAGGCACTTAACCTTAATTGCTCTGGATAAGAGCATCTGCTAAATGACTAAAATGTTAAAAGATTCAACCAAAGGCCTGGGGGGTTTTCCAATGCCTTGCAAAAAAGTGCAACTATGTGTAAAAATAAAATAAAAGACACTGAATATCCCTTTCAGCATGGTAAAGTTATTAATTACACTTTGGACAGTGTGTCAATACACCCAGTCACGACAAAGATACAGGCGTCCTTCCTAACTCAGTTGCCGGTGAGGAAGGAAACTGCTCAGGGATTTCACCATGAGGCCAATGGTGACTTTAAACCAGTTACAATGGCTGTGATAGGACAAAACTGAGGATGGATCAACAACATTGTAGTTACTCCACAATGCTAACCGAATTGACAAAGTAAAAAATACAAATAATCCAAAACATGCATCCTGGTTGCCATAAGGCACTAAAGTAAAACTGCAAAAAATGTGGCAAAGAAATGAACTTTAGTGCACATCCTGAATAGGAAGCACTATGTTTGGTGCAAATTCAACACAACACATCACGGAGTACCACTCTTCATATTTTCAAGAATGGTGGTGGGTGCATCATGTTATGGGTATGCTTGTGATTCGCAAGGAATAAGGAATCAATCTACACTCCCTACATACCTGTGTGTTTTAGATGCATGAAGCTCCCCCAATGAAGAAGACTATTTATTTAGACAGGATTTCCTCCTCTGAATTAAATATTTTTACTGGTTCTTGCTACTACTATTTTTATACAAAGGGACATTTTCATTAAGTATTTAAAGGCATAAAGGGACAAAGTTATTTGAACACGAAGAAATACTGAAGTAAATTTGATGAATGCACAAACAAGGATGGTGGTCAGAATTAGTAAGAAGTTATAGATGTACCCTACATAGACGTTTTTACTGAGAACCTAGTTGGCCACATTTGTACTGCTGAAACATAATATTATCAGACCATAATATTCCCCTGAGTTCAACCAGGTCGGAACCATTACTATGCATCAGATTCGAGGTTGCGGTAGAATGAAACGTCAACTTTGTCAGGAATGAGAGCTTTCGATATGTACAATATACATCATGGAAAAATACTGCCCAACTTTTTTCTAACTTCTGGGAAGATGGGACAGCAGGGCTTAGACTGGATTTTTTTGTTTGTTGATAGGTCTAGAAAAATGTGGATAGGCATTTTTTCTACTTGTTTATTACATTTATTTTGCGATGTGCACCGTATAATATTTCGTAATACAATTGTTTTATACTAGTGCATAGTACATAGAGCAACCTCGTCACATATACAAATAATGACCTATCCCAGCATATTAAAATATGACTTTAGACCAGTTGCCAACAACATAAAACCCATCTTTAGGCGCACTTTAATCTCGATGGGCAAACAAGCCTATATTTGATGTTACCATTTATACCACGGCGGGAAGTAGTACTATACATTGTACCTTAACTTAAATAGACGTATCATAAGGCATGACCTACATCACAAGGCGCAGACGGCGAGGCTTTGAGTTGAATATGGTGATGATTTCATCATAAGCCAATGTATCTGTCAGTTGACGCTCAAAAGACAGCAAACTGAAGTGCTTCAGTCGGGCGCTTGTCATTGATGTGCGAAGACAATATTTTATCCTAGTTCTTGTTGAGAAGTCTCTCCACACTGCATGATGTCATTGGAAGTGTGACAATGATCCTTATCAGATAGTTTATATTAGGGAAAATATCATCAGGGCAGCTTTGCCTCAGGTCACTGTCACTCTTGATGCAGGACGTTTTCCCTAATGAAGTTGTGACTACACTGTCTGCCACTTTTACAGGCAGTTTTCACTGCCGTGATGCGCTCACATCCCAATTACTAATATCATGCTTAAGCATAATCTCTTCATTTAGCTTGAGAACTTTATCAAAGTCTCCCCATGAGTTCTCTGAACGTAGAAAAGTTTATTTTGAGGATTTCAATTAAACTAACACAGTCCCGTCACAGATAATGTAGAGCTTTGTAAATCCTTCGTAGCAAAATCACTAGTGTCAAACAATTTACTAAACGTGACTAACAGGAATAAAAACGTATTGTTCTGGATTTGTTGGACGAGGGCATCGGCTTCTAATTTGGTTTGTCCACAAGCCTCTGTAAAATCTGCAAGAACCTCTAAAATTAGCACTAGCAGTAACAGCACTTTACTCACTGACCCTGATTTTGAACTCCAAAGTAGATCCACGGATGTTTCTCGATACATGGTCAACCGGGACGCGACTCTGTACTTCTATGAATCGAGCATGTCTGTGGCATCCACTCATAAATGTGTGTAGCTGGTTTACGGTGTCCCAAAAAAATACTGACATTTCCCAATACTTTTGCCACGGTGCACAGAACCAAATTTAAACGGTGGGTGCTGCAATGCACATATACCGCTTGCTTCAATGTTTTCTTTAGTAGGACATGTACCCCTCTGTTCCGACATGACTGAAGCGCCATCGAAACAAAAATCCACACAGTGTGATCCAACGCCAAAGGTTGCAACACAAACTATTTTCTGAGAAATTCCTTGTGCAGACAAATCAGTTTCCACAAACCCAATAGCTCGTTCTTTAATCATTCCAGCATGAATGTATCGGATGCACACAGCATTAAGTTCTCGTTTAGATTGATCTTTATATTCATCTGCTAGTATGGCAACATACGTGGAAAGCGCAGAATGAACTTCCATCTTGTATCCTGCACAGTAACAATGATGCTGCACAATCCAGCAACTCGTTCTGAATTTCGGGGCTCATAAGCGTGGCATTGCGAAGTAACTCATTAAGCCTGTTTTGTATTTCTGAGTCATAATTTGAGATTAAATTTAAGATTTCTAAAAAGTTAACTTTGTTGATTGCCTCTTCGGTTTCTCTATGCCCTGAGTGGAATATCCTGTTTTGCACCCATTAGAACAATATATTTGACCACTTTACAAAGATAAAAACACTAATATGATAACTTATAGACATGCCCATGATTGAATGATGATCAGTTTCCATACTGATCAACTCTAAATGAACAGAACGTTATGCCAACATTCCTGGACTTGCAGGAGTCACTGATCTATAACAAGTATTCACACAAATGGTTTTGAAAAAAATCCATGTTTGCATCACCATGTTTAACACAGTCCCTCGACTTCTAGGCCCATGGGTCGCCTTGTAAGATTCCCTGATCCACCTCTACGCAGACGACACCATTCTGTATACTTCTGGCCCTTCCTTGGACACTGTGCTATCTAACCTCCAAACGAGCTTCAATGCCATACAACACTCCTTCCGTGGCCTCCAACTGCTCTTAAACGCTAGTAAAACCAAATGCATCCTTTTCAACCGTTCGCTGCCTGCACCCGCACGCCCGACTAGCATCACCACCCTGGATGCTTCCAACCTAAAATATGTGGACATCTATAAGTACCTAGGTGTCTGGCTAGACTGTAAACTCTCCTTCCAGACTCATATCAAACATCTCCAATCCAAAATCAAATCTAGAATCGGCTTTCTATTTCTCAACAAAGCCTCCTTCACTCACGCCGCCAAACTTACCCTAGTAAAACTGACTATCCTACCGATCCTCGACTTCAGCGATGTCATCTACAAAATAGCTTCCAACACTCTACTCAGCAAATTGGATGCAGTCTATCACAGTGCCATCCGTTTTGTTACTAAAGCACCTTATACCACCCACCACTGCGACCTGTATGCTCTAGTCGGCTGGCCCTCGCTACATATTCGTTGCCAGACCCACTGGCTCCAGGTCATCTACAAGTCCATGCTAGGTAAAGCTCCGCCTTATCTCAGTTCACTAGTCACGATTGCAACACCCACTTGTAGACTTATCTCCCTCACCAACTTTAAACATCTGCAATCTGAGCAGCTAACCGGTCGCTGCAGCTGTACAGTCCATCGGTAAATAGCCCACCCAATTAATCTACCTCATCCTCACTGTTTTATTTACTTTTCTGCTCTTATGCACACCAGTATCTCTACCTGCACATGACCATCTGATCATTTATCACTCCAGTGTTAATCTGCTTAATTGTAATTATTTGCCTACCTCATTCCTTTTGCACACAATGTATATACTATTTTTTTTTTTTATGTGTAAAAAAAAAATATATATATACTGTGTTATTGACTTGTTTATTGTTTACTCCATGTGTAACTGTGTGTTGCTGTCTGTTCACACTGCTATGCTTTATATTGGCCAGGTCGCAGTTGTAAATGAGAACTTGTTCTCAACTAGCCTACCTGGTTAAATAAAGGTGAAATAAAAATACATTTTGCAAGGGCAGTAGCATGTAATTGTCTATTCTCGTGTTTGCAGCAAGCATTTGAGAGTTTCCAGTTAAAAATCCATCTCGTACAAATCTGAATTCAACATTTGCCCCAGGAAAGTGCCTACATAATGTACAATAAATTGCATATTTAGCTTTACTATACTTAATCCACACGAACAGGTCATACCACCTTGAAGAGAAGCAGCGTGATTTGCTATTTATCATACTAGCTTTGGTTGACAGGCTGGTTCATCAACGGCAGACAAATCTGTCGGTGGACCTACTGCAGGTTCACCCCCGCCCGCAGCATCAAGAACGAGAGGAGACCGTGGTGTAGGCAAGCATGCCTGTCTCAATGTGGCATTGGCGGTTGTTTCTATCCTGCCGCCACCTATTAATGTCTCATTCTGGAAGCAATCGGTAGATTGTGCCAGAAAATGTTCCTCCAGACGTCTTTGTTTGAAAAACCTAGCGATCGACATTTGGTTTGCCATTGCTAGAACTACTAAATTACCTTAGCTGGTGAGTCAATTCGAGTAAACTAGCGTAGTAGAGCTTGCTAGTTTATGCGCTACAAAGTTTATCCACGTTATGTTGTTCAGGTAAACCACCGTATGCTTTTTAAAACAATGTAACCAATAGTCGGAAGCCATTGTCTTGATTGTCGCGGACTATTTCTTTGTTACATCATATTAAAATTACACATAGAAAATAAATCCCACATGCATTTCTTTAAAAAAAAAAAAAAAAAAAAAAAATGTATATATAATAATAACTTTTGGGGGGTAGGCCCGAGATCAAACTGGGTAGGCCGGCCTACCCGTAGCTACGCCGCTGTGGGACAGTGTCATATTTTCTGTCAGCAAACACACAGACGTGGGTCATGTTTCGTGGATTAGCCAGATAACGGTAGGAAACCACTACAGGGAACTGTGTTCCAGCATTCCTCCTGGTTTATTTACAGGAGACAATCCGCAGCCATGAGTCCGGCAAAGGTGCCCAGGCGTGAATACACTTTGTGCGCAGCCGGCGTTCCTGCTCAACTGCAGTTTGAACGATTGATCCCCGGGGGGACATTGACACACACAGTCTTTGCCCTAGGAAATTATGCGGTCTCTTATTTCTCCCCATCGCTTACAAATCGCTCTTTCTCTCACTCAAAATTTACGTCTGATCATTGTAGATGGACACATCTTTGGAAAAATGTGTTAAAACATCGTTTTTCAATTGCTAAATAGGAACAAGTAGGCGATTGGTAAACAAAGATTACATAGTTTTGGTTGGATTTATCTGGAAACTTTCCTCGGTTCAGGCAGAGCAAGTAATTTCCCAACCCCATAGACCTATTTCCATAAGCAGTGGTGTATTGTTTTGGTTCAGGTAGACTGCACCTTCAGACTACACGGTGATAACCGTTTCACAAGTGTGATGAAATAGCGTACATACACACTTTTTAAGCGCTCTTTGAAATACCATGGCAGATATGGAACTGTCTTTTCCTTTTTATAAGCCAAGTCATTTATTGAAATGTGGATAAACGCCTACAAGTAGTTATAGTCTACTTCAGCATATAGGTAGGCCTACATAACTCTTGTAGACTATTGAAAACATATGTATTTGTATCGTTACTACGCATGTATTAATGGAATTAACCGAATGCGTAATTGAAGTTGTTGGGATCACATTTAAAAACATGTCTGTGGATAATTTTGACGCAGCGAGGTGTGAAACGGCGACTCACCGAAATGATCATTAAGTCGTGGAATGTAGCCTGGTGAAATCCGACGCATACCAGCAAATATTTGAGAAAGCAAATGGTTCAAATGACTCTTCGAAAAAAAGACGGGATGAGGAAGTGTATTAATTCGATCAAGGGCCAGGACATTTGAGACTCTTAAGACCTGTAGGCTATAGGATAGGCCCCCAACAAGTGGAATGGCTGTAAACTTTGTTTATGTTCTAGTATAATTTTTGCTCAGCCAATTGAATCGCCTTTGATTTTCCAGATGTATTCCATGGTCTGTCACGCGGCCTTATGGACTCTGCTGGTATTGCGCTTGGCCATCTCTGGGTGCACCTTGGCAAGTGCCTAAAAGAGTGTGTGTGAACAAATCTCACTCATTGTTACCTGCATCAACAAAAACCTGACAGTCTCACAATGAGGTAAGCAACTGAATTACATTTCAAGGAGAAACCTGTTTGAATACAAGACGAAAATAAAATATGTATCAAACAAATCTCAATCCTTATCAATCCATTCCCCATCAGATCACAGTGAAGCTGGATCTGATAGGCAACGACATCCAGGAGCTGCCATCAGGTGCATTCAAACACATACCATACCTGATGCACCTGTCCATGCAGCCCAGCAACATCCACACCATAAAGGAAGGGGCGTTCCGTGCTCTGGGCCGCCTCGTCTTCCTCAACCTGGCCAACAACAACATCGAGATCCACTATCAGGTAAAATAGATCGAGACAGTGTTATATGTGACTGTTTCTTTGCTGCGGTTTGACTATGTTGCTGGGAGAAGTTGGTATTGCAAATTAAAAGCTCCACACTCTCTTCCTCTACGTCTGCAGGAGGCGTTCGGCAGCCTCTCCTCGCTGAAGCAGCTACTGATTGACCATAACCCGGCGGAGGAGATCGAGCCAGAGATCTTCTCTCAGCTGGGCTCCCTCAACTTGCTTTCCCTTGCCCACAACCAGCTCACCTACACCCTCAACATGGCTGATGGGGGCCTGCGGGGGACCAGCCCACTTCTCTGGGGAGATCCTGGAGACCATCCACTTCCGGGACTTGCGCTGCCAGAGCCAGGAGGTCATGCTAAAGGCTGAGTTTGAGGAGCAGACAAGGGGGATTCCAACCCCCACCAACAATGTCGTGTCCCGCCAACTGTGCCTGCAAGGTGAGAGATGGAGATGCTGGGAGTTTGATATGGTCTTGCCATCTTTAAAATAGGTTTACCTCACCAAACCCTCTCGCTTCTATGTTATCCTCCTCTCCCACACCTCTACTCCCTCACACATCCCTCATCCACTTTTTCCCCATAGGTTGAGACACCACTCCTCCTCTGAGAACTGCGGCCACACCAAAGTCCCCCACGGCTTCTCCCCCAACACGTGCCTCCTTGACCTGTGAGGCCTCCGGTTCAAGCTGCTACCTGGCCTGCTGGCCCTTCACATGGAGAACAATTCCATCACTAAGCTGTAGCCAGGGATTCTGACTGGGGCTGAGAAGTTGAACGGGCTCTATCCGAGGTGGTGCCCAGTGAGGCGTTCGCAAAGACGGGCAACCTGGGAGCATTACAGCTGTCGGGGAATCCCAGTCGCTGGAGTTGGCCGCATGTTTTCCAGCTATTGGCTAGGGCACTGAAGGATCTGTTTCTGGATGGCATGGGATTGTAGGTGAGGGGATATATTTATATGCCAGTACATCTGTGGTTTTCCTGTCACTCCTCTACTTTCTATTCTCATATCTCCCTTACTTTCCTCTTTTTACCCCCTTGCAATCTCTTATGCTCCTCTTTCTCTTTTCTCCCTTCCTATTCCCCCTCTGTGTTGTGGTTCTCCTGTAGATGTCTAAGGACTCTCTGAGAGCAATTAATACAAGTGACAGGCATTCAATAATAATCTGTATCTTCCAAGTTATCAACTTCATCTTGTATGGACTGTAACTGAAAGGGTATGCGTCTACTCACTCTCCTGCTTCTCAGGCTCAGCCTTAATCTACTGTATTAGAGTTGTGGGGTCTGACTGTTCTGGTGTTCCAGCCTCTGGTTCAGACAGTTTGCTCGGCTGGCTTGGGGGGGGGGGGGGGTTCTTGGAGATAAAGTTTGCCAGTTTCTTCTTAACCACCCCTTTCTCTGGAACGGGAAAAGAAAGGGTTATGACAGAGGAATAAGTATTGAGTTGCATGGTTGAATCTAAAAGCGGGTTATCTGGTTTAGATAGTATCTGTGGTGCGGGATGGTTTTGGGAGAACTTACTATTTTTCCCCATAGGCTTGTGTTTCTTGCGACAGGATCTACGAAAAGGAGAACACAAACAACACATGCCAATCAAACGACACTCAAAGCTTGCATCAATATAACAGCAAATAGTGGGCTCGTGCATGTGCACATGTGCTCGTGTGCGTCTCTCCACACATCCCGCCGAGTCCTCAGTTCTTACCTGGTCCAATGGGTGGCTGGAGCTGGTATCCTGTGACCTCACACCAGCCCACATGGTTGATATCTGGAAAGCCACCCACTGGTCAAAGTCTGGCTCCCAGCCATCAAGGTCAAGGTGCAGCAGCAGCCGGCCCACAGAGCGCCTCACGGTGGCCACGCACACCAGCCGAGGCTCCATCAGGTCCACTGCCTTCAACTTAATGTTCTCAGTGAAGCCGTTACTCAAGCCGTCCTGTAAGACACACACACTCATACACACCATAGATGCAGAATTCCCAAACCTCTCTGAGTAAGAATAGCATCTCATAAGCCCATATACTGTAAGCTGGGCACCTGTGCGCAGCTATGGTTCCCTTCTCCTCCAGGTATTTGGCCCAGTTGAAGGTTTTCCAGTCATAGCCTGGTAGAGAAGATGAATATCCCACTTGTGTAAGGGATATGACATAGCATAGGGAACCACTGACTTCATTCTTATCATAGATTCACCAAGCAGGTGGCGTTTGCCCAGAAAAGTAAACCAGAGCAACAAGAAATAGGAAGAGCGAGAATGTAGGGGAGAGAGTAGGGAGGAGATAATAGGATATTACCAGGGGGTGGTGTGAGCTGTATGTTGTGCTTTTGGCAGTATCCCTTGGGTAGGATCGCATGGAAGATAGTGTGGTAGCAGAACCAGTCAGACCCGTCACCTGTGCCATCCATGTCCACCATGAGGTAGCCATCCAACAGCACCGGAGACAGAAAGAGACCTTTTTCATCAGGTTGAATCACTCGTCTGCTAGCTAGAAGTAGCCATTATAGCAAACTCCTGTTCATCTTCTGTTACCTTGTGTATAGTGGCCACACAGATGTTGCCCAGGTTTAGAGGGTTGATGGCCTCTATTTTTATCCCCACATCAAAGAAGCCTCCATGTACACTGTCCTGGGCTATGGGTGGGGGGGGGGGTCATAGTTAAGCATAGCGGTGCTATAAAAGGTTCACAGTCATGAAACAAGCAGTTGTGGCATGCAGAGACACTGCGCTCTATTTTTTTTTTTTAAAGTGTACCGTTTGGTTTAATCACGTAGCAGGTGGTTTGATGACATGGCCCACTTTGCTGGACCAGACCACTGGGTGCAGTAGGGGACTCCACATATGGCACCAGAAGTCAGAGAGGGGCTCCCCATGGGCCTCCTGCTCCCCGTCATCATAGACAAGTCTGAGGTGGCCCCCGGTTACAGTGTCCACCACCGCCAGTCGCGTCCAGGCTCACCAGAGTCCGGTCCACCACATGCATCCCAGTACGGAACGGACCCTTCATACACTCTGCCAGCTGTGTGTCTGTGAGAAGGAAGGGTCATTAGAGAAAAAGGGGGCAGCGGTAATTTGGTTGGTTCTACCACAGAGAAAAGGCAGTATGTTTGTCACAAGTGTTACTTTCATATACAAATCCATAGGCAGAGTTCTGGCTCCAACCAGCCAGTTCATCGGGTACTCCTTCCAGTCTGGGATGCTCTAGTGCAAAGCTAGAAAGGGGACACAACTGTCATGACGCTAGCCCTTTCAGTGAATTGGCTAGCAGAGATGTGAACAACCCCCCTCTCCTGTTAAGGGGGGAGCAGTTTTACAACAGTCATAAATTCCGTAAAGAGACTCTCCCTGGCCATGCAGTATGGATAGAGAGTTTCACAGTAAGACAAAGGGATCCTCCCACGCAATTCTACTCCATCCCAGAATTGGAGAACTGAACAATATTCCTATTCTGGAGAATATGTAAACTGTCGGTGGAGACGCCAGCTACGACCCGGTACATTTTGTTTCATGTTTGTGACCTCATGACCTCATGAAAGACGATACCCTAAATCTGTTTCTACAGGTGCCTCAGTTATAAGGTTTGCATCTAATTATTGTATATTTTTTCTTTATTTCACTTTTATTTAACCAGGTAAGCTAGTTGAGAACAAGTTCTCATTTGCAACTGCGACCTGGCCAAGATAAAGCATAGCAGTTCGACACATACAACAACACAGAGTTACACATGGAATGAACAAAACATACAGTCAATAATACAGTAGAAAAAAATAAAAAAAGTCTATATACAGTTAGTGCAAATTAGGTAAAATAAGAGAGTTAAGGCAATAAATAGGCCATGGTGGCGAAGTAATTACAATATGGCAATTAAACACTGAAATGGTAGATGTGCAAAAGATGGATGTGCAAGTAGAGATACTGTGGCGCAAAAGGAGCAAAATAAATAAATACATTATGGGGATGAGGTAGATAGCTGTATACAGATGGGCTATGAACAGGTGCAGTGATCTGTGAGCTGCTCTGACAGCTGGTTCTTAAAGCTAGTGAGGGAGATGGGAATCTCCAGCTTCAGTGATTTTTGCAGTTCGTTCAAGTCAGTGGCAGCAGAGAACTGGAAGGAAAGGCGACCAAAGGAGGAATTGGCTTTGGGGGTGACCAGTGAGATATACCTGCTGGAGCGCGTGCTACGAGTGGGTGCTGCTATGGTGACAAGTGAGCTGAGATAAGGCGGGGCTTTACCTAGCAGAGACTTGTAGATAAACCCACTGGCTACAGGTTGGCGACGAGTATGAAGCGAGGGCCAGCCAACGAGAGCGTACAGGTCGCAGTGGTGAGTAGTGTATGGGGCTTTGGTGGCAAAACAGATGGCACTGTGATAGACTGCATCCAATTTGTTGAGTAGAGTGTTGGAGGCTATTTTATAGATTACGTCGCCGAAGTCAAGGATCGGTAGGATGGTCAGTTTTACGAGGGTATGTTTGGTAGCATGAGTGAAGGATGCTTTGTTGCGAAATAGGAAGCCGATTCTAGATTTAATTTTGGATTGGAGATGCTTAATGGGAGTCTGGAGAGTTTACAGTCTAACCAGACACCTAGGTATTTGTAGTTATCCACGTATTCTAAGTCAGAGCCGTCCAGAGTAGTGATGCTGGATGGGCGGGCAATGATCGGTTGAATAGCATGCATTTAGTTTTATTTGCGTTTAAGAGCAGTTGGAGGCCACGGAAGGAGAGTTATGGAATTGTAGCTCATCTGGAGGTTAGTTAACACAGTGTCCAAAAAAGGGCCAGAAGGATACAGAATGGTGTTGTCTGCGTAGAGGTGGATCAGAGAATCACCAGCAGCAAGAGCGACATAATTTATGTATACAGAGAAGAGAGTCGGCCCGAGAATTTAACCCTGTGGCACCCCCATAGAGACTGCCAGAGGTCCGGACAACAGGCCCTCCGATTTGACACACTGAACTCTATCAGAGAAGTAGTTGGTGAACCATGCGAGGCAATCGTTTCAGAAACCAAGGCTGTTGAGTCTGCCAATAAGAATGGGGTGATTGACAGAGTCGAAAGCCTTGGCCAGGTCGATGAATACAGCTGCACAGTAATGCCTCTTATCGATGGATCATGGAGCGTGGCTGAAGTGCACCCATGACCAGCTCGGAAACCAGATTGCATAGCGGAGAAGGTACGATGTGATTCAAAAAGATCAGTAATCTGTTTGTTAACTTGGCTTTCGAAGACGTTAGAGATGCAGGGTAGGATAGATATAGGTCTGTAACAGTTTGGGTCTAGAGTGTCTCCCCCTTTGAAGAGGGGGATGACCGCAGCAGCTTTCCAATCTTAGGGAATCTCAGACGATACGAAAGAGAGGTTATACAGGCTAGTAATAGGGGTTGCAACAATGTCGGCAGAATTTTAGAAAGAGAGGGTCCAGATTGTCTAGCCCGGCTGATTTGTAGGGGTCCAGATTTTGCAGCTCTTTCAGATCAGCTATTTGGATATGGGTGAAGGAGAAATGGTGGGGGCTTGGGCGGGTTGCTGTGGAGGATGCCGGGCAGTTGACCGGGGTAGGGGTAGCTAGGTGGAAAGCATGGCCAGCCGTAGAAAAATGCTTATTGAAATTCTCAATTATAGTGGATTTGTCGGTTGTAACAGTGTTTCCTAGCCTCAGAGCAGTGGGCAGCTGGGAGGAGGTGCTCTTATTCTCCATGGACTTTAGTGTCCCAGAA
Source organism: Oncorhynchus mykiss (assembly GCF_057628025.1). Classification (NCBI taxonomy): domain Eukaryota; kingdom Metazoa; phylum Chordata; class Actinopteri; order Salmoniformes; family Salmonidae; genus Oncorhynchus; species Oncorhynchus mykiss. The sequence goes on from NC_143041.1 coordinate 10,877,314, forward strand.
CTTTTTTGAGTTTGTACTGCAGGATGCAAATTTCTGTTTACAAAAAGCTAGCCATAGCTTTCCTAATTGCCTGTGTATATTGGTTCCTAACTTCCCTGAAAAGTTGCATATCACGGGGGCTATTCGATGCTAATACAGAACGCCACAGGATGTTTTTGTGCTGGTTAAGGGCAGACAGGTCTGGAGTGAACCAAGGGCTATATCTATTCCTGGTTCTACATTTTTTGAATGGGGCATGCCTATTTAAGATGGTGAGGAAGGCACTTTTAAAGAATAACCAGGCATCCTCTACTGTCGGGATGAGGTCAATGTCATTCCAGGATACCCCGGCCAGGTCGATTAGAAAGGCCTGCTCGCAGAAGTGTTTTAGGGAGCGTTTGACAGTGATTAGGGGTGGTCGTTTGCTTGCAGACCCATTACGGATGCAGGCAATGAGGCAGTGATTGCTGAGATCTTGGTTGAAAACAGCAGAGGTGTATTTGGAGGGTGAGTTAGTTGGATGATATCTATGAGGGTGCCCGTGTTTACGGATTTGGGGTTATATCTGGTAGGTTGATTGATAAATTGTGTGAGATTGAGGGCATCAAGCTTAGATTGTAGGATGGCCGGGGTGTTAAGCATGTCCCAGTTTAGGTCACCTAGCAGCACGAGCTCAGAAGATAGATGGGGGGGGGGGGCAATCAAATCACATATGGTGTCCAGGGCACAACAGAGGGTGGTCTATAGCAAGCGGCAACGGTGAGAGACTTGTTTCTGGAAAGGTTCATTTTTAGAAGTAGAAGTAAAATGAAACTATTTGCAAAATGATGTAATGTGAACTTTTAAAATGAGAAAATCTTCCCTGTGAAGTTTAACTAAGTCAGTAGCCACACCCAAGTGAATTGGCATTGGTTGGAAATTATGAACCAACCCCTAATCTACATTTCTATAAAAGCCCCCGTGACCCAAAGTCACCTAAGTTCCAAATAACGGGAGGACTTGTCCTCACGTTTTTAAAAGGGCTAATTCTAATGTCAACCTACAGGCCAGGAAACATGGGAGTTTGCTCTACATGTGAAATCTTATGAACTCTGAACTATTGATCACTCAAGAAGAACAGAGTCCTAGATGACAGCCTAACAGACTGTAGCTGGAAAGGTAGCAAATCTAGTACGAGAACACTGACCGACGTGGACCACATGACAACCCGGAAGATTCCACAAAGGACAGGGAAAACCAGAGCCTCACGTCACCAGCTTCACGTAAATACAATACATTGCTTTTCCAAATGAGCGATCATTAGTGGCATATGTATTTGTGAGAATAGCTTCCCAGGTCCGATAAAGACCAAAGTCCCTCAGTCTTCCTTCCAAAACCCCCTTCTTTTCTTTCTGAATCTATTGTGTTATAACCCAATTGTTTCGGTTTAGTCCACTAGGGACGATATGTTATTATGTATTGTATATTCTGTAATTGGTTAGTAAATAAATAATTGAGCCAATTGGTGTATGGATGAGTCATAGTTTAGGCTGTGTTTCTGCAGATAACCAAGTATTCTACAATGCTTGAAATGAGACTGGCGTAAGGGTAAAGAATAATTAATTGATAGACTAATTGATCAAATATTAAAATATCTAGAGTTATATTTGCAAAATTATAACTTTGTAATCTGAAGATTTTCCGTGGTTCCCCGACTTCCCAGTTAACTAAATGTACATGATTAGTTAATCAGTAATAATAATTACAGAGAAAGAATTTGATAAAATAACAGTCACCATTAAATGACACGACCAATATTGATGAATTAAGAGCAATTCAAAATTTCCCTCATGTTCTTCTAATTACAGTGGGGCAAAAAAGTATTTAGTCAGCCACCAATTGTGCACATTCTACCACTTAAAAAGATGAGACCTGTAATTTTCATCATAGGTACACTTCAACTATGACAGACAAAAAAAAAAAAAAAAAAATATCCAGAAAATCACATTGTAAGATTTTTTATGAATTTATTTGCAAAAAATAAGTACTTGGTCACCTACAAACAAGCAAGATTTCTGGCTCTCACAGACCTGTAACTTCTTCTTTAAGGAAGCTCCTCTGTCCTCCACTCGTTACCTGTATTAATGGCACCTGTTTGAACTTGTTATCAGTATAAAAGACACCTGTCCACAACCTCAAACAGTCACACTCCAAACTCCACTATGGCCAAGACCAAAGAGCTGTCAAAGGACACCAGAAACAAAATGGTAGACCTGCACCAGGCTGGGAAGACTGAATCTGCAATAGGTAAGCAGCTTGGTTTGAAGAAATCAACTGTGGGAGCAATTATTAGGAAATGGAAGACATACAAGACCACTGATAATGTCCCTCGATCTGGGGCTCCACGCAAGATCTCACCCCATGGGGTCAAAATGATCACAAGAACGGTGAGCAAAAATCCCAGAACCACACGGGGGGGACCTAATGAATGACCTGCAGAGAGCTGGAACCAAAGTAACAAAGCCTACACTACGCCGCCAGGGACTCAAATCCTGCAGTGCCAGACGTGTCCCCCTGCTTAAGCCAGTACATGTCCAGACCCGTCTGAAGTTTGCTAGAGAGCTTTTGGATGATCCAGATTGGGAGAATGTCATCTGACCATATGACACCAAAATAACTTTTTGGTAAAAACTCAACTCGTTGTGTTTGGAGGACAAAGAATGCTGAGTTGCATCCAAAGAACACCATACCTACTGTGAAGCATGGGGGTGGAAACATCATGCTTTGGGACTGTTTTTCTGCAAAGGGACCAGGACGACTGATCCGTGTAAAGGAAAGAATGAAGGGGGCCATGTATCGTGAGATTTTGAGTGAAAACCTCCTTCCATCAGCAAGGGCATTGAAGATGAAACGTGGCTGGGTCTTTCAGCATGACAATGATCCCAAACACACCGCCCTGGCAACGAAGGAGTGGCTTCGTGAGAAGCATTTCAAGGTCCTGGAGTGGCCTAGCCAGTCTCCAGATCTCAACCCCATAGAAAATATTTGGGGGGTTGAAAGTCCGTGTTGCCCAGCAACAGCCCCAAAACACCACTGCTCTAGAGGAGATCTGCATGGAGGAATGGGCCAAAATACAAGCAACAGTGTGTGAAAACCTTGTGAAGACTTACAGAAAATGTTTGACCTCTGTCATTGCCAACAAAGGGTATATAACAAAGTACTGAGATAAGTATTTGGTCAATAACAAAAGTTTATTTTCCACCATAATTTACAAATAAATTCATAAAAAATCCTACTATGTGATTTTCTGGATTTCTTTTCCTCATTTTGTTTGTCATAGTTGAAGTGTACCTATGATGAAAATGACAGGCCTCTCATCTTTTTAAGTGGGAGAACTTGCACAATTGGTGGCTGACTAAATACTTTTTTGCCCCACTGTATAACGCCCCTTCAGATACTGCTTAAAAAAAGCTTTCTCTTCCCAACATTTTTATTTGTAGAGTACTATTTAATACACTGCTCAAAAAAATAAAAGGGAACACTAAAATAACACATCCTAGATCTGAATGAATGAAATATTCTTATTAAATACTTTTTTCTTTACATAGTTGAATGTGCTGACAACAAAAGCACACAAAAATGATCAATGGAAATGTATCAACCCATGGAGGTCTGGATTTGGAGTCACACTCAAAATTAAAGTGGAAAACCACACTACAGGCTGATCCAACTTTGATGTAATGTCCTTAAAACAAGTCAAAATGAGGCTCAGTAGTGTGTGTGGCCTCCACGTGCCTGTATGACCTCCCTACAACGCCTGGGCATGCTCCTGATGAGGTGGCGGATGGTCTCCTGAGGGATCTCCTCCCAGACCTGGACTAAAGCATCCGCCAACTCCTGGACAGTCTTTGGTGCAACGTGGCATTGGTGGATGGAGCGAGACATGATGTCCCAGATGTGCTCAATTGGATTCAGGTCTGGGGGACAGGCGGGCCAGTCCATAGAATCAATGCCTTCCTCTTGCAGGAACATTGTCTTGCATTAGGAGGAACCCAGGGCCAACCGCACCAGCATATGGTCTCACTAGGGGTCTGAGGATCTCATCTCGGTACCTAATGGCAGTCAGGCTATCTCTGGCGAGCACATGGAGGTGCGGCCCCCCAAAGACATGCCACCCCACACCATGACTGACCCACCGCCAAACCGGTCATGCTGGAGGATGTTGCAGGCAGCAGAACGTTCTCCATGGCGTCTCCAGACTAATGTCTGTCACATGTGCTCAGTGTGAACCTGCTTTCATCTGTGAAGAGCACAGGGCGCCAGTGGCGAATTTGCCAATCTTGGTGTTCTCTGGCAAATGCCAAATGTCCTGCACGGTGTTGGGCTGTGAGCACAACCCCCACCTGTGGACGTTGGGCCCTCATACCACCCTCATGGAGTCTGATTCTGACCGTTTGAGCAGACACATGCACATTTATGGCCTGCTGGAGGTCATTTTGCAGGGCTCTGGCAGTGCTCCTCCTTGCACAAAGGCTGCCTTCCTGAAGGCTGCCTCCACTGCCTTCCTGAAGACAAACAATGTATACGAAATGCTTCAGTCTGGTTTTAGACCCCATCATAGCACTGAGACGGCACTTGTGAAGGTGGTAAATGACATTTTAATGGCATCGGACCGAGGCTCTGCATCTGTCCTCGTGCTCCTAGACATTAGTGCTGCTTTTGATACCATCGATCACCACATTCTTTTGGAGAGATTGGAAACCCAAATTGGTCTACACGGACAAGTTCTGGCCTGGTTTAGATCTTATCTGTCGGAAAGATATCAGTTTGTCTCTGTGAATGGTCTGTACTCTGACAAATCAACTGTAAATTTCGGTGTTCCTCAAGGTTCCGTTTTAGGACCACTATTGTTTTCACTATATATTTTACCTCTTGGGGATGTTATTCGAAAACATAATGTTAACTTTCACTGCTATGCGGATGACACACAGCTGTACATTTCAATTAAACATGGTGAAGCCCCAAAATTGCCCTTGCTAGAAGAATGTGTTTCAGACATAAGGAAGTGGATGGCTGCAAACTTTCTACTTTTAAACTCGGACAAAACAGAGATGCTTGTTCTAGGTCCCAAGAAACAAAGAGATCTTCTGTTGAATCTGACAATTAATCTTAATGGTTGTACAGTCGTCTCAAATAAAACTGTGAAGGACCTCGGCGTTACTCTGGACCCTGATCTCTCTTTTGAAGAACATATCAAGACCATTTCAAGGACAGCTTTTTTCCATCTACGTAACATTGCAAAAATCAGGAACTTTCTGTCCAAAAATGATGCAGAAAAATTAATCCATGCTTTTGTCACTTCCAGGTTAGACTACTGCAATGCTCTACTTTCCGGCTACCCGGATAAAGCACTAAATAAACTTCAGTTAGTGCTAAATACGGCTGCTAGAATCCTGACTAGAACCAAAAAATTTGATCATATTACTCCAGTGCTAGCCTCTCTACACTGGCTTCCTGTCAAAGCAAGGGCTGATTTTAAGGTTTTACTGCTAACCTACAAAGCATTACATGGGCTTGCTCCTATCTATCTCTCTGATTTGGTCCTGCCGTACATACCTACACGTACGCTACGGTCACAAGACGCAGGCCTCCTAATTGTCCCTAGAATTTTTAAGCAAACAGCTGGAGGCAGGGCTTTCTCCTATAGAGCTCCATTTTTATGGAACGGTCTGCCTACCCATGTCAGAGACGCAAACTCGGTCTCAACCTTTAAGTCTCTACTGAAGACTCATCTCTTCAGTGGGTCATATGATTGAGTGTAGTCTGGCCCAGGAGTGGGAGGGTGAACGGAAAGGCTCTGGAGCAACGAACCACCCTTGCTGTCTCTGCCTGGCCGGTTCCCCTCTTTCCACTGGGATTCTCTGCCTCTAACCCTATTACAGGGGCTGAGTCACTGGCTTTACTGGGGCTCTCTCATGCCGTCCCTGGAGGGGGTGCGTCACCTGAGTGGGTTGAGTCACTGATGTGGTCATCCTGTCTGGGTTGGCGCCCCCCCCCCCCCCCCTTAAGTTGTGCCGTGGCGGAGGTCTTTGTGGGCTATACTCAGCCTTGTCTCAGGATGGTATGTTGGTGGTTGAAGATATCCCTCTAGTGGTGTGGGGGCTGTGCTTTGGCAAAGTGGGTGGGGTTATATCCTTCCTGTTTGGCCCTGTCCGGGGGTGTCCTCGGAGTGGGCCACAGTGTCTCCTGACCCCTCCTGTCTCAGCCTCCAGTATTTATGCTGCAGTAGTTTATGTGTCGGGGGGCTAGGGTCAGTTTGTTATATCTGGAGTACTTCTCCTGTCCTATTCGGTGTCCTGTGTGAATCTAAGTGTGCGTTCTCTAATTCTCTCCTTCTCTCTTTCTCTCTCTCGGAGGACCTGAGCCCTAGGACCATGCCCCAGGACTACCTGACATGATGACTCCTTGCTGTCCCCAGTCCACCTGGCTGTGCTGCTGCTCCAGTTTCAACTGTTCTGCCTTATTATTATTCGACCATGCTGATCATTTATGAACATTTGAACATCTTGGCCATGTTCTGTTATAATCTCCACCCGGCACAGCCAGAAGAGGACTGGCCATCCCACATATGCTCTCTCTAATTCTCTCTTTCTTTCTCTCTCTCGGAGGACCTGAGCCCTAGGACCATGCCCCAGGAATACCTGACATGATGACTCCTTGCTGTCCCCAGTCCACCTGACTGTGCTGCTGCTCCAGTTTCAACTGTTCTGCCTTATTATTATTCGACCATGCTGGTCATTTATGAACATTTGAACATCTTGACCATGTTTTGTTATAATCTCCACCCGGCACAGCCAGAAGAGGACTGGCCACCCCACATAGCCTGGTTCCTCTCTAGGTTTCTTCCTAGGTTTTGGCCTTTCTAGGGAGTTTTTCCTAGCCACCGTGCTTCTTCACCTGCATTGCTTGCTGTTTGGGGTTTTAGGCTGGGTTTCTGTACAGCACTTTGAGATATCAGCTGATGTACGAAGGGCTATATATAAAATAAATTTGAGGTAGCGGTCCTGCTGCTGAGTTATTGCCCTCCTACGTTCTCCTCCACGTCTCCTGATGTACTGGCCTGTCTCCTGGTAGCGCCACTTGTGTGGGTTGTAGACTCCGTCTCATGCTACCACTAGAGTGAAAGCACCGCCAGCATTCAAAAGTGACCAAAACATCAGCCAGGAAGCATAGGAACTGAGAAGTGGTCTGTGGTCCCCACCTGCAGAACCACTCCTTTATTGGGGGTGTCTTGCCTATAATTCCCACCTGTTGTCTATTCCATTTGCACAACAGCATGTGAAATGTATTGTCAGTGTTGCTTCCTAAGTGGACAGTTTGATTTCACAGAAGTGTGATTGACTTGGAGTTACATTGTGTTGTTTAAGTGTTCCCTTTATTTCTTTGAGCAGTATATATATATATATATATATATATATATATATATATATCTATCTCAGCAAAAAAGAAACCTTTTTCAGGACCCTGTCTTTCAAAGACAATTCGTAAAAACGTCATGGTCTGGAGCGGTGTGTCACAGCATCATCGGACTGAGCTTGTTGTCATTGCAGGCAATCTCAATGCTGTGCATTACAGGGAAGACATCCTCCTCCCTCATGTGGTACCCTTCCTGCAGGCTCATCCTGACATGACAATGCCACCAGCCGTAATGCGTGTGATTTCCTGCAGGACAGGAATGTCAGTGTTCTGCCATGGCCAGCGAAGAGCCCGGATCTCAATCCCATTGAACAAGTCTGCGACATGTTGGATCGGAGGTTGAGGGCTGGGGCCATTCCCCACATAAATGTCCGGGAACTTGCAGGTGCCATGGTGGAAGAGTGGGCTAACATAGCACAGCAAGAACTGGCAAATCTGGTGCAGTCCATGAGGAGGAGATGCACTGCAGTACATAATGCAGCTGGTGGCCACACCAGATACTGACTAACTTTTGATTTGGACCCCCCCCCCCTTTTTTTCAATTTCTGTTAGTCACACGTTTGTGGAACTTGTTCAGTTTATGTCTCAGTTATTGAATCTTGCCATTTGCTGAAAATTAATGCAGTTGACAGCGAGAGGATATTTATTTTTTTGCTTAGATACATACATATAGTTGAAGTCAGAAGTTTAGTCATTAAAACTTGTTTTTCAACCACTCCACAAATTTCTTGTTAACCAACTATAGTTTTGGCAAGTTGGTTAGGACATCTACTTTGTGCATGACAAGTCATTTTTCCAACAATTGTTTAGACTTTATTTCACTGTATCACAATTCCAGTGGGTCAGAAGTTTACATACACTAAGTTGACTGTGCCTTTAAACAGCTTGGAAAACTCCAGAAAATGATGTTATGGCTTTAGAAGCTTCTGATAAATGATGTCAGTTAGCCTGAGTCAATTTAAGGTGTGCCTGTGGATGCATTTCAAGGCCTACCTTTCAAAAGCAGTGCCTCTTTGCTTGACATCATGGGAAAATCAGAAGAAATCAGCCAAGACCTCCACATCTTTACAAACAATAGTACGCAAGTATAAACACCATGGGACCACTCAGCCGTCATTCCGCTCAGGAAGGAGACGCGTTCTGTCTCCTAGAGATGAATGTACTTTGGTGCGAAAAGTGCAAATCAATCTCAGAACAGCAGCAAAAGGACCTTGTGAAGATGCTGGAGGAACAGGTACCAAAGTATCTATATCCACAGTAGAATGAGTCCTATATCAATATAACCTGAAAGGCCGTTCAGCAAAGAAGAAGCCATTGCTCCAAATACACCATAAAAAAGCCAGACTACGGTTTGCAACTGCACATGGGGACAAAGATCGTACTTTTTGGAGAAATGTTTTCTGGTCTGATGAAACAAAAATAGAACTGTTTGGCCATGATGACCATCATTATGTTTGGAGGAAAAAGGGGGAGGCTTGCAAGCCGAAGAACACCATCCCAACCTTGAAGTACGTGGGTGGCAGCATCATGTTGTGGGGGTGCTTTGCTGTAGTAGAGACTGGTGCACTTCACAAAATAGATGGCATCATGAGGAAAGAAATTATGTGGATATATTGAGGCAACATCTCAAGACATCAGTCAGGAAGTTAAAGCTTGGTCGCAGATGGGTCTTCCAAATGGACAATGACCCCAAGCATACTTCCAAACTTGTGGCAAAATGGCTAAGGGACAACAAAGTCAAGATATTGGAGTGGCCATCACAAAGCCCTGACCTCAATCTTACAGAAAATCTGTGGGCAGAACTGAAAAAGCGTGTGCGAGCAAGGAGGCCTTCAAACCTGACTCAGTTACACCAGCTCTGTCAGGAGGAACGGGCCAAAATTCACCCAACTTATTGTGGGAAGTCTGTGGAAGGCTACCCAAAACGTTTGACCAAAGATTAAATTATTTAAGGCAATACACTGAATTAGTATTTGGTTGCATGTAAAGAAATAAAAGCTGAAATAAAAATCAATCATTCTTTGATATGACAGGACATTTTTACTAGGATTAAATGTCAGGAATTGTAAAAAACTGAGTTTAAATGTATTTGGCTAAGGTGTATTTAAACTTCCAACTTCAACTGTGTGTGTGATATATACACACCAACGTTTGTTTTTACTGACATTTCACCTAAAACGTTAATACCTATAATACTCTTTATTGTGGCAGTCACACACCCTGTGGTGGCACCTGCAGCTTGCCGGTCATGGCACACCATCCGATGGGGTACATGTCTCCAGAGCCCAGGCTGCTGTCCTCCTCAAAGCCCTCATACCTCAACCAAACTTTGTAGCCTGGAAAACAGAGGGAGGAAGAGCTAGACCACAGAGAGGTAAACTGTAACATACAGTACTTGACAAGAAACATCAAGTGTGAGGACTCAGTATGATTCATAAGTGGAAAATTGCTTCCTGTGTAATGCACTCAAAAGTTGTACACTTCTAGGGAAAGGGTGCCATTTCAGATCAGTCAGTTTCAGTGTATTTGTCTGATGCTGGCGATCCAGTAAACCTTATTAGGCAGGGTGGCACTGGTATTCAGGACCTCCACCTTTAACCTCATTGTGATGTCATCCCACTGGGCACATAGTTGCGCCTGCAGGGTTGGAAACTTACTTACTTTTTGGTGAGTGAGTGAGTGAGTGGAGATTTTTTTTAACTAGCCAAAATGTTTCCGCCATAATTGCAAAAAAAAAGTTTTGAAATGGATGAGCATGCTTTGTAATGTTTCTAAAAACAATAAATGTATTACTAGTATGAAGTATTGTGGTATATTGCTGAATTTCATTTCATTTTTGTGACCTGCATCTTTTAAACAATACATGTTCAAATCAATAATTTAGATGCATGATGCAATAGTAAAAACAGATCAACAGTTCTACAACTAGACCAATAATCAGCAAAGTGCCTGCCCCGTCACAAAATGCTGAGTGATACGGCTTATTTATTATTATAGTTCAGGCAGGGCCGTAACCAGTGTCTTAGTGTGGTCTGGAGATAATTTAAATACATATAAAGAGGGATCTGTTAGCAGAAAAAAATATTTATAAACAAAGTAGACAAATTAGTTTGCTTTACAGAACACATTTTGCAGTTTTACAGCTAAATTTCCTGCAATTTTACACATTTTGCCATATGGAGTTGGGAGAAATTTATGCAGTTTTAAAGCAACGGCATAAGTCATTTTGATTTATGCAATGTTAATATGATGTGTGACTACTAAAATAATTTACCCATCTACATTTGTTTTACTGACATGAGCAAATTGAGTGACTGTTAGTGACATATAACAAGAGGAAAACAACTGATGCACAACTAAGTTTCAAAATTTGACCTTTTGTATTCTACTATTCTAACTCTCAACAGTAAGGTGAGACCCCGACGGAGTTCCAAAATTATACATAGAAAAAAAATGACGGAGGTCTGGACCTCGTTGTCCTCATCCGTAGTTCAAGTCACGGATCCCCCCGGTACTGTTGCACATTCGGTTCACCAGCTCAGGAGGTCTACGTCACCGGCCTTCTAGGCGTCACTGAAATGGATTCATTACCACCAACCCCGGACTGTCTTGTCTCATTACGCACACCTGGTTCCCATTCCCCCCGATTAGTATGTGTCTACATGTGCCCTCTGTTCCTCATTGTCCTTGTTACCATGTGCTATTGGATCGGCTTCCATACTACGTGTTATTGTGCCCTTGTTTTACGGGTCTCGTCCCGTGCATAATTTAGAGATTTACTCCTCGTTCTTCTGTTTGGGTAGAGAAAATAAAATACCCTATTACGTATTTTTGTGCCGGTCTCCAATAATTATACAACATGACAGTTCAGGGCTCTACGCTGACATTTAAAAAAAAAAATTTACAAGGAGTACATGATGTGCTCCGAAGTAGAAATGTAGAAACACACAAATCTAGGAGCACAATTAAAGCAGGCAAGGTGATCCCATTTCACCTCTGCTATTTGTCTTTGGAGCCCCTGGCAATTCGACAATCGAAAGAAATTACACCAACATCTCTCAATTCTACGGATTATGTCATCTCATTATTATGCCAATAATATCTTACATTGTCCAGATAAAGTATCTCAATCCCTCAAACGCTTTTAAGATCAAATTCAGCGCCATCTAAAGTTCTAAAATAAATCTAACCAAATCTGCCTCAAGACCCCGATAAGATATACATCCCTATTTATGGTATCCCAAACATTTCCGATACACACACACACACACTTGAAGTCAGAGGTTGACATACACCTTAGTCAAATATTTAAACTCAGTTTCACAATTCCTGACATTTAATCTTTGTAAAAATGTCCCTGTCTTAGGTCTGTTTATCACCACTTTATTTTAAGAATGTGAAATGTCAGAATAGTGATTTCAGCTTTTATTTATTTCATCACATTCCCAGTGGGTCAGAAGTTTACATACACTCAATTAGTATTTGGTAGCATTGCCTTTAAATTGTTTAACTTGGGTCAAACATTTTGGGTAGCCTTCCACAAGCTTCCCGCAATAAGTTGGGTGAATTTTGGCCCATTTCTCCTGACAGAGCTGTTGTAACTGAGTCAGGTTGTAGGCCTCCTTGCTCGCACACGCTTTTTCAGTTCTGCCCACAAATTTTCTATGGGATTGAGGTCAGGGCTTTGTGATGGCCACTCCAATACCTTGACTTAATTGTCCTTAAGCCATTTGGCCACAACTTTGGAAGCATGCTTGGGGTCATTGTCCATTTGGAAGACCCATTTGCGACCAAGCTTTAACTTCCTGACTGATGTCTTGAGATGTTGCCTAAATATATCCACATAATTTCTTTCTTCATGATGCCATCTATTTTGTGAAGTGCACCAGTCCCTCCTGCAGTAAAGCACCCCCATTTTCACGGTTGGGATGGTGTTCGTCGGCTTTCAAACATCCCCCTTTTTTCTCCAAACATAACGATGGTCATTATGGCCAAACAGTTCTATTTTTGTTTCATCAGACCAGAGGACATTTCTCCAAAAAGTATGATATTTGTCCCAATGCGCAGTTGCAAACCGTAGTCTGGCTTTTTTTAATGGTGGTTTTAGAGCAGTGGCTTCTTCCTTGCTGAACGGCCTTTCAGGTTATTTCGATATAGGACTCGTTTTACTGTGGATATAGATACTTTTGTACCGGTTTCCTCCAGCATCTTCACAAGGTCCTTTGCTGTTGTTCTGGGATTGATTTGCACTTTTCGCACCAAAGTACGTTCATCTCTGGGAGACAGAACGTGTCTCCTTCCTGAGCGGTATGACGGCTGAGTGGTCCCATGGTGTTTATACTTGCGTACTATTGTTTGTAAAGATGGATGTGGTAACTTCAGGCGTTTGGAAATTGCTCCCAAGAATGAACCAGAATTGTGGAGGTCTACAAAAAACCTTTTTTAGGTCTTGGCTGATTTTTCCAATGATGTCACGCAAAGAAGCACTGAGTTTGAAGGTAGGCCTTGAAATATATCCACAGGTACACCTCCAATTGACTCAAGCTTCTATAGCCATAAAATCATTTTCTGGAATTTTCCATGTTTAAAGGCACAGTCTGACCCACTGGAATTGTGATACAGTGAATTAGAAGTGAAATAATCTGTCTGTAAACAATTGTTGGAAAAATTACTTGTCATGCACAAAGATGTCCTAACCGACTTGCCAAAACTATAGTTTGTTAGCAAGAAATTTGCGGAGCCGTTGAAAAACGAGTTTAAAATTACTCCAACCTAAGTGTATGTACACACACACACACGGTCAGTTTTAGTACACCTAATCATTCAAGGGTTTTTCTTTATTTAATTTTTTTTTCTACATTGTAGAAAAATAGTGAAGACATTAACACCATGAAATAACACATGAATTCATGTGGTAAACCATTTAAAAAAAATAGCCACCCTTTGCCTTGATGACAGCTTCACACTCTTGGCATTCTCTCAACCAGCTTCATATATTTGGATTCGTTTCACACTTTTTTGGTTACTACATTATTCCACGTGTTAATCCATAGTTTTGGCGTCTTCAGTATTATTCTACAATGTAGAAAATAGTAAAAAGCAAGAAAAACATTTGAATGAGTAGGTGTTCTAAACCTTTTGACCGTTAGTCTATATATTTCCTTCCTTAGATAAACCCATTTCCAGAAACTTTAACACAGCGCTCAAATCAATTCAATTCGACCTCAATAGATAACATCTAGATTTGGCCGGTATCCAGATTTTCAATATAGTCATGCCTTCCTTCTCTCATACCGGGATTTAGGGTATTACCTGCATAGCACACAAGGGGCGCCATAAAAGCAAGAAAAGACAATTGGGTCTCAATTACCAGAATGCTAACAAAATTAGCACAAACTAATATCGAAATCACAGACGCTGTTAGCTAAATGCTTACAAGCGGAAAAATAGCAAATTTCTAAAACTGTCAATTCCAGCTCATAAAGTTATACAAACATTGTTAATAGCTAACGAATGTAATTTTCGGTGAGTATGGAAGCCCTTATAAGATATCTGATTTCAGTACAAAATGTTTGCATTGAAAGAATGCTCTGGACTCACCTGCTGCTTTCTCGCGTTGTGCTATTTACAAACGAACGCTTGACACGGACTCAACTGTTCTGGGAAACTATGGTAATCTTCATAAGGTAAAATAATGTGAAATGAAGAACGCAATTTGCGTTCTCCTAAAGCGGGGGTTCCAAAACCTTTTCCCTTCCAGCATTTGGGAACGTCCCACGCGTCTATTTATATGGGCAAACTGTTCACAGCTCTCGTTGGTAGAGAGAATGTTGCATGTTTAAAGCACATTTTCTGCATTTCTACACATTTTGTCATGGAGTGCAAAGAAAATGTTGCCGTTCTAATGCAAAAATTGACTACAAAATTACAACAATATCTATGGGCTAAGAAACCTAAATAAAAAAACATGTTTGCTAACATTGGCTAGTTGATCTGGACATTTCTGACAAGTTATAAATAGCTTTCTAAGGTATGCAATGACTGACATGACAAGAGGAACTGCTGATGCACTAAACAATTTAGAAATTCTAATATTACAACTTTCAAGAGTAAGTTTAAAGCCGGCTGAGTTCCTCAATAAAAAAACTGCGCACCCCACAGTCTGGGAACCACTGTGCAAAATAATTGCACAAGTTGACTGCAGGTAATTCAAATGGATTTAAAAACGTCAAAGAAATAGTTGACTGAATTGAAAACACATCCCGTGGCTTTTTCCAAATACACCGATATACAAGTTAAACCGCCCAAGCCTACTAACATCCCAGTTGCTTTAACCGGCAGCAGATCTATTGTCAAAATGAATATATTGCCACGGTTGAATTTATGTAGTGAAATCCTTCCCTTGTCGCCCCCTTCTTACTATTGAGAAAAAAAAAATCATATTGTGGTTTCAAAATGTATATTGCAAGGTAAGCGATCCCGGGTAAAATTACAAAATGGGAAAGACGTAGGGGGACTATCCGTACCAAACTTTTAAATTGTAATTCCAGGCACTAGAATTTTGTCCGATCCTAAATTGGTTTAGACATGATTCTTCCACCAACTGGGTGAGTATAGAGAGAAATACAGTATATCCTATTGCCCTGGAAGAGGTGGTCTTCACTGATATATCTGTTAAACAATGTAAACTATGCTTTGGTCCCATTTCTGCTCACACAATCTCGATTTGCTGCAAAAATTTCAAACAATGTAAAGGAATCAAAATGGCATGCCCATACTCCAATATTTCACAATAATGCCTTGTGACCTGAAGGGCAGCCTTTTTCATACCCTCAATGGCACAAATGCGGAATCCATATCCTTGCCGATATCTTGGACAGTAATGGCTTGAGAACCTTCCGAGATTTGAAAGACACACACATTACCATGCAACTCCTTTTTTTATATTTACAACTTAGGTCAGCTATGCTGGCCTATGGAGTCCCTTGCCAAACGCAAGTCAGGAACCACCCAATGATGGGATTTATAAATCAATTATCTGGGCTCCCAAAAAGATTGATTTCAATAATACAGTGCAATTGGAAAGTATTCAGACCCATTCCCTTTTTCCACATTTTGTTACGTTACAGCCTTATTCTAAAATGACTAATAAAAACTGTTCCTCATCAATCTACACACAATACTCCAGAATGAGAAAGCGAACAGTTATTGAATAAAAAATATCAGAAATACCATGTTTACATAAGTATTTATTATTTACAGACCCTTTAATATGAGACTCAATATTGAGAGCAGATGCATTGTTTCCATTGATCATCCTTGAGATGTTCCTACAACTTGATTGGAGTCCACCTGTGGTAAATTCAAAATAATTGGACATGTTTTGGAAAAGCACACACCTGTCTATCTAAGGTCCCACAGTTGACAGTGCATGTCAGAGCAAAAACCAAGCCACGAGGTCAAAGGAATTGTCCGTAGAGCTCCGAGACAGGATTGTGTCGGGGCACATATCTGGGGAAGGGTACCAAAAAAACTTCTGCAGCATTTAAGGTCCCCAAAAATGCAGTGGCCTCCATCATTCTTAGATGGAAGACGTTTGGAACCACCAAGACTCTTCCTAGAGCTGGCTGCCCGGCCAAGCTGAGCAATCGGGGGAGAAGGGCCTTGGTCAGGGAAGTGAACAAGAAACCGATGGTCATTCTGACAGAGCTCCAGAGTTTCTCTGTGGAGATTGGAGGACATTGCAGAAGGACAACCATCTCTGCAGCACTCCACCAATCAGGCCTTTATGGTAGTGGCCAGACGGAAGCCACTCCTCAGAAAAAGGCACATGACAGCCCGCTTGGAGTTTCATTTTTTAACTGGTACCGGGCTATCGACAGACTAGTATTGTGAGGCAAAACCACCAACACGTACTTGCTCGTGAGAGTCATCTTTCCTTTGAGGGGCCTTAACAGACGTTTTCGTGTGAAGACAGGTTTTTGGGATGTCTCGTGATCTAACTAACACCGTTCTAGCTCTGCCACCTTTCACCACCGATGCGGAAGGGCGACATCGGCGAATGTGGTGGATTTCTGTAGCTTAAATGGACAGATTTTGTTGGGGATAAAAAAAAAAAAGCTAATTAGATCGACTCTCGGGGGTTAACATACTAAATGTTTTGCTATGCAAATTTCTTTATGGTATAGGTTAGTATAAGATCAGAGGAAGCCTCACGTGTCTGAACCAGCGACAGAGCCTCTCTCCTCCACTAAGCACCCCAGTCAAAGCTTCCTGTTGCTGTAACTAAATAGCAAGAGGGAAAGGGGATGATAATACTAGACAAGTCTCAGAAAAAGAACTAAATGTTTCACATTTTGTAACTTACATACAATTATTGATAGTATTTTCCTTCCCTGGCTGCAATGGTGTGATGTTTTAACTAACATAGTCTATGTATGTGTCTGCCAATAATGTGGCTTTTTCACTATAGAAACACAAGAGCCTTTAGGTCAAACACCTGTGTAAAAACCCAGCAATGGAAAGCCCTCTAAGTGGTCTAACCATCCTGTCCAGCAAAGCTGGAGCTATTGTCCTGACTATTGCCCAGAGAGGCGATCATGTTCCCCATCTGGGGGGACCAGGCAGTCTAAGTCAGCACCTTGGCTTTCTTGGTGGGGGGTTTTCCCTTTAGAAAATAGAACAAGGAGTGGCGAAAAGGGTGTTGCTATATAAATGGCTATACAGTATAAAGTCTGTACAGATCTAGCCTCACCACCTGTACACACAGAAATACATTTTGTACTTAGAGGCCGATCATCACCTGTGCCTTGATTCTCTCTCTCACCTGCAGCCGTGCCAGGATAGAGGACTTCTTGCAATTGAAGGAGTAGGCTTTGGAGCAGGAGATGCTGCAGAAACGCTTGGTCTTGGAAAAAAAGGTGTCTCCGGTCCCACTGAAACCACACGTCTCACACACCGTTGTGGAGGGAAGAGGATGAGAATATGTTACAGACTGGATCGGTGGTTTGGTGAGCCGTGATGAGTAGCCTTGTCTGGACCCAGAAGACTTGCATTAGTTCCCTGATTAGCTTGAGATCAGCACTCTGATCAGCTTATATTAGAGATCCACACGACATGACCAAAAGTATGTGGACACCTGCTCGTTGAACATCTTATTCCAAAATCATGGCCATTAATATGGAGCTGCTATAACAGCCTCCACTCTTCTGGGAAGGCTTTCCACTAGATATTGGAACATTGCTGCGGGGACTTGCTTGCGTTCAGCCACAAGAGCATTAATGAGTTCGGGCACTGATGTTGAGTGATTAGGCTTGGCTCACAGTCAGAGATCCAATTCAACCCAAAGGTGTTTGATGGGGTTGAGGTCAGGGCTCTGTGCAGGCCAGTCAAGTTCTTCCACACCAATCTCAACAAACCATTTCTGAATGGATCTCACTTTGTGCACAGGGGCATTGTCTTGCTGAAACAGGAAAAAGGCCTTCCCCAAAATGTTGCCACAAAGTTGGAAGCACAGAATTGGCTATAATGTCATTGTATGCTGTAGCGTTAAGATTTCCCTTCATTGGTACTAAACGACATAGCCCGAACCGTGATAAACGGCCCCAGACCATTATTCCTCCTCCACCAACCTTTAAGGCTGGCACTATGCATTGTGGCAGGTAGCGTTCTTCTGGCATCCGCCAAACTCAGATTTGTCCGTCGGATAGACAGATGGTGAAGCATGGTGATCTTAAGTTTATCTGCAGCTGCTCGGTCATGGAAGCCCATTTCATGAAGCTCCAGGCGAACAGTGCTTGTGCTGATGTTGCTTCCAGAGGCAGTTTGGAACTTGGTAGTAAGAGTCCTGCAACCGAGGACAGACGATTTTTACGTGCTACAGCACTCGGTGGTCCCGTTCTGTAAGCTTGTGTGGCCTACAACGGCTGAACCGATGTTGCTCCTAGACATTTCCACTTCCCACTACCAGCAGTTACAGTTGATCGGGGCAGTTCTAGCAGGGCAGATATTTGACCGAACTGACTTGTTGGAAAAGTGGCATCCTATGACTGTGCTACATTGACATTCACTGAGGCCATGCTATTGCCAATATTTGTCTATGGTGATTGCATGGCTGTGTGCTCGATTTTATACACCTGTCAGCAACGGTTGGGGCTGAAATTGCCGACTCCACTAATTTGAATGGGTGTCCACATACTTTCGTATATATAGTGTAAGTTGTGTGGTGCAAACAGAGATCATATTAAAGTATTCTAATTTCTAATTATATGGTTGCAACATGGTATTTCAGATTTGATAGCATATCCATCATTTACCACCATGCATGCAGTTGCAATTCTGACTTAACCAGATACATTGTCATATGTGTTGCATTGCAACATATAGGCTATTGAAATACAATATTCATCAATTGCATTTTACCAGACCCTGTCGATAATAGGCTATTCTATTCCCCAAAAATTGCAGCTGCGCTGGTATATTTTTTCGCATCACCTCTTCGCCCGCGACCACAACACAACCAACAAGGGTTTGCTACCCGACATTTATGTTCACCTTATGGTAAGGGTGGCAGAAATGACGGTCGCGTACAATCATGGAAGATAAACATTGGGACAATTTTCTCGCATCAAATGAGGCTAACGTTATATGAGTTTAGAGGAGAGCCGCTACGTGTGTCTCCCATACCGACCCCCCTCCTCCTCCGCTGGCAATTTATAAAGAACAAAAAATCAGACTAGGGAGGGGGTTGATACGCCGAAGCTGAAATCGAGAGGCGAACCCAGTTAAGGAGTATTTTTTTTACACGGGACTTCCCCAAAAGGAGGGGGAAAAGTCACAATTGTGGAATCTAAAATAAAATTAAGGTTCAAAATACGTGAGAACGTCTCCCGTTGTGGATTCCGTATATATTTTTAATTCGAAAAAATATGGCCGAGAACGTTCTGGACTCTGGCCCGCCTTCAGCCAAGAGGCCTAAACTATCCTCTCCGGCACTTTCTGCCTCCGCCAGCGATGGAAACGGTAAATATTGTTACATCTTTTTTTGTTAGGGGTATTATTATTTTTGTTTATTTTGTAGTATTTTCAATTATTGTGGTATGATTCGGAAGGAAAAGGGGCCGTGTAATTGCCCACTGTTTTTGTCGCGCTAGCTAGCGAATGTGTGTCGGAGTTGCATAGCAGTAGGCTAGTAGTAATTTCAGCACTACGATGAACGCTGGCTAGCGAGTTACGAATACGGGGCTTGCTGCATGGGTAGTTCGCTACATTATTTGTACTTAGCATTTAGTTAATAAATACTGTCAAATTAAGATGTTATGCCAACACGGCAAACATTAATTTAAATTATTATCCCCGAGATTGACATGGACGCTTTCATTTAAGCGACACAGAACTCGCTAACGTTAGCTAGCTACTGTAGTGATCGGTTTGGCAAATGGTTTTAAAAACATGTTTTATACTAAATGAGGTAGCTAATTCAGCTGAGTGGCAATCCATGAAACACAAATCGTTCAATTGGTTTACAAGTTAATTCGCCCAGCCAAGTAGCTTACTTTGCTAACTAGTTATTTTTCAGGTTGCTAGTGAGCTCTCTAGTCAGTTCGCTAGCCAACTTTCAAAGCGAGTTGTGACAAAGCTCTCATCGCCATTCGGCGCTAACGCGCTAGCTAGCCCGCAAGCACACCAACTAAGGTTAACAGTTCACTGCAACACTTGACGTTTTTACCCTTTCAAATATAGTATTTAATTAAGTTAAGTAATTAACTTGAACTATATATATATATCTCAAACGATAACGTTAGCTAGCAAACTAATTGGTGAAGTTTCGTTCACCTGGATACTTGGTAACGTTACATGTTTCCAACTAACTTAGCTAGCTAGTCATCGTTTATAAAACTAACGATGTTAATTACATAGCTAGCTACTACTGCAGCAGGCCCATGTAGCTAGCTTGCTGGGTGAGTGATTATGTTAAAATTGCCATTAACTAGTTTTTCTGAAGATGTGTGGCAGAGACTGGAGGACTAAGGCTAACAACCTATACAAAAACGTCAAATTGCAGTGGTAAAACATAGAACTGGGCCACAGTATTTACCACTGTGATATGTTTAGATGGCCTTCTGCGGATGCTAAATAGCTAGCGAGTAGTAGTTTGAAATTGGACTTGAAACTGTTAGTTAATTTTGTCATTGCATAGCTAGCTAGCTACTGCCTCCCATTGCCCATATATTAGCAAACAGTACATGCTAAAGTCAGCCACTTGACACAAAATACTTTGACGGCCCAAGGTACTTGATAACAGAAAAATCCCGTGCCTGTACTGCACTTTCGATATATTTTTCTCTCTCGTAGTGCTAAGAGAATGCTGTGGCTGTCCAATTTCTCCAGGGAAGGTCCTGTAGGCCTATAGCAATTCGTAAATTCTTTAGTTATTTTTTATTATTATTTTTAATTGTTGCAACTTGCTTTAGTTATTTTTTATTATTATTTTTTATAGTTGCAAAAGGCATTCTGTACGTTACCCCAATATTCAGTGCATATCAAAACGAGGCCTGAATATGCAAATTGGATGGACACTACAGAAACTTCAGTGACTTATGTCTTCGGGTGAGACACAATGCACTGCTTTCTGTTTGAGAGCATCTCAAGGATTCAGCAGTTGACAATGTGGGGGGGGGGGTCCTTTTTTTGTTAGAAAGCATGGAATCCCTGAATATAGCACAACAAAGAAGAAAAGCTATTTATTGACAATTGGTATAATTTTGTGACGCTCTGTCTTACCACTGGGTTGTGTTCAATACTCTGGCACAGCTTTGCAAAATGTTTTGAAATGGACAACTACCCGTTGCCGCTCTGTTTTTCTCAGTTTCAAGACTGTTTTCTCCCATTTGTTACCTACTGAACATGACACTGGAGGTGGACCTGTGTCCAGAGGGTCTCTATGAACCTGGCTCTCTGTGTGGTGTTAACGCAGTGTTGAGGCCCATCTGTCACTCTGTGTGTAAAGCTCTGTCTGCGCCGTGCTAAATCACACTCGCGGTCCGGCACAGATCGTCCGAGGCCAGCCACTGTGTGTGTGGGAGAGCGTCTGTTTGAACGGCCACCTTAATTTCAAAGCATTGGTTCTCCTCATACAAATGTAGTTCTCAGGCTATGCCAATTGGCCACCACATTTGATGCAACCATGTATGACTGTTTGAATACAGTGCACTGGAATTGGTATTGTTATGCCAGAAATGTACCCTGGCACACCTCTATTTCTCTCCCTTTCACTTCTTTCTCTTTTCTCTTGTTCACAATCCCCCTCTTGCTCTCTTTCTACGTACTCATGTTTTCTCCCTCCCTGCACAGATTTCGGCTCATTGTTCGACCTGGAGCACGACCTCCCTGACGAGCTCATCAATTCCTCGGAGTTGGGCCTGGTCAACGGAGGGGACCTCAGCCAGCTGCACACCAGTCTGGGGGGAGGAGGTGGAATGGGCCTGGGCCTGGGAGGGGGGGGTGGCCAGGACGCAGTGGCCAAGCACAAGCAGCTCTCAGAGCTCCTTCGATCAGGCGCTCCACATGCCTCCACACAGCAGGGCCAGGGTGTGGTGGGCAGCCCAGGCGGGGCCAGCATGGGCCACCTGGGGAACATGAAGGTATCCCCTGGGCCCCAGGGCATGGGCCAGCAGCAACACCTCTCACCCCAGCAGCAGGCCAGCATGATGCAGCAGCAGGTGGGGATGGTGGGTGCCATGAACAGGGGCATGATTGGGGCCCAGAAGGGCAACGGACAGCAGCAGCAAGCCATGATGGGGGGGCCGGTGATGAACGGATCCCCCAGGATGAGCTTCTCGAACCAGGGGATGGTGGGGAACAGTAACATGCTGGCTGAGACTCTGCAGCAGCAGGGCGCCGGGGGACAGGCTGGACTCAGAGTACAGCAACCTGGAGCACTGAATAAGGTTTGTATGAACCCTTCAGACAAGAGAGCAGAGATGTTTTTAATTTACATATTCTTTAGTTTAAGGACATTGAGATGGGCATCTTTAAGCCACCCTGACCAAGAAAGCTGCATGTGGGTATTTTTGCCCACACAATGTTAAAATTCAACAGTTGATTCACAAAAACAGGTTAAAAGAGCAGTTGTCATTATTCAAATATGAAGGATGTTTTAATCCAGGTTTAAAAGTGTACAATTCAAATGATTGGAGTTTTAGAGATCTAAAGCTGTGTAGTTAAAGGCAAAGTTAAAGTCAGGGAAGGCAAAGTTAAAGTCAGGGAGGAGGAAGACTAGTAGAGGGCATGGCTGGCATGTGGAGGGAGGAAGGTGGGGAGGGAGAATGTATGCAAAATGATGAAAGCATTCGATTAACCCCTAGCGAGCAACCAGACATTACTGCAAATTGGGAGCCACGTGGAAGCCCTTGGTTAATTAAGCACATCAGTGGTCGTCTTATTCCAACATGTCAACATGAAATGTGGGGCAACCGTGGCATGGCGGATTGATAATTGGTCTGCCTGTTCTGAGCCATCATTAATGATTTAATTGAACCCACCAACGTTACCTGCTGCTAATTGATTAGAAAATAAGTACGTTGTCACTCTTTAGAAGTAGTTGATTTTAATTGGTGTGCAAACGGCGTGGCAGAGAAGTTGATTTGTGGTGCAAGGGAGATGGTTGTTCTTTTAGCTTTAATGGTCTTCACTGGGGCTGCGAATTTCCAGAGACTTGGCGATACGATATTATCATGATACTATGGTGCCGATATGTCTTTTGAATCTCACGATTCTATATGTATTGCGATTCAATGTTCCAACCACTGCTGCAGAGTGTCAAGCGTGAGTCATGAAAACAAGTTTTGATCAGTCATGGAAATAAGTGCCCAAAAACAAATTGGCTCCCTATTTAAAAGATGGAGAACAAACAATGAAGGAAAAATACTGGCTTTTTGGTGCAGGTATAGCAAACTGGCACAAAAATAATATTGCGTTGTCAGAACAATACGATATTCCATAAAATAATATCTCCATATGTAACTCTAGATTTCCGTTTTTCTCCCATTACTATTTTTCACACTGTTAGTGATTAATATCCCCGGGGTTGTGCTCATTTAACAGGACTAGTCTCGGTCTGAAGAAATACAATTCAAGTGATTTGAACACTTACATTTTCTAACACATTGCAAATAAAAACAAAAAATGTATGTCAATTTATTTCACTATTTTTCTCAATCCAGTATGCTTTGTTTAAACCACAAGTGTCATACTCATTCCACAGAGGGCCAAGTGTCTGCGTGTTTTCGATCCTCCATTGTACTTGATTAAGATAATTAATTAGTAAGGAACTATCCACACCTGGTTTTCTAGGGCATAAAAAACTAAAACCTGTGGACACTCGGCCCTCCATGGGATGATTTTGACACCCCTGATTTAAACCATGCCATCTCTAACCCTCCCTCCGGTCTTCCATTTCTGTCTCTCCTTATCTTCTATACATTTCCCTGCCCATCCTCTTCTCAGATGGGTATGACGGGTAACCCAGGCCCCTATGGAGTCCCCTACGGTGAGCAGCAGGCAGGCCAGGGCCTGGGGGGAGCAGGGCTGGGCCCTCCGCTCCAGAACAAAGGCTCCATGCCCAACAGCCTGGCCCAGTTCAGCATGGACAAGAAGAGCCAGCCCATGCAGGGCATGGCTGCCATGGTAAGGAAGTTAGCTAGCTAGTCTCCTACCTATCATTTCAAACTTCTGTCATGGATGCTGCTTTTTTGTGTACCAGTCAACCACACTGACCAGCCCTGAACAAACTATCACAGTTGCAGTAACTTGTATATTTTCAATTATTTGATTTCCTCTTCCTGCCCTCTATCCTCAGGCCACACAGCAGTCTGCCACAGGTGTGGGCGGTGGAGCCGGAGGCACTGCAGGGTTGGTCCCCAACGCCCAGGGAGGCCTGGGGCCCGCCGTGTCTGCAGCAGCTGGGGCGCCCCCTACGGCCGACCCCGAGAAGCGCAAGCTGATCCAGCAGCAGCTGGTACTCCTGCTCCATGCACACAAGTGCCAGCGGCGGGAGCAAGCCAACGGGGAGGTGCGCCAGTGCAACTTGCCACACTGCCGCACCATGAAGAACGTCCTCAACCACATGACCCACTGCCAGGCCGGCAAGTCCTGCCAGGGTGAGCTGATAAGACCCAGAATAGATAGACCTGCAAGATGGTTCCCTGTCACACCTTTACCTAAGATGTGTATGATATTCATCAAGAGCTCTCTGAAGTAATCACCACTATCTTTTTCTCACCCTTTTTCTTTTGCTTGTCTCTGCCCCTTTGTTCTCTCCTTCCTTAGTGGCTCACTGTGCGTCATCCAGACAGATCATCTCTCACTGGAAGAACTGTACGCGGCACGACTGTCCTGTCTGCCTGCCGCTCAAGAATGCCGGGGACAAGAGGAACCAGCAGTGTGAGTGTCTATCTGCCTATCAAGCAATACTTTTTTCACTACCCCGCTCTCCCTCAGTCTGTTAGCTGGCCCGTGTAATAGTAGTACACGTCTAGTCTTAGGTTTAGAGAGCTGTCAAGTCTCAACTCATTCAAGTAATGTCTATGGATGTACAGTGTGTTCAGACCCCTTGACTATTTCCACATATTGTTATGTTACCACCTTATTCTAAAATGGATGAAATAAAACATGTTCCTCTTTAATCTACACACAATACCCCATAATGACAAAGCAAAATGTTTTTGCAAATGTATGAAAAAATAAACAAACCGATACAATATTTACATAAGTATTCAGACCCTTTGCTATGAGACTTGAAATTGTCCACCTGTGGTAAATTCCATTGATTGGACATGATTTGCAAAGGCACATACCTGTCTATATAAGTTTGCACAGTTTACAGTGCATGTTAGAGCAAAAACCAAGCCATGAGGTCGAAGGAATTGTCCGTAGAGCTCCGAGACTGGTGCCGACACAATCCTATCTGGGAAAGAGTACCAGAAGAAGTTTGTAACCACCAAGACTTTTCTTAGAAATGGCTGCATGGCCAAACTGAGCAATCGGGGGAGAAGGGCCTTGGTCAGGGAGGTGACCAACATCCCGATGGTCTCTGACAGCTCCAGAGTTCCTCTGTGGAGATGGGAGAACCTTCCTGAAGGACAAACATCTCTGCAGCACTCCACCAATCAGGCCTTTATTGTAGAGTGGCCAAACGGAAGACACTTCTCAGCGGCAGGGACTGGGAGACTAGTCAGGATCGAGGGAAAGATGAATGGAGCAAAGTACAGAGATCCTTGATGAAAATCTTAGGAGTGCTCAAGACCTCTGATGGGGGCGAATGTTCACCTTCCAACAGGACAACAACCCTAAGCACACAGCCAAGACAACGCAGGAGTGGCATCGGGACAAGTCTCTGAATGTCCTTGAGAGGCCCAGCCAGAGCCCGGACTTGCACCCGATCGAACATCTCTGGAGAGACCTGAAAATAGCTGTGCAGCAACGATCCCCATCCATCTTGACTGAGCTTGTGAGGATCTGCAGAGAAGAATGGGAGAAACTCTCCAAATACAGGTGTGCCAAGCCTGTAGCGTCATACCGAAGACGACTCAAGGCTGTAATTGCTGTCATAGGTGCTTCAACAAAGTACTAATAAAGGGTCTGAACACTTATTATTAATAATCCTGTCTCTACAGCTCTGCTAGGAGGTGCTGGTGTAGGTCTGGGTAGTTCCCTGGGCTCGGTGCCCGGAGGCCAGCCCAGCTCCGCCAATCTCAACCCCCCCAGCCAGATCGACCCCAGCTCAATTGAAAGGGCCTACGCCGCCCTGGGCCTCACTTACCAGGGCACCCAGATCCAGAGCCAGCCCAACCAGGCTTCTCTGCCATCACAGGGTCTGCAGGGCCAGCCGGGCATGAGGCCGCTCAACCCTATGGGTAAGCTGTTAGTTGTCTGAAAGATAATAAGGTCTACTGTGTTTTTTACCCCCATTTCAAAGTCCGTGCCTTTAAACATCTGGCTTTTTTTTCTTTCTTTTTTCTGACTCCATGCCATAGGTTAGCAAGTGGCCGGGTTCTACATGTTTCAATATTCAGGTGTCCTGTCCCCTTTAAAAAGAGAATGCCAGTGTTTTACCTTCGAAAATACAGAGAAAATAGTCCAGTTTTGAGAATTGTGTTATTATTGGTTTAAATAATGTACTACAACAGGAGTGTGCATGGTCCTCTTGGGTTTTGAAGCCGTAACCAGTCTGCCCATAATAGTAAGGTTACACTGTTGCTTTGCCTAACTGAAACCGCCCCCTTTTGTCCACTTTAATGGGAATTACGCACACACGTTTTATTTGTCTGCATTTTGGTGTAGTCGACTTTTTTTCGAGTCACTTGAAAATATAACGTGTGGTGGGAGTAATTTCCATCATTGACTTCTAAGTAATGTTTTAACAACTTTATTCTCATAACCACAAACAAAAGGCCATGTTGAATATTATTTGTGGAAAACCTGTGTGTGTGAATGTTTATTTCACCATGTTAGGTGGTAACCCAATGGGGGTGAATGGAGGAATGGGTGTTTCAGCCCAGAACCAGCAGGCCAGCCTGCTGCAGGATACCATGCTCCACCTCAACATGAACTCCCAGGGGTGAGTAGCAGACCTGCCTTAAAATATAATTATTTGCCCTCTTAAATACTTCTACCTGCACTTGATTGAGCATGCCTGGTGCAATAGAATTGTCCCAGAACTGCAAATCTCATCCACCCATCTGACACTTCAGCCAGGCACAAACTTTGTTCTCTCTGTATGTTCTAGTCTGATGAATGATGCGGGTGGGACGGGTAACATGGGCTCCATGCCCATGGCGACCCCACCCTCTGCAGCGGGTATGAGGAAGAGTTGGCATGAGGACATCACCCAGGACCTGAGGAACCACCTGGTGCACAAACTGTAAGTGGCCGGGAGGGACAATACAGCCTCTGGATGGGACCTAAAAACACCTTGTCTCTGGGGACCCATGCGCCTGTCATCGATGGGGGAAAAAATTGTTCTGCATTTAATAAATTTTGACAACAACCCTCCATAAAGTATTTCATAAACCTTTTTAATTTCCATATGTGCTAGGAAGCTAAGTGTTTGTTTCTTGGGCTTCAGGAATGTGACTGATTTGAAAGTATAAGGCATATCAGTGAACAAATGCCGTGGTCAAGGCTACTAGTGGAGCTTACCCGGGTTTTCAAAAGCGCATAGCAGACCGAGAGCCTAATGCTTCTTAGGTAAATCAAATGTTATAGGTCACACACATATATTTAGCAGATGTTGCGGGTGTTGCGAAATGCTTGTGTTCCTCGCTCCAACAGTGCAGTAGTATCCAACCATTCACAATGCACACAAATCTAAAAGAATGGAATTAAGAGCTATACTATAACGAGCAATGTCGGAGTGGCATTGACTAAAATACAGTAGAAAAGAATACAGTGTATATACAGTTGAAATCTGAAGTTTACATACACCTTAGCCAAATACATTTAAACTCAGTTTTTCATAATTCCTGACATTTAATCCTAGTAAAAAATGCCTTGTCTTAGGTCAGTTAGGATCACCACTTCATTTTAAGAATGTGAAATGTTAGAAAAATAGTAGAGAATTATTTATTTCAGCTTTATTTCTTTCATCACATTCCCAGTGGGTCAGAAGTTTACATACTCAATTAGTATTTGGTAGCATTGCCTTTAAATTGTTTTACTAGGGTCAAATGTTTTGGGTAGCCTTCTACAAGCTTCCCACAATAAGTTGGGTGAATTCTGGTCCATTCCTCCTGACAGCTGGTGTAACTGAGTCAGGTTTGTAGGCCTCCTTGCTCGCACACGCTTTTTCAGTTCTACCCACACATTTTCTATAAGATTGAGGTCAGGGCTTTGTGATGGCCACTCCAATACCTTGACTTTATTGTCCTTAAGCCATTTGGCCACAACTTTGGAAGTATGCTTGGGTCATTGTCCATTTGAAAGACCCATTTGCGACCAAGCTTTAACTTCCTGACTGATGTCTTGATGTTGCTTCAATATATCCACAATTTTTCTCCCTCGTGATGCCATCTATTTTGTGAAGTGCACCAGTCCCTCCTACAACAAAGCACCCCCACAACATGATGCTGCTTCCCCCGTGATTCATGTTTGGGATGGTGTTCTTCAGCTTGCAAGCATAACACCCTTTTTCCTCCAAACATAACGACGGTCATCATGGCCAAACGGTTCTATTTTTGTTTCATCAGACCAGAGGACATTTCTCCAAAAAGTACAATATTTTTCCCCCATGTATAGTTGCAAACCGTAGTCTGGCTTTTTTATGGCGGTTTTGGAGCAATGGCTTCTTCCTTGCTGAACGGCCTTTCAGGTTGTCGATATAGGACTTGTTTTACTGTGGATATAGATACTTTTGTACCTGTTTCCTCCAGCAGCTTCAAAAGGTCCTTTGCTGTTGTTCTGGGATTGATTTGCACTTTTCGCACCAAAGTACGTTCATCTCTAGGAGACAGAATGCGACTCCTTCCTGAGCGGTATGACGGCTGCGTGGTCCCATGGTGTTAATACTTGCGTACTATTGTTTGTACAGATGAACATGGTACCTTTTCAGGCATTTGGTAATTGCTCCCAAGGATGAACCAGACTTGTGGAGGTCTACAAAAAAAAATTTTCCTGGGGTCTTGGCTGATTTCTTCTGATTTTCCCATGATGTCAAGCAAAGAGCCACTGCTTTTGAAAGGTAGGCCTTGAAATACATCCACAGTTGCACCTCCAATTGACTCAGGCTAACTGACATCATTTATCAGAAGCTTCTAAAGCCATGACATCATTTTCTGGAATTTTCCAAGCTGTTTAAAGGCACAGTCAACTTAGTGCATGTAAACTTCTGACCCACTGGAATGGTGATACCGTGAATTATAAGTGAAATAATCTGTCTGTAAACAATTGTTGGAGAAATTACTTGTCATGCACAAAGTAGATGTCCTAACCGACTTGCCAAAACTATAATTTGTTAACAAGAAATTTGTGTAATGGTTGAAAAATGAGTTTTTTAATGACTCCAACCTATTTAAACTTCCGACTTCAACTGTACATATGAAATGCGTAAAGCTTTATGTAAACATTATTTATTTATTTTAATTTTTACCCCTTTTTCTCCCCAATTTCGTGGTATCCAATTGTTGTGGTAGCTACTATCTTGTCTCATCGCTACAACTCCCGTACGGGCTCGGGAGAGACGAAGGTTGAATGTCATGCGTCCTCCGATACACAACCCAACCAGCCGCACTGCTTCTTAACACAGCACGCATCCAACCCGGAAGCCAGCCGCACCAATGTGTCGGAGGCTACACCGTGCACCTGGCAACCTTGGTTAGCGCGCACTGCGCCCGGCCTGCCACAGGAGTCGCTGGTGCGCGATGAGACAAGGACACCCCTACCGACCAAGCCCTCCCTAACCCGGACGACGCTAGGCCAATTGTGCGTCGCCCCACGGACCTCCCGGTTACGACAGAGCCTGGGCGCGAACCCGGGGACTCTGATGGCACAGCTGGCGCTGCAGTACAGCGCCCTTAGCCTCCCGGGTGGCGCAGTGGTTATGTTAACATTATTAAAGGATGATTCTATGTACGTAGGGCAGCAGCCTCTAATGTGCAGAGTTGAGTAACATGTTGGTAGCCAGCTAGGGATGGCTAATTAACAGTCTGATGGCCAGTTGAGAGAGAGAGAGAGAAGCTGTTTTTCAGTCTCTCGGTCCAAGATTTGATGCACCTGTTCTGATCTCGCCTTCTGAATGATGACATATCGAACAGGCCGTGGCTCGGGTGGTTAATGTACTTTTTGGCCTTCCTGTGGCATCAGGTGCTGTAGATGTCCTGGAGGGCAGGTAGTTTGCCCCCGGTGATACGTTGGGCAGACTGT
This sequence comes from Oncorhynchus mykiss, assembly GCF_057628025.1. NCBI lineage: Eukaryota > Metazoa > Chordata > Actinopteri > Salmoniformes > Salmonidae > Oncorhynchus > Oncorhynchus mykiss. Next base: position 10,907,665 of record NC_143041.1, read on the forward strand.
ACCACGCACTGGAGAGCCTTGCGGTTACGGGCAGTGCAGTTGCCGTACCAGGCGGTGATACAGGATGCGCTCTATTGTGCATCTGAAAGTTTCTGAGGGTCTTTGGGGCCAAGCCAAATTTCTTCAGCCTCTTGGGGTTGCAGAGGGGCTGTTTCAGAAATTTCAGATTGTCAGTGACATGTTATCCGAGGAACTTGAAGCTTTTCAACTTCTCCACCGCGGTCCTGTGGATAGTGGCGTGCTCCCTCTGTTTCCTGAAGTCCACCATCTGCTCCTTTTGTTGACGTTGAGTGAGGGGTTATTTTCCTCGTCATTGTTGGTAGTCAGGCCTACTACTGTTGTGTCTGCAAAGTTGATGATTGAGGTGGAGGTGTGCATGGTCTTGGGTGAACAGGGAGTACAGGAGGGGGCTGAGCACGCATCCTTGTGGGGCCCCAGTGTTGAGGATCAGCAAAGTGGTGTTTCATACCTTCACCAGCTGGGGGTGACCCATCAGGAAGTCCAGGACGCAGTTGCACAGGGCGGGGTTCAAACCCAAGGCCCAAGCTTAATGATGAGCTATAGTCAATGAACAGCTTTCTTACATAGGTATTCCTCTTGTCCAGATGGGATAGGGCGGTGCGATGGCGATTGCATCGTCTGGATCTATTGGGGCGGTATGCAAATTGTAGTTGGTCTAGGGTGAAGGTGATATAATCCTTAACTAGCCTCTCAAAGCACTTCATGATGACAGAAGTGAGTGCTACAGGGCGATAGTCATTTAGTTCAGTTACCTTTTTGCTTTCTTTGGTAGAGGACATCTTGAAGCAAATGAAGACAGCAGACTGGGATAGGGATGCAGCCTTGCAAGGTTTAACATGCTTAAATGTCTTACTCATCTCGGCCACGGAGAACGAGAGCCCACAGTCCTTGGGAGCGTGCCGCGTCGGTGACTCTGTTATCCTCAAAGCGGACGAAGGTGTTTAGCTTGTCCGGGAGCAAGATGTCGGTGTCCGACGATGCTGGTTTTCCCTTTTTCTAATCATTGATTGTTTGTAGACCCTGCCACATACATCTCTAGGGATGCAACGGTGCACCGTATGTTATCGAACTGTTCGGTACACCTCCTAAGGTTCAATACACACACATGAACTGCGGCTTGTGGATGTTAGGGGGCTCCTGAGGGCTGACCAACTTTACTCCACAGCGACGTCTCAATTTAGTGACCGCAAACCCCCCCCTTAAACAACTAATGGATGATTTGCAATGACATTTCAGTAGGAAACATCCCTGAAGGGGCCCCATGTAGAATGGGGAAACGAAAAACAAATACTCTCTCAGCTCCATGACAATGGCTAGCGAGAGAGGGAAGCCAATTTGAAGAGGCACCGACATCTTTTAAATCCTCTGTGTTGGAACATTTTAGATTCAGCGTTCAATACGATGAAGAGGATAAGAAGACTTTTAACAAAGTACAGTCTGCAAGCATTGCTTTGCCACTGTTGGCTACTCAAGTGTAAACACTTCTAACTTGTCGCCGCCATCACCTGGCCGTATCCCTTGCAGGTGGAGCTGGAGCAAGCAGAGTCCACTCGTTAGCGAAAACACAATGTCGCAACACAACAATGTATTCCATCAACAATTGGTGACAAATTCAGAAAAACAAAGAAATTATGAAAGCAGTGGGGGTATTTGTAGCCAAAGACTTGCAGTCCCAGTCGGTGGTTACTGACTTGGGATTTCGTCACCTGATTTTTAAAAATGTAACCGCGTTACGATGTCCCCTCCCGCACACATTTCAGCAGCATAGTAATTCCCAAACTCTGAAACATCAGAGAAATTGAAAAAGGATGTCTGTCAATTCAATCTAGCTCTCTCCACTGATAGTTGGACCTCCAGAGCAACTCAAAGCTACTTCGCTGTGACGGATCACTATGTTCTGGATTGGGAGATGACGAGCTACAGGTTGTCAATGCTTAGAATAGTTGTTCGTTTTTCTATGCTTGATTTCATACAGTAGAGACAGAAACCAGGCCTAGTCAGTCATGCTGCCATTTTTCAGAATGGAAAGTAGTTTTTTTTTGTCTTGTTTATTATAAAGATACCGAAATGTACCATTACCGTGGCCCACAAACTGATACATAGCGTATGTCCACTTTACCATTGCATCCCTTTGTCTGAGCTGTTGAATTGCGACTCCACTGACTCTGTATTGACATTTTGCCTGTTTGCTGTCAATCCAGGTTTTTTGTTTTGAGTAGGTTTTAATAGTCAGTGGGAGCAACATCGCCTATTCACTTCCTGATGAACTGAGTCACTGTCCGTGTATACGTCAATGTTATTCTGAGGCATCCCGGAACATATCCCAGTCCGTGTAATCAAAAGGATCTTTAACTTCTTATGGCTGCCATCCCGTGAAAAGATCATTGTCATCAACAACCGCTGAATTGCATAATATTACCAAAAATATTTATATTCATGAAATCACAAGTGCAATATAGCGAAACACAGCGTAGACTTTTGTTAATCCACCTGTCGTGTCAGATTTTGAAAATATGCCTTACAGTGAAAGCAATCCAAGCGTTTTAAGTTTATCGATCGCTCGACAAAACATTATGGAACATGGAGTTTTCAAAATAGAAGCCACTTCCTGGTTTGATTTTCCTCAGGGTTTTGCCTGCAATATCAGTTCTGTTCTACTCACAGACAATATTTTGACAGTTTTGGAAACTTTAGAGTTTTCTATCCAATACTAATAATAATATGCATATATTAGCAACTGAGACTGAAGAGCAGGCCATTTAGTTTGGGCAACTGATTGGTCAGACCAGTGTTGAATAGACTTCCTGTTTGAGTTTCTCCCTATAGGAAGGGAGGAGCAAAATGGAGTTGCGATCTGATTTGCCGAACGGAGGACAGGGATGGCCTTATAGCCATTCCAGAAGTGGGAGTAACAGTGGTCAAGCATTTTTGCAGCACGAGTACTACAGGCAATGTGTTGTTTTGGTAGCTTTTTCCAGCTACAACAATATAACAATATTCCTGTCTGCGCAATGTACTGAGAACCCAGCTAGCTGTTTGGAAGTGGACAGTATATCCCAGAGAGAGCCATGATTCAGTTAAACCGAGTATGTTACATTTCCTAATGTCTCTTTGGAAGAGGTCCTCGCCATGAGCTTGTCTACTTTATTATCCAGAGTCTGAACATTAGCAAGTAATATACTCGGAAGTGGTGGATGGTGTAAACTTCTTCTCCGCCAGAAGCATCTTGGAGCAGCCTCGGGAATAACTTCAATTGGGGGGGGTATGAACATAGGCTCCAACTTGGGAAAGTCGTAATGCTGGTGAGGTACCGCCGCTCTGATATCCAGAAGTTATTTCCGGCTGTATGTATTAACCCCAAAAACGTTCTGTGCTAATAATGTAAGAAATAGCCAAACCCCCAAAAAGAATACTGCAGTTGTTTAGAAGCAGAGCTGCCATGACACTTTCTTTTGAGTTTTAATTTACAAATGATCTATACACCGACGTGTCCGTTACCAGGATGGTAAAACGGCTTCACCGCCGTAGCAACATCAGGGGAACTGGGCTGAAGGGTTTGGTGCTTCAAATACAGCAGTTCTGCAACATCTTTAATTGAGCCTCTCATTCGCCTTAATTGCCAGCCTCAACATGTTACAGATAGATGAACTGTATAGGAAACTCTGGGGACATGTTGTCTGGATGCATGCAGATATCATATTTAGCTGACAACTGCTCTTGAGGGGTTGAACAAAACAAGCAGTTTGCGATTTTGTTCATACTGGTGAATCTGCATTTGAGTTGTGGTTGCAATATCAACAGTCCCTTATCTCTGGTATACAGTGCATTCAGAAAGTATTAAGTCCCCTAGACTCTTCACATATTTTGTTACGTTACAGCCTTACTCAAATTGATTAAATAAAAATGTTCCTCATCAATCTACACACAATCCCAGTTTTTTAGAATTGTATGCAAATTTATACCTAAAATGACTTTTTTATTAAGACCCGAAGTGATGAGACTCGAAATTGAGCTCCGGTGCAATCGGGGGAGAAGGGCCTTGGCCAGGGAGGTGACCAAGAACCCGACGATAACTCTGACAGAGCTCCAGAGTTCCTCAGAGATGGGAGAACCTTCCAGAAGGACAACCATCTCTGCAGCACTCCACCAATCAGGCCTTTATGGTAGAGTGGCCAGACGAAGCCACTCCTAAGTAAAAGGCACATGACAGACCGCTTGGAGTTTGCCCTAAGAACTCTGACCATGAGAAACAAGATTCTTTGGTCTGATGAACCCAAGATTGAACTCTTTAGGCTGAATGCCAAGTGCCACGTCTGGAGGAAACTTGGCACCATCCCTACAGTGAAGAATGGTGGTGGTAGCATCATGCTGTGGGAATGTTTTTCAGCAGCAGGGACTGGGAGACTAGTCAGGATTCAGGGAAAGATTAACGGCGCAAAGTACAGAGATCCTTGATGAAAACCTGCTGCGGAGCACTCAGGACCTCAGACTGGGGCGACGGTTCACCTTCCAGCAGGACAACGAAATCCAAGACAACGCAGGAGTGTCTTCGGGACAAGTCTCTGAATGTCCTTGAGGGGTCCAGCCAAAGCCCGGACTTGAACCCCATCGGACATCTTTGGAGAGACCTTAAAATAGCTGTGCTGCATTCAACCTGACAGAGCTTGAGAGGATCTGCAGAAAATAATGTATTTGTGGAGATAATACCAGAGTCTGTAAATGCTGTATAAAGTGCTTCAACCAAGTAGTGAGTGAAATTTGAATACTTATGTAAATGTGATTAGATTTTTTTTATTTTTATATAAATTTGCAAACATTTTTAAAACCCTGTGTTGCTTTGTCATTATGGGCTATTGGGTTGTAGATTAATTAAGGATATTTTTTTTAATCCATTTTAGGATAAGGCTGTAACGAAACGATGTGGAAAAAGTCAAGGGGTCATAGTTTCCGAATTCACTGTATCTTGGCATGCATCATTCAAGACAGAGTGTGCGTTGTGTCAATTGCGCTACACACAATCTCAGGAAAGACTGTCTGGGTTGCCAATAAGCAGTATATAAAACAGTTTGGCAGTGGACCTGGACCTACAGGCTGTGGTGAAAACAGTTCAAAAAAGGACTTCATGAGATCACGGTAGTCTCAAGTTGAATTTAATTTACTTTAAATATTGCAGCCCTTTTGTGTGGGCTATTAGCCAGGCAACCTGCTGAGTTCAATGTAGATTGTGCCTGAATTTATCCTCAAGCAGACTACTTTTTTCCTAATTGATAGGCTATTTGATTTGTATTTTCTTTACAAGGTTTATAAATGGTAGCTAAATATATTATATACAGTTGAAGTTGGAAGTTTACATACTGGGAGTCATTTAACTTGTTTTTCAACCACTCCACAAACTTCTTGTGAACGAACTATAGTTTTGGCAAGTCGGTTAGGACATCTACTTTGCGCATGACACAAGTAATTTTTCCAACAATTGTTTACAGACAGATTATTTCACTTATAATTCACCATGTCACAATTCCAGTGGGTCAGACGTTTACATACACTAAGATGACTGCCTTTAAACAGCTTGGAAAATTCCAGAAAATCATGTCATGGCTTTAGAAGCTTTTGATAAGCTAATTGACATAATTGGAGGTGTGGATGTATTTCAAGGCCTACCTTAACTTGATGCCTCTTTGGCTTGACATCATGGGAAAATCAAATCAGCCAGGACCTCAGAAAAAAATTGCAGACCGTCACAAGTCTGGTTCATCCTTGGAAGCAATTTCCAAACGCCGGACGGTACCATGTTCATCTGTACAAACAATAGTACGCAAGTATTAACACCATGGGACCACTCAGCCGTCATACCGCTCAGGAAGGAGGCGCGCTCTGTCTCCTTGAGACGATAAAGTATGTAGAAAAGATAAAGGAGCTATTTGTTATCTTAGAACTAACAATCACCTAAATAAAAACTAGACTCGGGGAGAACCTAAAAAAAAAATGAATGGCATGGGGACCCCATTGATTTGTATAATATTTGAGTCACTCAGGTGGCTGATGCCATGTAGAAGGACATGGCAAAATGTGAAGAATTGCAGGGAAAAAAGCTTTAAAAACTGCAACATTGTCTCTGCGGCCAAGAGGGCCTATATTTTTTGGGGTCAGACGTTCGTGCCATTGGCCATGCCCAATGCTTTGCCACCACTGTAAGAACATTGGAAAATGTAGTTGCTAGACAAATAGTCAATACACTGAACAAAAATGTAAACGCTACATGTTATGCCTTGGTTCCATCTGGACAAGCGGAATACCTATGTAAGAATTATGTTTATTGACTATAGCTCAACATTCAACACCATAGTACTCTCCAAGCTCATCATTAAGCTCGAGGCCCTGGATCTGAACCCGGCCCTGTGCAATTGGGTCCTGGACTTCCTGACCCCCCCCCCTCCTCTGATCCTCAACACTGGGGCCCCACAAGGGTGCGTGGCTCAGCCCCCTCCTGTACTCCCTGTTCACCCATGACTGCGTGGCCATGTACGCCTCCAACTCAATCATCAAGTTTGCAGACGACTCAACAGTAGTAGGCTTGATTACCATCGATGACGAGACCGCCTACAGAGAGTGGGTGACGGCTCGGAGTGTGGTGCCGGGAAAATTACCTCTCACTCAACTTCAACAAAACAAGGGAGATGATCATGGACTTCAGGAAACAGCTGAGGGAACACACCCCCCCCGTCCCCTCCCCCGTCCACGTACACGTCGAAGGGACAGCAGTGGAGAAGGAGGAAGGCTTTAAGTTCCTAGGCGTACACATTTGACAAACTGAAATGGTCCACCCACACAGACAGTGTGGTGAAGAAGGTGCAACGGAGCCTCTTCAACCTCAGGAGGCTAAAGGAATTTGGCTTGTCACCTTAAACCCTCAAACTTTTACAGATGCACAATTGAAAGCGTCCCGTCTGGCTGTATCACTGCCTGGTATGGCAACTGCACCGCCCTCAACCTCAGGGCTCTCCAGAGGGTGGTGCGGTCTGCCCAACTCATCAACAGAGGCAAACTACCTACCCTCCAGGACACCTACAGCACCCGATGTCACAGGAAGGCCAAAAAGAGAATTAAGGACAACTACCACCCGGGCCACTACATGTTCACCCTGCTATCATCCAGAAGGCGAGGTCAGTACAGGTGCATCAAAGCTGGTACAGAGAGACCTCTATCTCAAGGCCACCAGACTGTTAAACAGGCGTCACTAGCACATTAGAGGCTGCTGCCTATTGGCATAGACTAGAAATCACTGGCCATTTTAAGGAATGGAACATTAGTCTTTTGAGTAATGCCAGATATGTAAACATTATTAATCTCGTACTGTTTTTCTATACTATTCTACTGTATCATAGTGTGTTCCACTCTGACATCGCTCGTCCATGTGTGTATATAGTCTTAATTCATTCCATCTTAGATGTGTGTTTTTAGGTATATGTTGAGTATTTTGTTAGATATTACTGCACCGTCAAAGCTAGAAGCACAGGAATTTCAGTACACCCGCAATAACATCTGCTAATCATCTGAATGTGACCAATAAAATTGTGTTTGTTTCATGAGCTGAAATTGAAGATCCCACACTCACAAAGCATATTCTTTTGTGCTAAAATTAGTTTACATCTCTGTTAGTGAGAATTTCTCCTTTGCCGAGATTATCTAGCCACTTGACAGGTGTGGCATATCAAGAAGCTGATTTAAACAGCACAATCATTACACAGGTGCACCTAGTGCTGGGGACCAAAGGCCACTATAAAATGTACCGTTTTGTCACAACACAATTCCACAGATGTCTCAAGTTTTGAGGGAGTGTGGCAATTGGCATGAACAGGCCACAAGTTTCACAGTAAACTCACATCCTCTGATCCATGCAGCGTACAACTATAGAAAACAGACTGACAAACACTCATCACGTTCACCACTGTCAACCAGCTCAGACACAGCAAGCTGTGATTCAGTCCACTTACAACACACTTCACTGCTCTATCTCCCCTAACATTCCTCTAAAAGGATTATCTCAGTGGAACAAAATAAAAGTTAAAACGGGTTTGTTTTAACTGAAATTTGCTTTACATTGTACTCTCGTTCATATATCCACCCCCAGTTTCCATAATGTCTGTTTCTCTGTGTAGGGTGCAAGCCATCTTCCCGACCCCGGACCCCGCTGCTCTGAAAGACCGGCGGATGGAGAACCTGGTGGCGTACGCTAGGAAGGTGGAGGGGGACATGTATGAGTCAGCCAACAGCAGGGTAAGCTGCTACACTGAGTAAAGATGCTCTTTTACTGAATTTCTGAGTGTGGGACCAACTTCAGACCTTACTGCCTGGAATAAAAATAAACTACTGTATTGTTTTGTCTATTCCTATGTTCTAATTTCCCCCCTCTCCTTTACACAATTACCTCACTGTCTCCTTCACGCTTTCTTAATTTCTGATTCCTCTTCCCAGGCGGAGTACTACCACCTGTTGGCTGAGAAGATCTATAAGATCCAAAAGGAATTGGAGGAGAAGAGGCGAACGCGGCTCCAAAAGCAGGGTATGTTGATGTCTACATCAGGGCACACATGTAATTTTACAGAACAGTTTTGGGACATAAAAATACTAAATCGCCAAGAATTCAGCAAAATTAGATTAATTCAGGAAATCTGTTTGAAGTATTTCTACAAATAAAGAGGTGATTGTGTCTCAATGTAATCAAGGTATGATGTTATTTTCAAATACGTTTTAGTTTTGGACTTGTGGTCATTTTGCTGGGTACAAATTTGTATAATTATGTTCTGGCCACCTGACCATCTGCTCGGACAAAACTCGTCCCATTGCTGAGTCTAGTTGCCTACCCCTGCTTTATAGTGCGATAACAGCAAGACATCCTCTCTTCCTTATCTCCATATTCTCACCTCTGCACTCCTACAGATGGTCCCCTCCCTGACCCCTCTCTGGTGCGGCCCGGTGGACCCAACCAGATGGTGACTAGGATGCAGAATCCGGCAGGTGAGTCCATGGGGCCAGGAGAGGGTGGTTGCCACACAGAGACACAACATTACTGGGCTGGTTTGTGTTTTAAGCTGGCACTGTATGGTTGCTGTCTTGCGAGCTCCGAAACAACTGCTATTTTGTGATTCCTTTTGGTGTTTATCTTCTTTACGGAATGTATCCGCTATCAGTTCTTATGATCGACAAGAACTTTTGGACATCAGATCATCAGTTTCTAACTTCAATTCTGACATCGACTCCTCTGCTTTGGGTTCTTTGTGTACCTCCAACCCAGTCTTCAGGCTACCCAAGAGGAAATGTGGGTTAAAAAGAGGCAGGAGAGCAGCGTCCTGGTGAGACTAATGCTAAGGGAAAACCAGCCACCACTTCCCTCCATTCTGTTGAAGTCTGTTTTCTGAAACATGGGTTTCAGACAAGATTCCCCCGTGGCTTTCCAACTTGATGGATTATCCATTCCCCGAGTGAACAGGACATTGGGATTAAAGGAAATCCAGAGGAGGGGTATGTCTCTTCATCAACAACAAATGGTGTGCAGAATCTAGCGCAGTGCAAGTCTCAACCTATTGTTCACCCGTCTTGGAATACCTCATGGTCAAATGTTGACCCTTCTACCATCCGAGAGTTTTCATCTGTTATCGTGACTGCTGTATATGGGTATTTCTATAAATAAAGGGGCCAATGTGTGACATCGGTATCTAAATTTCAAAATGGTTTGATATACAGTACCAGTCAAGTTTGGCCACCTACTCATTCAGGAGTTTTTATTTTTACTATTTACTACATTGTAGAATAATAGTGAAGACATCAAAACTATGAAATAACACAATCATGTAACCAAAAATGTGTTAGACAAAAATATATTTGAGATTCTTCAAAGTAGCCACCCTTTGCCTTGACAGCTTTGCACACTCTTGGTGTTCTCTCAACTGGCTTCATGAAGTAGTCACCTGGAATGCATTTCAATTAACAGGTGTGCCTTAACTTCTTACGGCTAGGGTTTCCGTTTTCCGTGACAACATTCCACTGAAAAGGCAGAGCGTGAAATTCAAAAATATTTTTTACAAATGTAACTTCCATACATTCACAAGTGCAATACACCAAATTAAAGCTTTACTTCTTGTTAATCTACCCATCATAACCGATTTCAAAAAAGGCTTTACAGCTAAAGCACACCATATGATTATGTTAGGTCAGAGCCTAGTCACAAACACATCCAGCCAAAGAGAGGAGTCACAAAAAGCAGAAATAGAGAGAATGAATCACTAACCTTTGATTATCATCAGATGGCACTCATAGGACTTCATGTTAACCAATACATGTTTGTTTTGTTCGATAAAGTTCATATTTATATCCAAAAATCTGTTTATATTGGTGCTTTATGGTCAGTAATGTTGTGCCTCGAAAACATCTGGCAAATTTTCATAGCTACATGAATTTACGGAAATGGCAAACATTGCTAAAAGATACAAGTAATATGCACATAATTATAGATATACTTCTCAATGCAACCGCTGTGTCAGATTTTAAAAAAGGAACGAAAGAAAACGGAAACCATGCAATAATCTGAGTTCGGCGCTCAGACACAAAAACAAGCCATGTTGTGGAGTCAACAAAAGTCAGAAATAGCGTTATAAATATTCACTTACCTTTGATCTTCATCGGAATGCACTCCCAGGAATCCCAGTTCCACAATAAATGTTTGTTTTGTTCGATAAAGTCCATCATTTATGTCCAAATACCTCCTTTTGTTAGCGCGTTTAGTAAACAAATCCAAACTCACGAGGCGCGGTCAAGTCCAGGCGAAAGTTCAGATGAAAAGTTCAAAAGTTATATTACAGTTCATAGAAACATGTCAAAAGATGTATAGAATCAATCTTTAGGGTAATTTTATCATAAATCTTCAATGTTCCAACCGGAGAATTCCTTTGTCTTTAGAATTGCAATGGAACGGAGGTCGCTCTCACGGGTACGCGCGTGATCAGCTCATGCCACTCTGGCAGACCTCTGGTTGAATCAGCTCTCATTCGCCCCCACTTCACTGTAGAAGCCTCAAACAATGTTCTAAAGACTGTTGACATCTAGTGGAAGCCTTAGGGAGTGCAATATGACCCCATAGACACTGTATATTCGATAGGCAATGAGTTAAAACCTACAAACCTCAGATTTCCCACTTCCTGGTTGGATTTTTTTCTCAGGTTTTCACTTGCCATACGAGTTCTGTTATACTCAGACATCATTCAAACAGTTTTTTTCTATCCAATACTACTAATAATATGCATATATTAGCTTCTGGGCCTGAGTTGCAGGAAGTTTACTCTGGGCACGCTTTTCATCCGAATGTGAAAATGCTGCCCCCTATTCCAAACAGATTAAAAGTTAATTTGTGGAATTTCTTTCCTCAACTTCTTATGGTATAGGGGACGGTTGCGTCCCACCTGGGAAAAAAACAGGGAAAATGCAGCGTGGCAAATTCCCAAAATTATATAAAAATCTAAACTTTCATTAAATCACACATGTAAGATACTCAGTTAAAGCTACACTCGTTGTGAATCCAGCCAACATGTCAGATTTTAAAAAGGCTTTTCGGCGAAAGCATAAGAAGCTATTATCTGATGACAGCACAATGTCAACAAAGAGTAGCATATTTCAACCCTGCAGGCGCTACACAAAACACTGAAATAAAATATAACAACATGTATTACCTTTGACAGGCTTCTTTTGTTGGCACTCCAATATGTCGCATCAACATCACAATTAGTCCTTTTGTTCGATTAATTCCGTCCATATATATCCAAATGTCCATTTATTTGACGCGTTTGATCCAGAAAAAAACAGCTTCCAAAAAACGCAACGTCTCTACAAAATATTTCAAAAGTTGCCTATAAACTTCGCCAAAATATTTCAAGCTACTTTTGTAATACAACTTTAGGTATTTTTAAACGTTAATAATCGATCAAATTGTAGATACCGCAATCTGTTTTCAATACAGGAAGTAAACAAACCATGCTCCTTTTTACGTCTTGCGCAACTCTCAATAGTGTAACGTTGTTCGTGGATGTGCTTCTTCATTGCACAAATGAATAACCTCAACCAAATTCCAAAGACTGGTGACATCAAATGGAAGCGGTAGGAACTGAAAACAGGTTTCTAAGAAATATCCCATGGCAATGACAACTCAGGAAACAGAAGGAGGCAAAAAAAATAAAAACATTCTGAACAGGTTTTGGGTTTTGCCTGCTACATAAGTTCTGTTACTCACAGACATGATTCAAACAGTTTTAGAAACTTCAGAGTGTTTTCTATCCAAATCTATGAATAATATGCATATCTTATATTCCTGGCATGAGTAGCAGGAAATGGAAATTGGGCACGCTATTTATCCTAAAGTGAAAATGCTGCCATCCATTACTTTAACAGATTAATGCATTTGAGCCAATCGGATGTGTAGTGACAAGGTAGGGGTGGTATACAGAAGATCGCCCTGTTTGGTAAAAGACCAAGTCCATACTATGGCAAGAACAGCTCAAATAAGCAAAGAGAAACGACAGTCCATTACTTTAGGACATGAGACATTTCAAGAACTTTGAAAAAGTATAAGTGCAGTGGCAAAAACCATCAAGCGCTATGATGACACTTGCTCTCATGAGGACCGCCACAGAAAAGATGACCCAGGGCTCCCGAGTGGCGCAGTGGTCTAAGGCACTGCATCTCAGTGCAAGAGGTGTCACTACAGTCCCTGTTCAGAATCCAGGCTGTATCCCTTCCGGCCGTGATTGGCAGTTCCATAGGGTGGCGCACAATTGTCCCTGCGTCGTCTGGGGTAGGCCGTCATTGTCAATAAGAATTTGTTTTTAACTGACTTGCTTAGTTAAAGGTTTAAGTAAAAAAAGTTCTGTTGCAGAGTCATTAGTTACCAGCATTAGAAAATGCAGCCCAAAATAAATGCTTCAGAGTTCAAGTAACAGACACATCTCAATATCAACTGTTCAGAGAGACTGCGTGAATCAGGCCTTCATGGTCGAATTGCTGCAAAGATACCGCTAACGTCCCACCTGTAACGTCCCACCTGACCAACATCCAGTGAAAGTGCAGGGCGCCAAATTCAAACAAATTTCATAATTAAAATTCCTCAAACATGCATGTATTATACACCATTTTAAAGAAACTTGTTAATCCCACCACATTGTCCGATTTTCAAAAAGGCTTTACGACAAAAGCATACCATGCGATTATGTTAGGTCAGTACATAGTCACAAAAAAACACAGCCATTTTTCCAGCCAAAGAGAGGAGTCACAAAAACCAGAAATGGAGAGAAAATGAATCACTAACCTTTGATCTTCATCAGATGGCACTCATAGGACTTCATGTTACACAATACATCATTGTTTGTTCGATAAAGTGAATATTTATATCCAAACATCTTACTTTGGCGTGTTATGTTTTGCCTCCAAAACATCCGGTGAAAGTGCAGAGAGCCACTTCAATTTACAGAAATACTCACCATAAATGTTGATGAAAATACAACTGTTATGCATGGAATTAAAGATATACTTCTCCGTAATGCAACCGCTGTGTCAGATTTCAAAAAAATCTTTACAGAAAAAGCACACCATGGAATAATCTGAGTACAGTGCTCAGAGACCAAAACAAGCAATACAGATACCCGCCATGTTATGGAGTCAACAAAAGTCAGAAATATCATTATAAATATTCACTTACCTTTGATCTTCATCAGAATGCACTCCCAGGAATCCCAATTCCACAATAAATGATAGTTTTGTTCGATTAAATTCCTAAATTTATGTCCAAATATCTCCTTTTTGTTCGCATTAAGTACAGTAGTCCAAATGCGCAGGCACTAGGTCCAGACAAAGTCAAAAAAGTTATATTTCAGTTTGTAGAAACATGTCAAACGATGTACATAATCAATCTTCAGGATGTTTTTATCATAAATCTTCAATAATGTTTCAACAGGAGAATTCCTTTGTCTTTAGGAACAGAGCTAACGCTAACGGACTGAGCACATGGCCTTCTGGCAGACCCATGACTCAATCAGCTCTCATTCTCCCCCACTTAACAGTAGAAGCCTGAAACAAGGTTCTAAAGACTGTTGACATCTAGTGGAAGCCTTAGGAAGTGCAATATGACCCCACAGACACTATAAATTGGATAGGCTAAGACTCAAACCTACAAACCTCAGATTTCCCACTTCCTGGTTGGATTTTTTTTCTCCGGTTTTCACCTGCCATATGAGTTCTGTTTTACTCAGACCTCATTCAAACATTTTTAGAAACTTCAGAGTGTTTTCTATCCAATACTACTAATAATATGCATATATTAGCTTCTGGGCCTGAGTAGCAGGAAGTTTACTCTGGGCACGCTTTTCATCCGAATGTGAAAATCCTACCCCAAAGAAGTTAAAGGACACCAATAAGAAGAAGAGACTTGCTTGGGCCAAGAAACATGAGCAATGTACATGGTGGAAACTGGTGGAAATCTGTCCTTTGGTCAGATGAGTCCAAATGAGAGATTTTTGGTTCTAACCTGCGTGTCTGATACGCAGAGTAGGTGAACAGATCTCCGCATGTGTGGTTCCCACCGTGAAGCATGGAGGAGGTGGTTTGATGGTGTGGGGGTGCTTTGCTGGAGACACTGTCTGTTATTTATTTAGAATTCAATGCACACTTAACCAGCATGGCTACCACAGCATTCTGCAGTGATACGCCATCCCATCTGGTT